>NC_072382.2:61587500-61892500 GCF_028885625.2 Pongo pygmaeus
AATATTTTTTGAAGGAATGAGAAATGTCTGGCTCCAAAACCTGTTCTTTTCACTGTTACCTTCTACGCATATATATTGGTGGCTAAAAGTGCTTGGCTGGACACTTCAGAGTGGCTCTTATATAAAAACCCTACTTGTGGACCAACAAAAGAGATATTTGGTTTCTTGGGGTTTTAATGGCTTTCAACTCCTCGAAGCATGATTTGGGGATTTGGATCAGGATACACCCTGATTCTTAACCAGTATTTGCAAAATTGATTAATAGACGTATCTTGCAGGAAGAATGGAACAGAAAAACAACACTAATTCTCCGATTTAAAGACCATTATTAGTTATTTCAGGATTTTTTTAGAATAAAAAAAATCCTAATAAAAGCCAAACTGAAATTTTCCCATGAATGGCCGGGCGGGGTGGCTCATGCCTGTAATCCCAGCACTTTGGGAGGCCCAGGTGGGCAGATCACCTGAGATCGGGAGTTCGAGACCAGCCTGACCAAAATGGAGAAACCCCCGTCTCTACTAAAAATACAAAAATTAGCCGGGTGTGGTGGCACATGCTTGTAATCCCAGCTACTCGGGAAGCTGAGGCAGGAGAACCTCTTGAACCCTGAAGGTGGAGGTTGCGGTGAGCCGAGATAGTGCCATTGCACTCTAGCCTGGGCAACAAGAGCAAAACTCCGTCTCAAAAAAAAAAAAAAAAAGAAAAAGAAAAAGAAATGAACATGTAAGATTCATTGTTACTCAACTATCTAGATGACAGTCTGTAATAATTGCTTAATTTCTGGAAAAAAATATTTCTAAACAACTCAAGTGTGCCATGGCTTTTGTACAGGCCTCTCTTCGTACTGAGAGGAAGGAAAATTATATTATACAGTTTAGATATAACTCTAAATTGTTATTCTTCCCAATTATGTCTATTAATTCCAGCTTGCTCTATTCCAAGTGTTAGCTGTTGCCAGAAAAAAAACCTTAGCTTCTGAATAACCAGTTAAAAATAAAAAGCTTCTAAAATGCCAAGGTTTTTGTTTGTTCGTTTGTTTGTTTGTTTGTTTTTCCTGAGATGGAGTCTCGTTCTGTCGCCCAGGCTGGAGTGCAGTGGTGCAATCTCGGCTCACTGCAACCTCCGCCTCCCGGGTTCAAGCAATTCTCCTGCCTCAGCCTCCCGAGTAGCTAGGATTACAGGCATCTGCCACCATGCCCGCTAATTTTGTATTTTTAGTAGAGACGGGGTTTTGCCATGTTGGCCAGGCTGTTCTTGAATTCCTGACCTCATGTGATCCACCCACCTCGGCCTCTCAAAGTGCTGGGATTACAGGTGTGAGCCACCCTGCCTGGCCTCCTATAAGCAGGTTTGTTTGTTTTTTAAATTTTTTTAAATATGCATATGTACACACGATGTATATACATGTTACACATATTGGAAAATATATTCTCAGGATATTCTCCCTTCTCCAGATGGATAGTATTGAAAGGGAAAAAACACAGTAATTAAAAAAAAAAAAAAGGTCAGCACAGTGGCTCACTCCTGTAGACCCAGCTACTCCAGAGGCTGAGGCAGGACAGTTGCTTGAGCCCAGGAGTGAACTTTGATCACACCACTGCACTCCAGCCTGGGCAACAGAGCAAGAGCCTGTCCTAAAAATAAACAAATAAATTAAAATTAAAATTTTAAAAAGGTAAGAGTGGGTGCAGACAAGGCTAGTTTAAAGCAAGCTGTTTAAAGGCTATCAAATATTAGTCAAATAAATTATGAAACATTTATATGATGTAATACCTTATAGTTATACAGACATTTAAAGCATGTGACATGAAGAAATGTTCGTGGTTTAATGCTTACATAGAAAAGCAGGTTTAAAAAGAATCATATATAATTTGATACAAATTTTTTGTGGCAGTTTATTTTGAGATATTAATTTTTATTTTATTTTATTTATGTATGTATGTATTTATTTATTTCTGGGGCAGAGTTTTGCTCTTGTTGCCCAGTCTGGAGTGCAGTGGCACAATTTCGGCTCACTGCAACCTCCACCTCCTGGGTTCAAGTGATTCTCCTGCCTCAGCCTCCCAAGTAGCTGGGGTTACAGGCATGCACCACCATGCCCGGCTAATTTTGTATTTTTAGTAGAGATGGGGGTTTCACTGTTTTGGTCAGGCTGGTCTTGAATTCCTGACCTCAGGTGATCCACCCTCCTCAGCCTCTCAAAGTGCTGGGATTACAGGCATGAGCCACTGCGCCCAGCTTTGAGATATTAATTTTATTTGTTCTCCTATCCTATTACCCCTTTCTCCCATTCAAGCAAGTATCTAGACTTCAGATTTTTGTAAGGCAAAAGCAAACACTGCTCAGAAATACCATAGGCTCTGTCTTGTGAAATGAGAAGAGGGAGGTGAAAGAGGGATTCCTCAAAAGTTAGAAGTCTGGGCCAGGCTCAGTGGCTCACGCCTGTAATCCCAGCACTTTGGGAGGCTGAGCTGGGTAGATGGCTCGAGCCCAGGAGTTCAAGACCAGCCTGGACAACATAGTGAGACTCCATTTCTATTTAAAAAAAAAAAAAAGAAAAAAGAAAAAAAACTTAGAAGTCTGAAGCCTATAGTTTGAGTGAATAGCTAAGATTCCCATCTTGTTCTGTAACAAAGCCCAGATAGTGGCAAAACCTCAAAGAGAAAAGCCACATGGGGTACGTTAGGAAGCTGTACTTGGGTGCAGGGGCTGCCACATTCACTTACTTGATTCCAGATTCTTGAGTACCAAGAGTGGTAAAGAAATATGAGAGTCACCAGATCTGAAGTGAAGATGGCATAAAAGGGAATCCCAGCAGCAAATCAATGTGGAGAGATGACCAAATAATTTGAGATAATTCCAGGTACTTCTATAATAATTCAAGCCCTAGAAACTTTGTACAACCCTGGATGGAGAGGAAATGCTCAATGATAACTAAGGTAGAATTTCTCACCAGCATGGCAGGATGGGAGCTCAGGCTTAGATTCAAGTGGACCTAAAGAAATGCAGTATTTATTTCTATGAAATAAGAATCATATACACAATATACATATGTACATACGATGTATATACATGTTACACATATTGGAAAATATATTCTCAGGATATTCTCCCTTCTCTAGATGGATAGTATTGAAGGGAAAAAAACACAGTAAGTTTCACTACCTAGTACAATATAATAATTTATCATATTGTCTTTTTTTAGTAGCTATTTTTAGATTTTTTTAAAATTTTTTTTTTTTTTTTGAGACAGAGTCTTGCTCTGTCACCCAGGCTGGAGTACAGTGGCAGATGTTGGCTCACCTGCAACCTCCACCTCCTTGGTTCAAGCAATTCTTATGCCTCAGCCTCCCAAGAAGCTGGGGTTTTGCCATGTTGGCCAAGGTGGTCTCCAACTCCTGACCTCAAGTGGTCTGCCCACCTTGGCCTCCCAGAGTGCTGGGATTACAGGCATGAGCCACCTAGCCTGGCCAATCATATTGTCTTTATTGGAAAAAAAAATCTTAAATGCATATCCCCTTTTTTTTTTTTTGAGACGGAGTCTCGCTCTGTCGTCTAGGCTGGAGTGCAATGGCACAATCTCGGCTCACTGCAACCTCTGCCTCCCAGGTTCAAGCAATTCTTCTGCCTCAGCCTCCCCAGTAGCTGGGACTACAGGCATGTGCCACTATGCCCAGCTAAGTTTTGTATTTTTAGTAGAGGTGGGGTTTCACCATTTTGGCCAGGCTGGTCTCAAACTCCTGATCTCAGGAGATCTGCCTGCCTTGGCCTCCCAAAGTGCTGGGATTACAGGCGTAAGCCACCGCACCTGGCCTCCCTTTTTTAATTAGAAAAAATGTATATTATAAAACCAGCTGTAACCTGTTTGTCCTATATATTTGAACAGGTCGAAAATAGGGAAGGGCATAGATAATAAAACTTAGGTTCTATTTTCCAGCTGTTTTAGACCTACTGATATTAACATTTCTAGAAGTATAATATAAACTTAACGTCAAAAAAAGATGAGGATTTTTTTTCACAGAAAAAAGTATTTGATAACTCCTGTACCCTGAAAAAAATTAAAATGGTATTATATTAGTCAGGGTCTCAGCAAGAATCAGATGCACTCTCCAAAGGGGTAACTGAAGAGAGTATAATCAGAATGTGGGCAGGGGAACAGCAAGTGGTAATGCAGTACCACTGCCAACCTGTGGCCAACATGGAGCGGGAGAAGGTAATACATAATCTGATATCTCTTTCCTATTGCTTTCTGATCTACTAGTGTCTTCCATTAGCTGAGCCCAACCAGGAGCTAGAGAGGAAGGGATCTTACTGATGCAATCTATAAAAGATTAAAGTACCATAGAATACTATACAGCCATAAAAAATACAGGAGGCTGAGCGTGGTGGCTCATTCCTGTAATCCCAGCACTTTGGCAGGCCAAGACAGGCGGATCACTTGAGCTCAGGAGTTCAAGACCAGCTTGGGCAACATGGCAAAGCCCCGTCTCTACAAAAAATACAAAAATTAGGTGGGTGTGGTGGCACAGGACTGTGATCCCAGCTACTCAGGCTGAGGTAGAGGGATCACTTGAACCCAGGAGGTCGAGGCTACGGTGAGCCAAGGTCATGCCACTGCACTCTAGCCTGGGAGACAGAATGAGACCCTATCTCTAAAACCAAAACGAAAACACAAAATCATGTCCTTTGCAGTAACATGGATGGAGCTGGAGGCCATTATCCTAAGTGAACTAACACAGGAACAGAAAACCAAATACCACATGTTCTCACTTATAAATGCGAGCTGAACATTAAGTACATATGGACACAAAGATGGGAACAATAGATCCCAGGGCCAACTTGAGTGGAGGGAGTGGAAGAAGGGCCTATTGGGTACTATGCTCACTATGTGCATGATGAAATAATTTGTACACCAAAGCTCAACAACACGCAATCTACCCATGTAATAAACATGCACATGTACCCTCTGAATCTAAAATAAAAGTTGAAAAAAGGAAAGAAAAAGGGTAAAGTATATCCATAGGGTTATCAGAGAATATCTAGCACAATGACATTGAAGTATAAGCAATTCCACAATTTTCCTATAAATATTTCCAAATAAAACTATCTACTAGAAGAGTACTAGAAACATAGAGTTTTAGACTTCAACCTTTGGTACTATGTAAATTATTTGAAATTATTGCTACTACTACTAGAGAACTTTTATTCACCCACTAATTTTTTTTTTTTTTTTTTTTTTTTGAGATGGAGTCTTGTCCTGTCGCCCAGGCTAGAGTGCAGTGGAGTGATCTCGGCTCACTGCAACCTCCACCTCCCAGGTTCAAGCAATTCTCCTGCCTCAGCCTCCTAAGTAGCTAGGATTACAGGCGTGCGCCACCGCGCCTGGCTAAGTTTTGTATTTTTAGTAGAGACAGGGTTTCACCATGTTGGTCAGGCTCGTCTCAAACTCCTGACCTCCTGATCTGCCCGTCTTGGCCTCCCAAAGTGCTGGGATTACAGGCATGAGCCACTGCACCCAGCCCACTAACTCTTTTAACTAAATTTTATTGAGCATCTAGTTAGTGTGACGCATTAAACATATGTACAAAGATAAATATGAAACATTCTCTATCCTCCAGCGGCTCCTGATTTAATGTGAGGACGTGAACAAATAAGTGCAATTAAGCTTTGTATGTGTAGTTGCATTTTAAAATGGGACTCTTTCTGTCTCAGTTTGGCTGAGGCTCCAAGAAAGTAAAATGCCAATATTCTCATATTTTATAATAAAGTGGAAAACGACAAAAAGTAGAAACTGCCCAAAAAAGGGTGGCAGGAGTGGAAAGGGAACTGTTTTTGCAACTCTTAGCTGTCCATCTACTTCTAATTCAGAGATTGGAGTTTAGAAGATTTTGAGTTTTTGGTGTGCTGTGAGTGGACATTGCTTTTTCCTCACCTCACACCTAGGGAAAGAGGCTTTAATGAAACTTTGATATATGATCCCTACACCTAGCAGGGGGGTAGGGCAGGGGTTGAGGTCACAGTGGAGTAGTGTCTGACTCATATCTGAGGAATTCATTCATTCGATACTTAATGTAGCACTTATTAAGTACAGGCACTGTATTCGCCTATTATAGGTACAGGCAAATGCAGTGGTGAGCAAAATAGATAAAAATTCCCCGCTTCATGGAGCTAACATTCTAGTGGATGAGAGCAAGAAATTTTGGCTAATTGCAAAAATGAGTTTGGGATATGGTCAAAGTCTGCACTCTCAGAGGCAAAGCCACTCTGTAGGTATTTGGATTAGACCAGGGCTACTAGAAAGGGTCACAAAGAAGGATGAGACTTCCACAGAAAAAAGCTGGGGGTGTAGCTATACATGCTAGCAATTAACATTGAGCTGACAGCCAGATGAAATATATTTACCCAAGTGTAAGCACAAGATTACCAATATTTTCTCACTGGGTTAAGGTGAGAATTAAGGTGTTACTAAAGAATGCATAAAGTTACAAGCGTCAACTGTAAACATCTGCCAAGCTCAAAGAGTACCAGACCTTAATCACAGAACTGTAGTAGCCAAGTTAAGAACGTTCTTGGCTATTCCTCTGTTTGAACTTGAAAGAAGGAAGGAAACCTGGAGTTGGTGGTGATGATGGGAGTTGGGGTGGGGGCAGGTGTGGTGGGGATTAGGAGAGAAATTTTAGACAGGGACATAGAAGGGATGTCAAACATTTTTTACTTGAACAACCAGAAAAGTCATGAGATTTGTATCTTATTTTATTCAATGAGCATGGGAGGATTAACTCCACCAGGTGTATTTTAACATGTGGAGTGAAAATAAGTTACTTACAAATTGCACCCTATACATCGATTTGTTCAATGTACCAGTTATAAGTGCTAAAACATAATAACATGGTAAGATTTACACATCCATGAAAAAAATTTTCAACTTGGCTTTTATTTAGAATTTACTTTTATTTGATTCTTTTAAAAGCCTAACATAACTTACCAATTACCTTTAATTTTTTTTTTTTTTTTTTTTTTGAGACAGGGTCTTTGTCACCCAGGCTGATCATAGTTCATTGCAAACTTGAACTCCTGGGTGTCTCATGTGTCTGTGTGAAGAGACCACCAAACACGCTTTGTGTGAGCAACATGGCTGTTTATTTCACCTGGGTGCAGGCGGGCTGAGTCTGAAAAGAGAGTCAGCAAAGGGTGGTGGATTATCATTAATTAGTTCTTAAAGATTTTGGGATAGGCGGTGGAGTTAAGAGCAATGTTTTGGAGGCAGAGGGTGGATCTCACAAAGTACATTCTCAAGGGTGGGGAGAATTACAAAGAACCTTCTTAAGGGTGGGGGAGATTACAACGTACATTGATCAGTTAGGTTGGGGCAGAAATAAATCAATAGTGGAATGTCATCAGTTAAGGCTATTTTCACTTCTTTTGTGGATCTTCAGTTGCTTCAGGCCATCTGGATGTATACGTGCAGGTCACTGGGGATATGACAGCTTAGCTTGGGCTCAGAGGCCTGACATTCCTGTCTTCTTATATTAATAAGAAAAATAAAACAAAATAGTGGTAAAGTGTTGGGGCGGCGAAAATTTTTGGGGGTGGTATGGAGAGAGATAATGGGCGATGTTTCTCAGGGCTGCTTCAAGCGGGATTGGGGCAGCGTGGGAACCTACAGTGGGAGAGATTCAACTGAAGAAAGATTTTGGGGTAAGGGGTAATATTGTGGGGTTGTTAGAAGAAGCATTTGTCATATAGTATTGGTGATGGCCTGGATGTGGTTTTATATGAATTGAGAAACTAAACGAAAGACACAAGGTCCGAATAAAAGAAGGAGAAAAATAGGTATTAAAGGACTAAGAATTGGGAGTACTCAGGACGTCCAATTAGAGAGTGTCCAAGGGGGTTCAACATTATTCTTTGCTTGGCTGGCAAGTTTTTGGGCTCTATCCTTGAGTTTTTTTATGTCGTCATATACCAGGCCAGATTGATTTAGGTAAAAATAGCACTCTTCATTTAAAAATATACAGAGATCCCCCCCCCTTTTTTTTTAGTAGTAAGTCGAGGCCTCGGCGATTTTGGAGGAAAGAGAAATGCAAAGCCAGCAATTGTTTGTTAAAGAAGGATTAGAAACAGCTAGGAGAGAGTGACTGAGATTGATAGTGTGGTGGAGATAGCTGGAAGAGGTAGAGGGTGGCATAAGATTGGGAACGAGAATAAGAGTAAGTATAAAAGTAAAGAATAGGACTTCATCAGGGTGAAAGTATTGGAGTGTACTTTGTCACTGAAGATCTATCCACTTAGAGACTTAAGGGTGGCAGTTTGAGGTAAAACCAGGTGCCACTGAATACCAAGAGCCTGAGAAACTGAGGTGGGAAGGCCAAACTGAGGAATTATGTCTGACAGAAGGGAAGAAATGACCGCGGTGGCCATCCCAGACCCTGTGGGAAAGGCCTCTACCCATCCAGTGAAAGTGTCTATGCAGACCAAGAGGTATTTTAGTTTCCTGACTCGAGGCATGTGAGTAAAATCAATTTGGCAGTCCTGGGTGGGGGCAAATCCCCGAGCTTGATATGTAGGGAAGGGAGGGGGCCTGAACAATCCCTGAGGAGTAGTAGAATAGCAGATGGAACACTGAGAAGTGATTTCCTTAAGGACAGATTTCCATGATGGAAAGGAAATGAGAGGTTCTAAGAGGCAGGCTAGCGGCTTGCAACCTAGGTGGGAGAGGTTATGAAACGATGATAGAATAGAATGGGCCTGTGAGGCTGAAAGGAGGTATTTTCCTTGGTCCAAGAACCATTTGCCTTGTGTGGGAAGAGATTGATAGGTGGAAGTTTCAGTGGGGCAGTAGGTGGGAGTGACCGATGAGAAGGAGAAAAACTGGCCATGAGGGACAGAAGTTGGAATTCTAGCTGCTTCTTTAGCTACCTTATCAGCATAAGCGTTGCCCTGAGCGATGGGATCTGATGCCTTTTGGTGGCCCTTGCAGTGTTTGACTCCAGCTTCCTTTGGAAGTAAAGCAGCCTTGAGAAGAGTTTTTATTAAAGAGGCATTAATGATGGAGGACCCTTGTGTAGTGAGGAAACCTCTTTCAGCCCATATAACAGCATGGTGATGCAAGATATGGAAGGCATATTAAGAGTCAGTATAAATATTGACGCGTAGTCCCTTTGCAAAGGTGAGGGCTCGAGTTAAGGCAATGAGTTCGGCTTGCTGAGAGATAGTGGAGGGGGGCAGAGTGGTAGCCTCAATGATAGATGTGGAAGATACTATAGCATAGCATGCCTTTGCTGGTGAGTGGCGATTAGGCCTGGTGGAACTGCCATCAATAAGCCAAGTGTGATCAGGGTGAGGAACAGGAAAGAAGGAAACGTGGGAAAATGGAGTGAATGTCAGGTGCATCAGAGAGATACAGTCATGGGGGTCAGGTGTGGTATCCAGAATAATGTGGGAGGCCAGATTGAAGTCCAGGCCAGGAACAATGGTAACTGTGGGAGGCTCAACAAAGAGTGAGTACAGCTGAAGGAGCTGGGGAGCAGAAAGTATATGCATCAGGTGTGAGGAAGAAAATAGATTTTGGAAATTATGAGAGCTATAGAGAGTGAGTTGAGCATAGTTTGTGACTTTGAGGGCCTCTAAAAGTATTAGGGTGGCGGCAGCCACTGCACGGAGACATGAGGGCCAGCCTTAAACAGTAAGGTCAAGTTGTTTGGACAAAAAGGCTACAGGGCACGGTCCCGGTCGTTGTGTAAGAATTCTGACTGCACAGCCCTGCACTTTGGCTGTGTGTAATGAAAAGGGTTGGGATGAGTCAGGGAGAGCTAGTGTGGGGGCAGTCTCTAAAGCTGTCTTCAAGGAACAGAAAGAGGAGTGGGGAAAGGATTTAGGATCTATGGGGTCAGCTAGGTTTCCTTTTGTGAGTTTATATAATGGTTTTGTTAGGATGGCAAAACCAGGTATCCAAAGGTGAAAATATTCAACCATGCCTAGGAAGGAAAGGAGTTGTCGTTTTGTAGAAGGTGTTGGGGTTTGAGAGATCAGTTTGGACACAGTTGGCAGGGAGAGCATGTGTGTTTTTATGAAGAGTTATGCTGAGGTAGGTAACGGATGGAGAAGAAATTTGAGCTTTGGAGGGGGATACCTGATATCCTTTGGAGAATAAATGTTGAAGGAGCAGGAGGGTATCTTGTTGAGAAGATTCAAAGGAAGGGCTACAAAGTAGAAGGTCATCAATATATTGAATAAGGTGAGAAGCAGAGGGGTGGAAAGAAAGTAAATCATGGGAAAGAGCTTGGCTGAAGTAATGAGGGCTGTCCCTGAAGGCTTGCGGCCGCACAGCCCAGGTAAGCTGCTGGGACTGATGGGTGTCAGGGTCAGTCCAGGTAAAAGCAAAGACAGGCTGGGACAAGGGGTCCAGGGGAATAGTGAAAAAAGCATCTTTAAGATCAAGAACCGAATAGTGAGTTGTGGAGGCAGGTATTGAGGACAAAAGAGTGTACGGGTTGGGCACTACAGGGTGGATAGGCAAAACAATTTGGTTGATAAGGCACAGATCCTGAACTAACCTGTAAGACTTATCTGGTTTTTGGACACGTAAAATGGGGGAATTGTAAGGAGAGTTTATAGGTTTTAGAAGCCCATGCTGTAACAGGCGAGTGATAACAGGCTTTAATCCTTTAAAAGCATACTGTGGCATGGGATATTGGTGTTGAGCGGGGTAAGGGTGATTAGGTTTTCATGGGATGGTAAGGGGTGCATGATCGATCGCCAAGGAGGGAGTAGAGGTGTCTTATACTTGTGAATTAAGGTAGGGAGATACAAGGAGAGGATGTGAAGGAGGCTTTGAACTGGGGCAAAAGGTGGCAATGAGGTGTGGCTGTAGCCCAGGAATAATCAGGGAAGCAGATAATTTGGTTAAAATGTCTCGGCCTAATAAGGAAACTGGGCAGTTGGGGATAACTAAAAAGAGTGCATAAAAGAATGTTGTCCAAGTTGGCACCAGAGTGGGGGAGTTTTAAGGGGTTTAGAAGCCTGGCCGTCAATACCCACAACAGTTACGGAGGCAAGGGAAACAGGCCCTTGAAAAGAAGGTAATGTGGAGTGGGTAGCCTCCATATTGATTAAGAAGGAGATGGACTTACCTTCCACTGTAAGAGTTACCCAAAGCATCTGTGATGGTCCAGGAGGCTTCCAAGAAGATTGGGCAGTGTCAGTCTTCAGCCGCTAAGCTGAGAAGATCTGGGAAGCATCAGTCAGAGCCTTGGGCCAGAGTTCCAGGGGCTCTAGGAGTGGCTGCCAGGTGAGTTGGACAGTCTGATTTCCAGTGGGCTCCCAATTTAAAATCGGTGAGATGTTCCTTGGGCTGGTTGGTCTGAGGACCCGAGGTCGTAGGTGGATCTCTTCACGGAGTGAGGGTGAGGACAGTGGACTGGTCTCCCAAAGGAGTCCTGCTGACCCGGGTCTTCGGCACCAAATGTCTTATGTGTCCGTGTGAAGAGACTACCAAACAAGCTTTGTGTGAGCAACACAGCTGTTTATTTCACCTAGGTGCAGGCGGGCTGAGTCCGAAAAGAGAGTCAGCAAAGGGTGGTGGATTATCATTATTAGTTCTTAGAGGTTTTGGGATAGGCAGTGGAGTTAAGAGCAATGTTTTGGGGGCAGGGGGTGGATCTCACAAAGCACATTCTCAAGGGTGGGAAGAATTACAAAGAAACTTCTTAAGGGTGGGGGAGACTACAAAGTACATTGATCAGTTAGGTTGGGGTAGAAATAAATCACAATGGTGGAATGTCATCAGTTAAGGCTATTTTCACTTCTTTCGTGATCTTCAGTTGCTTCAGGCCATCTGGATGTATACGTGCAGGTCACTGGGGATACGATGGCTTAGCTTGGGCTCAGAGGCCTGACACTGGGCTCATGTGATCCTGTCACCTCAGCCTCTCAAGTAGCTGGGACTACAGGTGCATACAACTACACTTGGCTAATTTCCTTTCCTTCCTTCCTTCTCCCTCCCTTCTTCATTTTTTTTTCTCTTTTTTTTTTTGAGACAAGGTCTTGCTATGTTGCTCAGGCTGGTAACTCCTGGCCATAAGCAATTCTCCTGCATTAGCAGGAGAAAAAAAAAGTGTCGGGATTACAGGTGTGAGCCACTTTGCCTGGCTTCCAATGACCTTTAAAGTAGTGCTATGTTCGCTGACCTAGTCTTCCTACAAAATATCTTTATTGATCAGTTTTTCAGCTTCTGATTAATGCTCAAGAAGTATCTTGAGGCTGGGCATGGTAGCTCATGCCTGTAATCCCAGCACTTTGGGAGGCCCAGGCAGGAGGATAGCTTGAGTCCAGGAGTTCGAGACCAACCTGGGGAACAAAGTAAGACCTTGTCTCTACAAAAAAAATAAACAAAATTATCTGGGCATGGGGGTACTTGCCTGTAGTCCCAGCTACTTAGGAGGCTGAGGTGGGAGGATCACTTGGGCCCAGGAGGTCAAGGCTGAAGTGATTGTGCCATTGCACTCCAGCCTGGGCAACAGAGAAAGACCCTGTCTAAAAAAAAAAAAAAAAAAAAAAAAAATGTATCTTGAGAGCTGAGGAGCTGAGTATGGTGGCTCACTCCTATAATTTCAGCACTTTGGGAGGCCAAGGAGGGAGGATCACTTTAAGGCCAGGCATTCATGACCAGCCTGGGCAACATAGTAGGACCCTGTCTCTACAAAAAATTTTAAAATTAGCCAGGTATGGTGGTGTGCACCTGTAGCCTTAGCTACTTGGGAGGCTGAGGCAATAGGATGGCTTGAGCCCAGGAGTTCAAGGTTGCAGTGAACTATGATCATGCCACTGTACTCTAGCCTGGGCTACACAGCTAGACTCTGTCTCTAAAAAAAAAGTTGTTGTTGTTGTTTTTAACGATGTATCTTGAGCCAAATCCCCAAAACACACAAAGAGGAGCTGAAAATCATATAAACCTTTAAAAAGCCCTTGGGACTTTCAGTTTTAACAAAAAGATCAACCAAATGCCCCTTCTTTTGGTCTACAAGTAGAGCTTTGATAACAGCCATTCTGAAGAGTACAGACAATTGATGTGAATAAAGGATGTATCACAAAGCCCCAGATATTTGCTTAGGAAATAATTATAAGAAGGACAGGTTTTGGAGTGACAGATCTATCACTCATTCATTCAACAAATGTTTAGTGAGTGCCTACTATATGCCAGGCTTTATTTCAAGTACTAGGAATATTTCAGTAAGTTTTTAAAAAGTCAAAAAATTATGTTTGGATATTTATGTGATTCCCTGTTGCATATTTACAATGTGTGCTTCAACTTTTATTTAAACTAGATTCAGTGGGTTTCTTTTATTTGTATCCAAAAGGCTCTTTCTATAAAAGTGACACAGTAATAAGAGGTTACCATCCCTAATTGCAGGAAGCTCCTACAAGTCAGTAAGAAAATGATTAACACAATAATATGAGGAAAGGAATGAAGTGGCAATCCACTAAAGTAACATAAACAGCCAAGAAATACAACAAAAGATTTTTTTACTAGTAATAAAAAACTATAAATAAAATTAAAAATTAAACAGGTTTTCTTTTTTGGCCTATCAATTGATAAAAGTAAAAAGTACTTATAATATCCAGTGTTGGTAAGAATACAGAGAAAATTGACTCTCAGGCAGCGTAGAATATTAAATGGATATAACTTTTTTTGCAACTCAGCCATATTTATCATAACTGTAAATGTTAAGTTCCCTTTGACCCCACAATTCTACTTCTATGAATTCTTCATCAGGTAAGGTAATTATGCACACGATAGGTGTGTATGTACAAGAATATTCATTATAGTATTTTTATGATACCAATAACTTTGAAACAATCGAATTGCACACCAATAGTTAAGCAAATTATATTTCCATACAATAAAATACTATTGAAAATAATTTAGACCATTACTATTGAAATAGTATTGAAACTATTGAAATGCAACTATTGAAAATAATATAGACCATTACTTATGGACATATGATAGCTATAACTTTTTAAGTGTATTAATAAAAACAGTTCAGTATCATCTTATTTTTAAAAATTGTATATTTATTACACATCTGTGTGAGGCATGTGACTAGAGAGATATATATGGAAAGAATTATCAAAATGTTTATATAGTATATGACAATTTTTAAATGAGCATTTATTTAATCAGTTAGCACTATTTATAAACACTTAATATGTGCTACGCATTGTGCTAGGTCCTGGAGAAACGAAAGAGAACAATCTATTAATTTAATTTGTTAATTTAGTCCACCAAATCAACAGTGTTTTTTAGAAATACGACAATAACCAGTGTTGATGAATTAGAGAAGGTAACCTCATATACTACTGTTGAGAGTATATGTTGGTAAAACATTTCTGGAGAACAATTTAGTACTTTGTTTTTTTTTTTTTTTTTTTTTTTTGAGATGGAGTCGCACTCTGTCGCCCAGGCTGGAGTGCAGTGGCACGATCTCGGCTCACTGCAACCTCCGCCTCCCGGGTTCAAGTGATTCTCCTGCCTCAGCCTCCTGAGGCACGCCACCACGCCCGGCTAATTTTTGTATTTTTAGTAGAGACGGGGTTTTACCATGTTGGCCAGGATGGTCCGATCTCCTGACCTCGTGATCCACCCGCTTCTGCCTTCCAAAGTGTTGGGATTACAGGCGTGAGCCACCGCGCCCGAGTTTTTTTTTTTTTTTTTGGAACAGAATCTCTATTGCCCAGGCAGGCTGGAGTGCAATGGCGCGACCACGGCTCACTGCAACCTCAATCTCCCCGGCTCAAGAGATCCTCCCACTTCAGCTTCCCGAGTGGCTTGGACCACAGGCCCATGCCAACATGCCCAGCCTTTTTTATTTTATTATTATTATTATTGTAGGGACGAGGTCCCACTGTATTAAAATAATATAGTGACCTCGAACTCCTGGGCTCAAGCGATCCTCTGCCCTCGGCCTCCGATAGTGCTGAGATTACAGGCGTGAGCCACCACACCCTGTCTCTTTTTTACAAAGAATATAAATAGCCGCTGGATGTTAGATTGGCAGCTGTTTGCAGAGATGTCACACTATTTCATTATGGAAAGATGCTCTCAAAAGACAAAGTAGATAAATCGAAAGAAAGTGTCCATTTTTTCTCAGTGGCCTAATCTGTCAGGTATCATGCTTGGTTTTGAGGGCATAGAAAGACATTAGCGCCCTCATGGAGTTCAGTCTGGTGGAGGAAACCAATGATAATAATAATGACGGGTTAACGACAACAGAGCCTTGAAAGATATCTCCAGGGAATAAGGAAGAGCATTCCAAAGTATTTTGCCAAATGGCAAAAACCGCAGTTACTTTTGCACCAACCTTAATGCAAATAAAAGCATGTACACAAACAAGATACTCGAGGAAGAATACAGCTGACACACAGAAACGGATCGTTATCTTGTGGCTTTCCTGCAGCCTCGTTCCTTTCAGTCACATAACACCCCAAATCTGTGGACGGTTAATGAGAGCTAGTATCACCCAGAGTCACGGCTGTTGCCTCGGACGACTTTAGATACAGCCCGCCAGCGGGAGAAACTGGAGGGAATCCGCCATACACAAGAACCAAGAAGGGCTACGTGACAGGCGCTACCCCGCAGCTCTCAGCCGCCCGCACTCCCAGCCCCGGGCTTCCGGCCAATCTCAGTTCCTAGATCTTCCCAGGCTCCGCCCGCCGTCGAGCGGTCTGAAAGTTTTAAGGAAGGGGAAGTGTTGCAAGCCTATCGATATCTCTGGAATAGACTGCACTACCCTGCGTCGCCGCCGACAAACTCCCGCAGACTTCTCTGTAGATCACTGAGCGATACTTTCGGCAGCACCTCCTTGATTCTCAGTTTTGCTGGAGGCCGCAACTAGGCCCGCGCCGCCACCATGGTACGTTGAATCCCGATCTCTGGAAGGTTTAGGGCAGAGCTCTGGTGACTGGGGGATGACGAGCCACCTCTCCTGTCATCCTTAGCGCCGCCCGGGGCCACGAGGTATGGGAGCCTCGGCAGACGGCCGAGCTCCGGCAGTGATTCAGCATCTCCGGCCTGGCCGGGCTAGGGATTGTCGGTAGCCAGTGCGGCCTTTCCACTGCTTTCGCTTCCCTGGGAGCCTCCGACACTTCCTCCTCGGTCAGCTAGATGAGTTCGCCCCTCAGGTTCCTTCAGTGGAGTAGATTCTGAGCGGTCCAGAATAGCTCCTAGTGCTGTGTATGGGAGAGGAGAAGACAGAGACTTGACTTGGAGGCCTACCTGTACCACCAGTGCGGACTTGACCCCCAGGTTTGTGTTCCTGGACCGCGTCCGTTTTCCTGGTGGGTCCGTCTGATTTATCTCTCGCCTAGACTTCGATTAGAAGAGGCCCTTTTCAATCATTTTGTCCAGTCACCTAGTTACAGATGAGTAAGCCGAGGCTGAGAGGGGAAGTGATGGAATCAGGGTTACAACATAGGGTTCTGGGTTTCCAGTGCTGTCTGCCATTCTAGCACTCAATCTCACTCCCATGATTATTCTCCCCAGTACTGCTAGACTTGTTATAATAGTCATAATAGTCGTAATGGTTCTATCGCTGCAGCTATTTGTGTCCACCTCTAACTTTGTGAGGACATTTTTGTTCATTCGATATGAATATACAGACAGCACTTGTACAGGCATAACTACAGTGAACATTCGAAAATAAGTCATACATGTCCCTAATCATAAAAACAGAAAGGGACGTTTAGATAAAGAGCTGTGGGAGTATATGTTAGGGGGATTTGGGAAGAAACGGAGAAGACTTCAAGAAATCGACATTTAAGCTAACTTAAAGAAAAGGAAGACTTTTAACCATTTATTAGGGCCCAATAAAAGGGAGCAGCGTAAGCAAAAATAGGCAAGAAAGTTGATTGTGAACTTTAGTAATTGAGCCTAAAGGGGTTGCTATGGAGGGTGTTAGAATAAGAGTTTGGAAAAATAGGACCCATTTAGATCTGCTTCTCTCTCTCCCACCGGTTTATGGTAAATGTAGAATTGGTTTACATCTGAGTACAGTAGTAATCTTCCAGTAAGACTGCATGAACAGAGTGCCTTAACATTGAATGGAAACACAAGCATATTTCTTAATGAATGTTAAGAGTTGGGATTTGAAATGTTCTTCTACTAACAGGTCTTTTTTTCTTTTACTTTTAGTTTCGAAATCAGTATGACAATGATGTCACTGTTTGGAGCCCTCAGGTAAAATAATGTTTTTAAACCGTTTCTGTGAAGTGGCTTTTTGTGGCTGCAATATATTTAGAAACTTGTGAGAGCGTAGGCTTGGGGAAAATGGAATATAATTATTTTAGACGTTCTTGGAAGTTGCATTTATAATTAAAATAGGTTTCCTGATGGACCTAGAGGACATTATGTTAAGTGAAATAAGCCAGAAACAGAAAGAAAAATATTTCATGCTCTCACTTAATATGTGGAATCTTTTGTTTAAAAGGGCAAATATAGAGAGATAGAGAGTAAAACAGTGGTTACCAGGGTAGGGGGTGGCAGTGGGGAGGAAAAAAGAGGAGATACAAAGTAGCAAATATGTAGGTTGAGCAAGTGGAAAGATCTAATGTACAACATGAAGACTACAGTTAATAATGCAGGTAGTGTTTTGTATTCAGGATTTTTGTTAAATGAGTAGTTTATAGCCCTTGCCACAGCAGAGGAAAATGGGTAACTATGTGAGACAACGGATGTGTTCATTCTGCGATAGTGACCCTACTATATATGTGTATCTTATAACATCGTGTTGCATACGTTAAATATATACAAGAAAATTTATTTTAAAAGAAGCTTTCAGCCGGGCGCAGTGGCTCATGCCTGTAATCCCAGCACTTTGGGAGGCCAAGGAAGGTAGATTGCTTGAGTCTTGGAGTTCAAGACCACCCTGAACAACATGAAACTCGGACTCTACAAGAAATACAAAAATTAGCTGTGCGTGGTGGTGCTTGCCTATAGACCCAGCTACTGGGGACGGTGAGGTGAGAGGATTGCTTGAGCCTAGGAGGCAGCGGTTGTACTGAGCTGAAGATTGTGCCACTGCACTCCAGCCTGGGTGACAGAGTGAGAACCTGTCTCAAAAAAAAAAAAAAGTCTCTTGATTAAAAAAAAATCAGTTGAGATTTAACTGTTCTCACCTGATATTTGAAAACTCTAATTTTTAATTTATAAAAGATCTTCTAAGATGTGTGTTTTTTGTTTTTTTTTTTTCTTTAGGGCAGGATTCATCAAATTGAATATGCAATGGAAGCTGTTAAACAAGGTTCAGCCACAGTTGGTCTGAAATCAAAAACTCATGCGGTGTTGGTTGCATTGAAAGTAAGTAAAGTAATAAATATGTCTTCCTCTGTAGAAAACTATTAATGTAAATTTCACCATAGGCAATAAGGTTGTAAACTTATTTTTACATTTGTCTTTTTTTTTTTTTTTTAATCTTATAATGTCTCTATTTAGAGGGCACAATCAGAGCTTGCAGCTCATCAGAAAAAAATTCTCCATGTTGACAACCATATTGGTATCTCAATTGCGGGGCTTACTGCTGATGCTAGACTGTTATGGTAAGTATAATCATGAAAAATAAACATCCTTTTTGATTCATAATTGATGAGTTTTCTCAAAAAGATCCAGATAAGGTATTTTAGGAAGTTGTCTGCCAGAATGCTTGTAAATTAAGATTATGAGTACCTTGGTGGGTTTGAGTTTGTTATTAAATTTTCCATTTTTTGATTCCAGTAGGAGTAACTAATAAGATTAAACATTAGCACTTTTTAGAAGTCACTGAGTAATGTGATGTTTGTTAATACAATGTATATTGTTTGAGACCCCGTTATGTCTAAGAAGAAGGTGATACTTTTGTCTGGTTTCTAAGGACAAGCTGAACCATACTTGTTTTCTTTGTGCTTGTTTTCTTCAATACGTCTGTATTTATTAGACATTTCTTTTTTGCAATGCTCAATACTGGATACTGCAGGGTATACATAAGTGACTCAGACGTGGATCTTAAGGGAACTTGAAGGCAAGTTTATCTATAAACTCAAATGTAGTTTATCTGTAATATAACAGAAAAATTTCTGTGAGAGTCTAGAAGAGACAGATTATGGTTAAAAGGCAATACGTAAATGAAGAGATAGGGCTTTGAAATTGCACATATTGAGTTCTCACCTTCACCACTTAGTATCTGAGATTGGGCTAAATACCTAGACACTGAATTTTTTCCAGTGTTTTCTTTATCAAGGCTATTTTTAAATATTATTTATTTTTTTTTTTGAGATGGAGTCTCACTCTCACCCAGGCTGGAGTGCAGTGGCATGATCTCAGCTCACTGCAACCTCTACCTCCCAGGTTCAAGCGAGTCTCCTGCCTCAGCCTCCTGAGTAGCTGGGATTACAGGCGCCCGCCACCACGCCTGGCTAATTTTTGTATTTTTAGTAGAGACGGGGTTTTGCCATGTTGGCCAGGCTAGTCTTGAACTCCTGACCTCAGGTAATCTGCCCACCTCAGCCTCCCAAAGTGCTGGGATTATAGGTGTGAGCCACCGCACCCAGCCTATTTTTAAATATTTTAAATTGCCTACCATAAACCACTAACACAGAGCCTTTCAGGTATTATGTGAGTATGTTTGTTGTGGATGGCAGATAGTTAGCTAAAACTAATCTCGTAAATTTGTGATTTGATTAGGAAAGAAAGAATATAAATTATAAGGGTGGGCCTGGCACAGTGGCTCCTACCTATAATCCTAGCTCTTTGAGAAGCTTAAGGTCAAGAATTTGAGACCAGGGTAACATAGTGAATCCCCATCTCTACAAAAAATTTTAAAACTTAGCTGGGTGTGGTGGCATACACCTGTTGTCCTAGCTACTCAAAAGGCTGAGGTGGGAGGATTGCTTGAGCCTACGATTTCAAGGTTGCAGTGAGCTATGATAGTGCCACCGTACGCTAGCCTAGGCGACAGAGTGAGACCCTATTCTTTTTTTTTTTGAGACAGAGTCTCCCGCTGTCGCCCAGGCTGGAGTGCAGTGGTATGATCTTGGCTCACTGCAACCTCCGCCTCCAGAGTTCAAGCAATTCTTCTGCCTCAGCCTCCCGAGTAGCTGGGACTACAAGCATGTGCCACCACACCCAGCTAATTTTTGCATTTTTAGTAGAGACGAGGTTTCACCATATTGGCCAGGCTGGTCTAGAGCTCCTGACCTCGTGATCCACCTGCCTCGGCCTCCCAAAGTGCTGGGATTACAGGCGTGAGCCACAGCACCCAGCCGAGTGAGACCCTATTCTTAAAACAACAGCAGCAGCAAAAACAGTGTAAATAGTAATGCTATGGTTTAAGAATTTCAGGCTGAGCGCGGTGTCTCATGCCTGTAATCCCAGCACTCTGGGAGGCTGAGGCAGGTGGATCACCTGAGGTCCAGAGTTCAAGACCAGCCTGGCCAACATGGTGAAACCCTGTCTCTACTAAAAATAAAAAAATTAGCTGAGCATGGTGGCAGGCACCTGTAATCCCAGCTACTTGGGAGGCTGAGGCAAGAGAATCGCTTGAACCCAGGAGGCAGAGGTTGCAGTGAGCTGAGATCATGCCATTGCACTCCAGCCTGGGTGACAAGAGCGAAACTCAGTATTAAAAAAAAAAAAAATTTCAAGTTACTCAGCCAGTCCCTTGCTCTAAGTCAGCAATATAATGACAGCCTTAAGGGTTTCCACCTACTCTTCAAAATGGAAAATGTATTACATTATCAAACATTTTATTTAACCCAATCTATAAAATATTGCCATGCCAACACATAATCAATATAAAAACTTTATTAATGAGTTATTGCACGTTTTTAGGTACTAAGTCTTTGAAATTTGGTATGTTATTTTGTACTTGGTGTACATCTTAATTCAGTCTAGCTACTTTTCAAGAGCTCCATAGCCACATGTGATTATTGCCTGCCATATTGGGCAGTATACTTCTAGGCAGCATTGGGAAATGGACTTAAATATAAGTACTGAACAAATAGCTTGGTTCCTGTAGTCAACCATGTGATGATCAGATGTGACATACGCATATACTGGACAAAGCAACATTGAAAGAAAGGAGCATATCCATTTCTTGTTGATCTTATTTATAGGCATAAATTCTCTTCTCCCCAATGTTAACCTTGCTTGAATTTCATCAGAGTTAACAGTGAGACTCAGCGGCTAGTGTCCAGTATCTCCTCTAGAGTGCTTCTTATGAATAGAAGTAACAGTGGCAGGAACACGTAAAGATGCCCTCCGCTGTAGTTTCCATTTCTTATAGTTGCTCTTTTCGGGAAATGTTAGTCTGCTTTCAAGAAAAAAGGACAGAGTAGATCATCTTTTTGCTGGTTCAAGATCTAGAATTAAGACAAGCTTGGGGACAGTGGGAAGGATAAGAGAAGAGAGGTTGCTCTTTTTCTTTTGTTCAGCCTTCTCTTCTCTGTTCTATAAGTGCTCTAATACAAAGATTTTCTAGAGCTAAAAAATGTCTCAGTCTTTTTTAAAAACCTTATGTGGCTCCAGAGTTTAGCACAAAAACACACCCTTGCAGGCATGTCTTTCTTACCTTCTGTTTTTCTTATATGGATGTGATCCATGTAAACGCTTGGAAGAATTCGAAGTGAAATCAAACAATTTAGATTGGAATAGTTGTCTATAATTTGAAATTACTAAACTTTTTTTGTTTCTTTTTTAGTAATTTTATGCGTCAGGAGTGTTTGGATTCCAGATTTGTATTCGATAGACCACTGCCTGTGTCTCGTCTTGTATCTCTAATTGGAAGCAGTATCCTTTTTATGTTAGCATTTATGGATATGAACTTTGAAGGGTTTTGATACTTGTGTTAATTATTAGGAATATAATAATAACATGACATAGGAAAGATTGTGAAAACTTTAAAACAACAAATTGGATTGCTCTTTCATTAGCCTTTATAAGGAATTTATATTTGCTAGACATAAATAAGCCCAACTTCAGGAAAATCATCTAAGCATCTTTTTAGAGGGGATTTAAAGTTTCTTAATGGTTCTAGATGTCCCAAGAAATCCTAGACTCCTTGTATCCAAAACAAATCAGGTTTTACATGGGAAGAAATTATTTTGCTGGCACTCTTTCTTAGGTTCTGTAGAAAGTCAAACATTTTATATTAGGCCAAAGAAATAGTGTCCTGTTGCATTATTTCTCTGGTGGATTATGCAATAATTAAATAATAAGCCAGAGACCTTTGTTAATAATGTATAATTTGAAAATAAAGACAGTACTTCATTCCTTGTTAAAACAAGCTCTTTAACCAGTCTAAGAGACCCAGATACCAACACAACGATATGGCCGGAGACCATATGGTGTTGGGCTGCTTATTGCTGGTTATGATGTAAGTTCATTGAATATTGTTATATGTTAATGATTTTTTTAATTAACTAGAAATTTTTATAATTTTTAGTTCAACCAAAGTAAATAATTATGTGGTGTATTTATTTCTATTTGTAGGACATGGGCCCTCACATTTTCCAAACCTGTCCATCTGCTAACTATTTTGACTGCAGAGCCATGTCCATTGGAGCCCGTTCCCAATCAGCTCGTACTTACTTGGAGAGACATATGTCTGAATTTATGGAGTGTAAGTGACAGCCTTGCTTTTTTTTTTTTTTTTTTTTTTTCCTCTTCCAGTCTATATAGTAAATAAACATAGTATCCTAAATGCATAAAACTGTAAGTCTTATAGAAAGAATTTTTTTTTAAAAAATTAAGCCCATGAAGAGTTTATTGTTTCTGTCACATATACTAATTTTAACTTCTGGTTACCACAGTAATTTCAAGCACGAGTAGAACTTTTTCAAAATATAAATGTGTTCCCAACCTTGAAAATTCTTTATTCATTTGGTCAAAAGTGTGCCCTGTGGAGTGGAGAGTGGAGAACCACTGTACTACCTGCCAGTTGTAAGCTCTGTTCACTTTTAGTTTTCTGTTAGTCTTTTGTTATTTTAAGCCACACAGACATTTCTGCATTAGTAGTCCATAAACAAGAAATAAAAAGGCAGTGTAGTTGAGGGAGAAGAAGGTAAAAGAGGTAAGATGTTATGACAGGACAGGTTTTCAAGTGCTTTGCTTTGCATTGGAAGGAGGGTATCGGGTTTTACATTTCTCTTTGTCATCTTATCTGTTTTCTGGTGATGAAGCATTCTTTGGAGGAAATATTTGGGGTTTAGTGAATGCAGAGAAAAATAGTTTAATTGACATTACTCAAAGCAAACTGTTGTAGGATGACAATAGGTTTAACTTTGGGAAAAGAGGATTCCTTGGACAAATAAGCTTGGTAAATGCTGGCTTAAAGTTTAACATTTTAAATTATGGTAAATGGATTGGGGTCCCCACGGTTACCCCTAAATTTGGAGATATGCTAGGACTTAAAGCACACAGCATATAGTTGTACTCCCAGGCAAGACTTTTAACAATAAAATAACAATACATAGGTGGATCATTAAGGAAAAATACAGTCCAGAGGAATCTATGTGCAGGCTTCCTTATGCTCTTTCCTTCCCATAAGGAGTCACAGAGTACACTTGCAGCAATATGTATGTGATGTTTCTGCCCAGGGAAGCTCATTAGAAACTCAGTGACCAAAGTTTGGTTCAGAACTGCTCGTATCAGCACCCTCTGCCTAGCACGTTTCAATCTGGATAGGAAATTCCTAAAGATTGCAATAAATCTATAGATAATTTTGGGGAGTACTGCTACTTTGATGATACAAAGCATCTGATCTATGAACATGGAATATCTTCATTTATTTAGGTATTTAATTCGTTTTTTTGTTTTTTTTTTTTTCCCTGAGACGGAGTTTCACTCTTTTTGCCCAGGTGGGAGTGCAATGGCGTGATCTTGGCTCATTGCAACCTCTGCCTCCCAGGTTCAAGCAATTCTCCTGCCTCAGCCTCCTGAGTAGCTGGGATTGCAGGCATGTGCCACCACGCCTGGCTAATTTTGTATTTTTAGTAGAGACGGGGTTTCTCCATGTTGGTCAGGCTGGTCTCAAACTCCCGACCTCAGGTGATCCGCCCAACTGGGCCTCCCAAAGTGCTGGGATTACAGGCATGAGCCACCGCGCCCAGCCAGGTATTTAATTCTTTCACTGAGGTTTTGTAGTTTTCAGTGTACAAATCATATTTGTCTTAAAGTATTTTATTATTTTTGGTGCTGTTGTGAACAGAATTGTTTTCTTAATTTCATTGCATATTATTCATTGCAACTACATAGAAATATAGTTGATTTTTGTATATCAATCTTATATCCTGCAATCTTGCTGAACTTGTTTATTAGTTCTAGTCATTTTTTTATAGATTCCTGAGATCGTGTCATCTGGGAATAGAGATAGTTTTACTTTCTCCTTTCTAATTGCCCTGGCTGGAACCTCTGGTACAATGATGAATAGAAGTTGCATGAACAAACCTTCTTTTTTTTTGTTCCTCAACTTAAGGGAAAAGGTTTTAGTCATTCACTGCTAAGAATGATGTTACCTGTCAGCTTTTAGTAGATGCCCTCTATCAGACTGAAGAGGTTCCTTTCAATTACTAGTTTGTTTTGTGTTTTTATTATGCAAAAATTTTAGATTTTATCACGTGCTTTTTATGCAACTCTTGAGGTGGTTATGCAGGTTTTCTCCCTTCCTTCAGTGTAACTGAAAGTTACACTGACTTTCAGTTGTTAAACTAACTTATTCTTGGGATAAATCTCGCTTGTATATGGTATATAATTTTTTTAATGTGTTGCCAGGTTCCGTTTGTAGTTTTTGTTGAGGGTTTTGTT
This sequence comes from Pongo pygmaeus, assembly GCF_028885625.2. Classification (NCBI taxonomy): domain Eukaryota; kingdom Metazoa; phylum Chordata; class Mammalia; order Primates; family Hominidae; genus Pongo; species Pongo pygmaeus. The sequence continues at coordinate 61,612,333 of NC_072382.2, forward strand.
TTGTTTTTGCATCTATATTGGGTCTGTAGTTTTATTTTCTTGTGATGTCTTTATTCTTGGTATCAGTAATACTGGCCACATAGAATAAGTTGGAGATTCCTTTTTACAATGAGCAAATATAAGGACTGGGATTCTACAGAACACATTCTACAAAACTTGGAGTTGTATAATTTATAGTCGGGATTTTGATTTGACCTAGCAAAAGAGAAGATCAAAATTGTAACAAAAATCATGAGTCCTCTCATTAAATAAAATAAGAATCAGCAATGTCATAGAATGCTATTAAAAGATTATATGACTAGCATTAAACTTGGCTGTTTTTACTGTGATTAGTATGTAACTAAAAACCACAATTTGAGACTGTAGATTTGATAAATAACAGAAGCCTAGCATAACAATGAAATTAAGAAATAATTGTTAATTTATTACATATAGGCAATTTAAATGAACTAGTTAAACATGGTCTGCGTGCCTTAAGAGAGACACTTCCTGCAGAACAGGACCTGACTACAAAGGTAAGTATTGTCTTTTCCAATTGTAGATATTCACGTTACAGTTTAAACCTTTATTGCATAAATGTAATGGAGTATATATACAACACTCTTTAATTTGGGATATGATTGTCTTGGCAGATTCTTTCCCTTTAAGCTATTTGCTAAGTAATCCAATTTTATTTTTTAAACATTTCTTTTTGGTACAAAGCAGTAAAACCAGTAAATCTCATGCAACATGTCCTTCATTATTTTCAGCAGATTGGCATATCTTGGTATTATTTAGTTAACAAAAATATATATATATTGAGCACCTACCATGTGCAGGCACTTTCTAGGCATTAAAAATATAATAAACACAACAAATACCTTTTTCTTCATGGAACGTACATCCTAGTAGGGAAAGATAGACAGTATACACATAAGTACATTATATAGTATATTAGAAGAAGATAAATGCTATGTAAAAAATAAAAAAGCGTTAAAAGGAGAAAGAATGACCAATTGGATATAGGTAAGTGTAATTTAAAATAGGTGGTCGAGGATATTCTCACCAAGAAAATGAAATTTGAGGAAAAGATATAAAGAAGGTAAGTGAGTATGAGCTATGCAGATCTAGAGCAAAATTATCCTAGGAAATACAAATGCAAAGGCCCTAGTATTTAAGGCAAGGAGGCCAGTAGTGTTGGGGTCAATCATCAAGAAGAGGAAAAGGGAAGAAATCAGAGAGGTAATGGAGGTCCCATAAGCCATTGTGGGTACTCTGCATTTTACTCTTGGTGGGCTGTTAAGAGTTTGAGCAGAGGAATACCATGATTTGGTTTAGGTTTTAAAACAGTCACTCTGGTTGGCATTTTAACAACAGATTGAGGCTGGGCACAGTGGCTCATGCCTGTAATCCCAGCACTTTGGGAGGCCGAGGTGGGTGGATCACGAGGTCAGGAGATCAAGACCATCCTGGCTAACACGGTGAAACCCCGTCTCTACTAAAAATACAAAAATTAGCCAGGCTTGGTGGCAGGCGCCTGTAGTCCCAGCTACTCGGGAGGCTGAGGCAGGAGAATGGCGTGAACCTGGGAGGTGGAGCTTGCAGTGAGCTGAGATTGTGCCACTGCACTCCAGCCTGTCCAGCCTGGGCGACAGAGCGAGACGCCATCTCAAAAAAAAAAAAAAAAAAAAAAAACAGATTGTGGGCCAGGCGTAGTGGCTCATGCCTGTAATCCCAACACTTTGGGAGGCTGAGGTGGGTGGATCACTTGAGGTCAGGAGTTCGAGACCAGCCTGGCCAACAAGATGAAACCCTGTCTCTATTAAAAATACAAAAACTAGCTGGGCGTGGCGGTGCATGCACTCCAGCCTGAGTGACAAAGCAAAACTCCATCTCAAAAAAAAAAAACCAGATTGTAGGGGTAGATAGATAGTGGGGCTATGGGTAGAAATAGTTTTAAGGCTATTCAGGTAATTCATGTGAGAGATGATAGTGATTGGAGCAGAGTGACAGAGTTAAAGATGAAGAGTAGTGGTTCAATTTTGGATATTTTTTGAAATTACAGCCAAAAAAGTTTGCTAATAGATTTGTTATAGGGTGTGAGGGGGAATGTCTCCAAGGTTTTGGGCCTAATTAATTAGAATGAAAGATTTATGATTTACTGAGGTGAAGAAGATAGTGGGAGGAACAGGTTTTAGAGTAGGCGTTGGGGAGGAAGGTCAGGCAGTCAGTTGTGGACATGGAAAATTTGAAATGCCTTTTTGTCTAATTGACGGTACAGAGTAAGCAGTTATAAGCAACATGTGGAGTTCCATGGAGAGTGGTCCAACCTACATTTCAAATTTTTGAAGTCTTTATAAAGAAATGGCATTTAGAGTCTGGACTGGAAGAGATTCCTAAAGGAATTGAATAGTTAGACAAGCATTGTGAGGACTGGACCAAGAACACTAACCTTTAGCAACTGGGAGATGAGTAGGTGTTGGCAAAAAAGACTGAGAGAGGTGGTCAAAGAAGTAGGAGGAAAACTTGGAAAATGAGGCATCTTTGGAGGCAAATGAATAAACTTTCAAGGAGGAGGGGCAGTGAAGTTGTCACTGAGGACCTGACAAGACAGCCTTAATGGAATAATAAGGCAAAAACCTGATAGTGGAATCAGGAGAGAATGGGAGACGAGGAAGTGGAGATAGCTTTTTGGAGGATATTTCTGTTGACAGTCACTCTGTCACTCTGCTCCAATCACTATCATCTCTCACATGAATTACCTGAATAGCCTGAAAACTATTTCTACCCATAGCCCCACTATCTATTTACCCCTACAATCTGGTTTTTTGTTTGTTTGTTTGTTTGTTTGTTTTTTTGAGATGGAGTGGTGACTGGAAGAGGAGAGAAATAAATTGTTTTGTTTTTTAAGATGGAAGAAATTACATCACATTTGCTGCATGATTGTGAGAGTAATCCAAGTAAATTTAGAGAAGCATTTATGAGGAAAAGTAATGGGAAAATTGTTAGAACAATGTCCTTTAATAGTACATAGGTGGAAGGGTTGGCCTTAGGAAGTTTTAATGGGAAAGGAGAGAATCTAGGGACATAGGTACAGGAAAGAGTGGATACAGTGGGAACTTGTGAAAGTTCTCTTCTAAATTGCTTCTGTTTTCGCAGTAATATAGGAACAAGGTTTTCAGCTTCAAAGAGCTTGGAGAATGTTAGAAGTGTCTAAAAGAAGGGGAGCATGAATGATGTAGAAATGGGTATGGTGGGATCCAGGAACCACTAAGGCCTACTTGAAGTTAATGATCATTAATAAAGTGAGATTAGTCAGTTTTATAAAGCCATTTTGTTATAGTGATTGGATAATTATTGTTTAATATCAATGTGAAGACTTTATAGCCTGCATTATCTTTTTTAAAAAAATGTTTCTAGATAACATAGATCTTTGGAGTTACTCATGATAATCAAAAGTTAGTATTAATATTAAATCTGCAAATGACAAGGGTCCGCTAGTTTCCTTCTTTTTTCCCCTACACATAAGTGGTTTTTAAGGTTTTATTCAAATGCTATATAAATTCTTATTCTGCTTTTTTCACCCAATATTTTATCGTATGTATTTTTTCATCCAAATTCTCTTATTTTACTTTTACCATATTTTACCCTTCAGAATGTTTCCATTGGAATTGTTGGTAAAGACTTGGAGTTTACAATCTATGATGATGATGATGTGTCTCCATTCCTGGAAGGTCTTGAAGAAAGACCACAGAGAAAGGCACAGGTATATAATCATAACACAAGAGGCTTTAGTTCTATTGTAAGCTGCTGTTCTTACCACAACTGTGTCTGTAAATTTTCCATTTTGTCTTAAATATTGAAATGGGCCCATAGTTCAAATGGCAACAGGAAAATTAAGAACTGAGTAAAGTTAAATATTGAAAGGGCAGTGATCTCCATAAACACAAAAAGGGGGCCAAGTACGGTGGCTCATGCCTGTAATCCCAGCACTTTGGGAGGCCAAGGCGGGTGAATTACGAGGTCAAGAGATGGAGACCATCCTGGCCAACATGGTGAAACCCCGTCTCTACTAAAAATACAAAAATTAGCCGGGCGTCATGGCATGCACCTGTAGTCCCAGCTACTCAGGAGGGGAGGCAGGAGAATCGCTTGAACCTGGGAGGCAGAGGTTGCAGTGAGCTGAGATCCTACCACTGCCCTCCAGCCTGGGTGACAGAGTGAGACTCTGTCTCAAAAAAAAAAAAAACACACACACACACAACAAGGGAGAAGTGTTGATTATTTGGTTATCTATTGCTAGGTAATAAGCTACCCCAAAACTTAGGGGCTAGAACAACAAACACTACCTCTCACAATTTTGCAGCTGACTGGCGCTCAGCTACATGGTTCTTTGCTGGTCTCACCTGGGATCTCTCAAACATTGCAGTCATTTGTGGGGTGCAACTGGAACACCCAAGATAACTTCAGTCACATGTCTTCTTTACTCACACCTTTTAGGTGTCTTAGAGGAGCATCTAGAAGGCAGAGACCTCTGCTAGGATGACTGAGCCTGTGTCCATGTAGTTTCAGGGCCGCTTCTTCAGCAGGGTCTCTCTAGCATATTGGCAACTCACGGCTTGCAAAAGTCAAAAGTGAAAGCCACCAGGCATTCTTAAGGCTGAGATGCAGGACTGGCACAACATCACTTCTACACATTCTGTTGATTAAAGTGAGTCACTGGCCTGGCCCAGATTCTGTTTGAGCAGAGACGGGGAGAAATGCTCATTGGGCGCCAGCTTTGGACGCTAAGATGGCTCTTCATAAAGAGAAAAGCATCAAGAAGTGAATCTCAGGTTAAATATGGGTCTTTTTGCTAGATGTTTAGAATATACATTTGCTATTTATAGATGCTTATTTGATAGCAGTGTAATTGAAAGTAAAAAAGAATCTAGTATGGAAATTTCTACAGCATGAGTTTTTTGAACTTGGAAAGGATATTGTTGGTACTATTTGGGGGATCAAGATTTGCAATATTTAAACTGTTTTTGGTAAAAACTAGCACTGTTGGGAAGGATGCTGTGGAATACCACAAACTAGTTTGGCAAAGGGGAAAAGAATGTCTAAAAAGTGCTGATTGTATTTTAAGCATAGTAGTGATAATACAAGGAAAGCTTTTACTCCTGAGCAATGCAAAGTATGATAAAATGGTGGAATTGTTCAGTGATATTTAGGTTTTCAGAAATGTGAAATTATATATACAGTTATCCTCGAACAGTGTGGGGTTTAGTAGTGCCAAACCCCAGCACGGTTGAAAATCCACATATAACTTTTGACTCCTAAAAATCTTCTGATAGCCTGCTGTTGACTGGAAGCCTTACCGATAACATAAACTGGCAATTAACACATAAATAGGCTAGTTTCTTTTTTGTTGTTTTCTGAGACAAGGTCTTGCCCTCTTGTCCAGGCTGGAGTGCAGTGGTGCCCTCATAGCTCACTGCAAGGTCGAACTCTTGGGCTCAAGCAATTCTCCTACCTTCCCCCACCCCACCAAGTAGCTGAAACTACAGGTGTGTGCCACCATGCCTAGCATATTTTTTTTCTTTTTAGTAGAGATGGGATCTCACTGTGTTGCCCAGGCCGGTTTCAAACTTCTGGGCTTAAGCAATCCTCCTCCTCAGCCTCCAGCGTATTGGGATTACAGGTGTGAACCGCTGCACCCGACCAAATAGACTAGTTTCTACATATATTTTATGCATTCGGCATACCTAACTTTTTCTTACTCTTTTCTTTAATATTTCTAGGCTACACAGTTGGTCTGCTAGTTTATATTTATTGGAAAAAACAAACAAAAGCTTCACCCTAAACAATGTTAGAGTAAAAGCAAACAAAAAGAAAAAGAAAAAAAAGTCTGCATATAAGTGGACCCTCACTGTTTAAACCTTTGTTGTTCAAGAGCCAACTGTATTTTTTTTAAATAAAAAATCTTTATTCACCTCAAATCATGAGCACTCAAGGAGAAAAAAAATTACTGCTCAGAAATATTAACAGGACAGTGAACTACAATTGAGTATTCAGAATATCTCTTTACCCCTTTTTCTCAATTTTTTATAATGTAATATTTGTGGTTAGATGTGTATATTGATCAACTGTTCATTTTACATATTTTCTTTTTTTCTTTCCCTGTTAAGCCTGCTCAACCTGCTGATGAACCTGCAGAAAAGGCTGATGAACCAATGGAACATTAAGTGATAAGCCAGTCTATATATGTATTATCAAATATGTAAGAATACAGGCACCACATACTGATGACAATAATCTATACTTTGAACCAAAAGTTGCAGAGTGGTGGAATGCTATGTTTTAGGAATCAGTCCAGATGTGAGTTTTTTCCAAGCAACCTCACTGAAACCTATATAATGGAATACATTTTTCTTTGAAAGGGTCTGTATAATCATTTTCTAGAAAGTATGGGTATCTATACTAATGTTTTTATATGAAGAACATAGGTGTCTTTGTGGTTTTAAAGACAACTGTGAAATAAAATTGTTTCACCGCCTGGTATATTGGGTTTTTGTTTTTTTAAGTAGCTACAACTCTATATAGTAGTCTGGGATTACAACTGGTCATTTGCCTAATTAAATTGCCTTATTTTTAGTGATGGAGAAAAATAATACCTCTTATCTGTCATAGCCTTATAACAATTCTCCAGTGTATGGACTAGCTGCATGAGAATCCATGGAGATTTGGTTTAGAATACAAATTTCAGGGTTCAACTGTGGTGATTTTCATTAAAACTTAAGAAACCACCACTTCCTGATATAAGCATCAGTTATCATATGAATGGTTTTCTTTCCAGCCAGCAAATGGCAGTAGTTGTAGCTCTGGTCTTTGAAGGGAACTTCTATAAAAACAACACATGGAAAATTGTAATCCCAAACCTTTTATCCTCTCCAGCCCCACTCCAGCATGATGTTTAGACTGCCTTCTGTTATTCCCATGAGTGGTATACTCAGGCATTGCAGAACCATTTTTATCTTAGACCATGTAAAATGAAATTAGAGGAAATCTGATTTTTTAAAAAAAACCATAATCCTGGCTGGGCGCGGTGGCTCATGCCTGTAATCCCAGTACTTTGGGAGGCTGAGGTGGGCGGGTCACTTGAGGTCAGGAGTTCCAGACCAGCCTGACCAACATGGAAAAACCTCATCTCTACTAAAAATACAAAACAATTAGCTGGGTGTGGTGGCACATGCATGTAATCCTAGCTACTAAGGAGGCTGGGGCAGGAGAATCGCTTGAACCCAGGAGGCAGAGGTTGCAGTGAGCCAAGATCGTGCCATTGCACTCTAGCCTGGGCAACAAGAGTGAAACTCCATCTCAAAAAAATTTTTAATTTAATTTAATTTTTAAAAACCATAATCCGGCCAGGCACGGTGGCTCACGCTTATAATCCCAGCACTTTGGGAGGCCGAGGCGGGCGGATCACGAGATCAGGAGATCGAGACCACAGTGAAACCCCGTCTCTACTGAAAATACAAAAAATTAGCCGGGCATGGTGGAGGGCACCTGTAATCCCAGCTACTCAGAGAGGCTGAGGTAGAATGGCGTGAACGCGGGAGGCGGAGCTTGCAGTGAGCCAAGATCGCGCCACTGCACTCCAGCCTGGGGCGAGACTCTGTCTCAAAAAAAAAAAAAAAACAAGACAAAAACCATAATCCAAAATTTGGCTGCTGCTATCTAGAGGAGTTATTTTATTTTCTGAAATAATACATCTTTCTGAAGAAAAATTCATTTATAGATAGTAACCCATTTTAGACATAATTCTAATTAGCTGCTATTGGCTTTGGGCAAGTTACTTAGCTCTTTTTTAAGGAAACCCTTTGGAGAATTATAGTGAGGATTAAAAGGGAGAATTTATGTGATAACACCTTTTAAACTCTAAAATTCATAGTTTATTTTTTCCCCCCAACTTTCCCAAATCTTCAAAAGCCTTAGTAGGTTTAAATCTCCCTGATTCCTTAGAGAATGGTAGAAGTAGCTCTGGGAGCCTTATTAAGGGAAAGATGTCTAAGTACTGGAATGTGAGAGATGTCAGTTTCTCCAGCAGTAGCCTCAGGAATCTACCATGTAAGCTTGGGAGTTAGACGCAAGTACCATGTGGCTATTTGACCTACAGTGGAGTTGCATCAAGCACATGTAACTTTCCACACACATACACACACACACACACACAAAATAGTGAACTCAGGAACTCCCACCTGCCTCTACACATGATGGGTATTTAGTCTGGGGAGGGAGCATAAGTGGGAAATATAATAATCTGCCCTTTGCTTAGGCAGATCTCTCTTCCACATGCATTCCATTGGGTGAGCCTCTGTCTTTGCTGAATCATTCTGCAGTTTAAAGATATTGTGGCTCATACCTGTAATCCCAGCACTTTGGGAGGCTGAGGTGGGTGGATCACCTGAGGTCAGGAGTTCGAGACCAGCCTGGGCGACATGGCAAAACCCTGTCTCTACTAAAAATACAAAAATTAGCTGGGCATGGTAGCACGCGCCTGTAGTCCCAGCTACTTGGGAGGCTGAGGCAGGAGAATCGCTTGAACCTGGGAGGCAGAGGTTGCAGTGAGCCGAGATCATGCCACTGCACTCCAGCCTGGCCAGGTGACAGAGCGAGACTCTGTCTCAAAAAATAAAAGCAAAGATATTGTATGTTTATCATTGTGGAACATGCACCTGTTCCACAAATGCAAACCACTAGTTGGCTTGTATTCAGCTAAAAAAATAAATATTCTGTATTATAATTTGGGAGCAATTTAAGTAATTTTTTCAATGTGATTTTTAGTCTTATGTACTGACTTTAGAACTTAAAGTCCTCCCCACTCCCAGTAATACTCAGCCCCACTGTATATACAGTTCATTGTGATGCCCTTTCATGTTTAGTCTGTTGTACTCACATATCCCATTTAGTCTGTTGAATAATTACAAACAGTAAAATCCTAATGATGTTTTAGACAGCCTGTCACTTTGATACAAAGATACTCAATTCACTTGGAATTTATTGAGCATGTATGTGTGCAGCTCTGAAGAACTGGCATGGAATAAAAGGCAGTGGCTGGGTGTGTTGGCTCACGCCTGTAATCTCAACACTTTGAGAGGCCGAGGTGGGAGGATTGCTTGAGTTCAGGAGTTCAAGAGCAGCCTGGGCAATATAGTGAGACCCCATCTCTACAAAAATTTTTAAAACTTAGCCTGGTGTGGTGGCACACACCTGTGGTCCCAGCTACTCAGGAGGCTGAGGTGGGAGAATCACTTGAGCCCAGAGTCGGAGGCTGCAATGAGCTATGATCATGCCGCTGTACTCCGGCCTGGGTGACAGAGTGAGACTCTTGTCTCAAAAAAATAAAAATAATAAAGTAGATGACAGGATTCAGGTCCTAGTTCTAACTCAGTGTTTGGCCATTACATGATTTGGGGCAAGTCCCTATTCTCTAGGCCTTGACTTTTTAGATACCACAATTTCTATGGTCCTTGATAAAATGACAAGGTCTTTGCTCTGCATTTATAATTTAAAAGGCATTCAAAATTATATAATTGCATCTTAGAGTAAAACAGCCCAAAACAAAGTATATTTTACAACAGATCGGGAAGAGTTAATGAGGCTAATATTAAGGTCCTTATACCCATTCAAAAAGCTTTGTACTTAAGAATATGGGAAAATATATGCACTGCCAACGACAATTGTAGGTTCAGATCTAACTAAAGTAATATGTAAAACATTACATTTTCTTGCCTTTTCATATTTAGTACTTAATGACTTGGGGTCATGAGAAACCTCAAAGTTATTCTGTAACACAATGAACCTCTGGGGCAAATGAAGTCTGTACGGTTTAAGTCCTACACCATGATGGCCCTAAACTGAGCTTTCTTACTGTAAGTCTAGTTTTTATACCTTTTTTGGCCTCATTTCTTGCTGACAGATTGTCACTTTTTGGTAAGTTAAGTAGGCTTGGAAACCAGATAACTGCATTTGTAAAACTTCCGTGTTAAAAACGAATACACAGAAAAGGAACAAACAGTTGTACACACACCTGGGATTGATCTCAAGGGAATTATGCTGAGTAAAAAAATCCAATCTCAAAAGATTACATTGTATAATTCCATTTATATAACATTGAGATGATAAAAATCATAGAGAATTATTAGTGGTTGCCACAGGTTAGTGTGGGAGGTGGCTATGGCTATCAAAGGACAGCATGAGAATCCTTGTGATAGAACTGTTCTATCTTGACTGTGTTGGTGATTACACACATATAAGCATGATAAAATTGTCTACAAGTAAATATAAAAACGAGTACATGTAAAACTAGCGAAGTCTGGACAAGATTGGGTGAATTATGTCTGTCAATTTCCTGAAATTGATATTGTACTATAACTGCAAGATGTTACCATTGGGAGAAACTGGGTAAAGAGTATATGGGATCTCTGTATTCGTGTCACTCTACCATTAAGATTAAATATTTTTTAAAAAAATGAATGCACAGAATCAGAGGGGCACTCTTAAAGTGCTGTCAACACATGGCCTTTGTAATACATTTTGGGTACTCAAAGAATTTGTAGATTGCTTGATGGTTCTAAAAAGAGAAAGCTCAAAAGAGCTAGATCCTACATAAATGAGGTACTATTGGTGTTCCATCTTCCTGAGATGAACCTGTTAATTAAGGCAGTTGCCGTCAGATCTCTTTTTATTTGCAATATTTTGCTTAAGTTTTAAGATATTTTGTTATTAATAATTGGCCATAAAACCTTTTTGTGGACAGAGGGAGGTGTAGGGGCGGGGCGTGCTATGGAATTTCAAATGGGCAAAACCGAAAGTACTATGGCTGATTGTAGCTGTTAACAATTAGGTCTTTGGAGATACGTAAAATGCTTTAAAACAGTGACTGTCTCCCTTTATGCATAAAATTCTTTTCTAATCTATTGGATGCCCAGAAAGGATCACGGAAAGAGGCCATTATTAAATAAAAAGCAGAAATTATACCAATGTGACTTTAGATTTACAAGTAACTCCAGCCCTACCTGCAGAGGCAGATTCAAACTACTAGCGATGTTAAGAACGGAAATGGATTTTAATCTAGTGATCATTAATAAAATAACTGAATTACCTTCCCAATAGTATTAGTTACTTTCCCAGTTTATTAGGGTGTGGGCAAGAAAAAGGATTCCTGGGTTTCCACTTTCCAGTCCAGAGCTATTTTTCACGGGAACAGAGCCCTGTAAAAGTTTCCCTCTCTCCAAGCACTTCCTCCCCTTGACTGTTCCTGAAGAAGGAACGATTTCCAGTTAGCGTTTAAATGAGCATAGTGCTTAACTCAGAGCTTGGCTTGCAGGGAAAACCAGAAAATACGTGGTTTCATTGCTCTGCGGCCTAATCAAACCCTGGACGAGAGAAGAGGAAGAAAATAGGATATACTTGCAGCGCGCAAGCGCTGCACAAAGAAAGCATGTCCTCTCTGAGTCGCCGTAGGTGCTAGGTGGCTGTGGCTTCGGTCGTTACCCCACCCCCTTCCACGTCAGCCAAGTACTCTGGAGCCGCCGCTGCTGCTGCGGGTCGGAGCCGGAGTAGACGGATCCGCGGCTGCACCAAACCACTGCCCCTCGGAGCCTGGTAGTGGGCCACAAGCCCCCAGTCCCAGAGGCGTGGTGAGTCGGGCAGAGTCGGAAGAACTGGCTCTCTAGCTGGAAGATGCGGAAGGGGAGCGACTAGGCCCTTGCGTCTGGGCCTGGCAGAGGGGACCGGGTGGGGGTGGGGGCGGACGGCTAGGAAGCTCCGGGTCGGACGCTCCATCCCGTCCTTTGTATTGGCCAGGGGTCTTTTCCCTCCCGAGACCGCTAGGCTTACCCTTTCAGGCCCAGGGCTGCTTTGCTGGAGGAAGGGGAGGAGGAAGCGGGTAGGGCGAGGTGGGGGTGCAGCGCGCTGGTTAAGGGACCTGCGGACATAGAGTCGGAACCCACCAAGGACCGCGATAAAGCGCTTTAGGGTTTTGGCAGAGTATTCAGGCACAAGGTCTCTTAATTGAGCATGCCGATTGTGTGTTGTGTACAAACCATACGTTTCATAACATTGTGGGGTGTGGCTGGGGGGACTGTCACTGTTCTGTGGGCCTTCATTCGGCTATACAGCATTCTCAAACACTGGACCGGGATGCGATGAGGGAGTGATAGATAATATACCTTATGCCGGAGCTGACAGTGTGGTTTTTACTAGAATTTATTTTTATGGGAATACGATATAGATTGACCTGCACTTTCTAATACTTTAAAAGGTCACTATAGGTACTGGTTTGTGGGGTATTTTTAAAATTTGTAATTATATATCTGTGTTTATTTTTCTAGATTTTCTGGCATCCTTAAATCTTGTGTCGAGGATTGATTATAACCAGAAACCATGACGGCAGCTGAGAATGTGTGCTACACGTTAATTAACGTGCCAATGGATTCAGAACCACCATCTGAAATTAGCTTAAAAAATGACCTAGGTAACCTTTGATATTATTTTGAGAATGAAATGAAAAAAGAAAAAACGAAAATAAAAAACTCATATTTCGTATTACTTTATAATTAGAAATGCTTAATTTTTGTCTAAAGTTTTTCTAGGATCTCTTCAATAGACCTTTTATTAAAAATGCGAACTTCTTTAAATATTGGTTGTTTGAAATAGAACATCTCAGTTTATCTTAGTAAACCCAAAGAAATTGTAATAGTTAAGATATTCCTCAAAATGTCATAATTTTTGTGGACTTCAATATATTATACTTAATGTAGCTGATTATTTTTTCTAGGTAACAGGTTGAGGATGTGTATTGGAATATATTAATTCCATCGTGCACTTAACTTCATGTTACTTAGCTTGTAAAACCAAAAGAACTTTGTTCTTTGGATTACTCACCCAAACAATTAGGTCAACACTGGAATTAACATATTTTCCAGAAAAGTTTACCTTTTCATTTTTTAAGCATTTTTGCAAACAAGAAAACAACTATATTTCTGAATTTTTTTTAATGTTTACTTTTTGTGGGTATACGGTAGATGTATATATTTATGGGGTACATGAAATGCTTTGATAGAGGCATGCAATACATAATTATCACATCATGGAAAAATGGAGCATCCATCCCTTCAAGCATTTGTCTTCTGTGTGACAAACAATCCAGTTACACTTTTAGTTATTTTTAAATGTCCAATTAAATTATTATTGACTGTAGTTAACCTGTGTGCTATCAAATATCAGGTCTAACTCATTTTTTCTTTTTTTTGTACCTATTAACCATGTCCACTTCCCTCCCACTACCCTTCCCACCTCTGATAACCATCCTTTTACTCAATCGCCATGAGTTTGTTTTGATTTTTAGCTTCCATGAGTTTGTTTTGATTTTTAGCTTATACTTATTTGTATAAGTGAGAACACGTGAAGTTTGTCTTTCTGTGCCTGACTTATTTCACATAACATAATGACCTCCAGTTCCATCCATATTGTTGCAAATGACAGGATCTCATTCTTTTTTTATGGCTGAATAGTACTCTATTGTGTATATGTACCACATTTTCTTTATACATTTATCTGTTGGTGGACACTTAGGTTGCTTTCAAGTTTTGACTGTTGTAAACAGTGCTGCAGCAAACATAGGAGTCCAGATATCTCTTTGATGTACTCATTTCCTTTCTTTTGGATATATACCCAGTAGCCGGATTGCTGAATTGTATGGTACCTCTGTTTTTAGTTTTTTGAGGACCCTCCAAACTGTTCTCCATAGTGGTTGTACTAGTTTACATTCCCACCAACAGTGTACGAGGGTTCCCTTTTCTCCACATCCTCTCCAGCATTTGTTTTTGCTTGTCTTTTGGATAAAAGCCATTTTAACTGTGGTGAGATGATATCTCATTGTAGTTTTGATATGCATTTCTCTGATGATCAGTGATGTTGAGCACCTTTTCATATGCCTGTTTGCCAATTGTATGTCTTTGTGAAATGTCTGTTCAAATCTTTTGCCCATTTTTAAGTCAGATTATGAGATTTTTTTTTTCCTGTAGAGTTGTTTGAGCTCCTTACATATCTGATTATTAATCCCTTGTCAGATAGGTAGTTTGCACATATTTTCCCCCATTCTGTGGGTTGTTTCATCACGTATGTCGATTGTTTCCTTTGCTGTGCGGAAGCTTTTTAACTTGATGTGATCCCATTTGTCCGTTTTTACTTTGGTTGCCTGTGCCTGTGGGGTATTATTCAAGAAATTTTTGGCCAGACTAGTGTCTTGGAGATTTTTCCCAATATTTTCTTGTAGTAGTTTCATAGTTTAAAGTCTTAGATTTAAGCCTTTAATCCATTTTGATTTTATTTTTGTATAAGTTGAGAGATGGGGGACAAATTTCATTCTTCTGCATATAGTTTTCCAAGCACCATTTATTGAAGGGACTGTCTTTTCTGCAATGTATGTTCTTGGTGCCTTTGTCAAAATGAGTTCACTGTAGGTGTATGGATTTGTTTCTGGGTTCTGTTATTTTCCATGAGTCTGTATGTCTGTTTTTATGCCAGTACCATGCTGTTTTGGTTACTGTAGCTATGTAGGATAATTTGATGTCAAGTAATGTGATTCCTTCAGTTTTGTTCTTTTTGCTCAGGAAGCTTTGGTTATTCTGGGTCTTTTGTGGTTCCATATAAATTTTAGGATTGTTTTTTCTGTTTCTGTGAAGAATGTCATTGGTATTTTAATAGGAATTGCATTGAATCCAGATTGCTTTGGGTGGTATGGACATTTTAACAATACTGATTCTTCTAATCCATGATCATGGACTATCTTTCCATTTGTTGATATTCTGTTCAATTTCTTTCATCAGTATTTATAGTTTTCATTGTAGAAATCTTTCATTTCTTTGGTTAAATTAATTCCTAGGTATCTAATTTTATTTGTGGGTATTGTAAATGGGATTAGATTACTTCTTAAATTTCTTTTTCAGATTGTTCACTGTTGGCATATAGAAATGCTACTGATTTTTGTATGTTGATTTTGTGTCCTGGAACTTTACTAAATTTATCTTATTTCTGAATTTTAAAAATGTATACCGTGTCCCCTTTTTGTGAATGATTCTGTCAAGAAAAAAAAATTTATAATTAATATGCTTTCCAAAGTAATGATTCTTGTTTAATTGAACTGCTAAAAATAAATACAACTTAAACTGATAAATATTGTTTAAACAGAGCAGAGTGAAAATTATGCTTCAAATATAGAAAGTATCTTTTAGAAGATAGTTTGCAGTTTGAAAAGAAACTTAATATTTTACTTGGCTATTCCCACTTCTTAATCAGTGGTAATGGAATACCTCCTGATTTTAGGTTACTTAATACTAGGTTTCTATTGAGGTCTATTTTTAGAGAAGGGAAAAGAAACCCAGTTTTATGACATTTAAAATGATACCATTATATACATAAGCCACATATATTTCCCTTTTTTCATATTCATGTAGGATAGTTGAATGCAAAATAGTGAATACATTCATTAGTGTTTTTTTCCTCATAATTTAAAAATTTTCATTATTAGATCCTCAGGATACTTAAAGTTATAGCTAGGAAGTAAAGAACAAAATCTGCCTTTAGTTGGAACAATGCCCTAGTGTTAATTGAAGCTGCCTTAGCTACCATCCTCCAACCAATAAATAAATACATACTCTCCAGTTTAATGTATATTTTTGCCATTAAGAAGAGTTGAGACTGGGCATGGTGGCTCATGCCTGTAATCCCAGCACTTTGGGAAGCTGAGGCAGGTGGATCACTTGACGTCAGGAATTCGAGACCAGCGTGGCCAACATGGTGAAACCCCATCTCTAGTAAAAATACAAAAATTTTAAGTGGCTATTAAATGAAGAGTTCTGTGGGCCAGATGGCCACCACATCTGACCCTCAGAACTCTGTTTAATAGCCGCTTAGCTCTAATCATTAGAAATGTATTTCTCATATTTAGGCCCAAATCTGGTTCCCGGTAACTACTACCCATTAGTTGTAGTTCTTTTCCGCATAATGGCCCTAAGATTATTGAAGACTTGTGATTACTCTTTGTTCTCCCCTTCCCAAGATAATTCATTTATTTTGATGATCTAAACAGTTGCAGTACAGTGTGCTACTACATACTTCTCTGCCTTTGAGTTTTGGATCCAGATGATTTTTAGTACTATAAATTCTTCAGTATGCAATGATAATGGTGTGAAATTATAGATAGTTTTGCATAAAATACTTTATATTGCAGAGTTTTTAGGCTAAATAACAGTAAACTAGCATTTTATCTTAAATGTGTCATCCTTAATTCTAAATAATGACTACTAATCTAGAACATTTGCATTACCTCCCAGTTTTCCAGATGATATCTTAAGAAAGATTCTAAAGTTTTACAGCCTGCCTGCAGAGCTATGATGAGATTTTAGAAATAATCCACTACTTTAGTTTTCAGCCTTTTTGAGTATGACATTTCTCTTTCTAATGTTAAAAAAGTTACATATTTATCCTCCCATAATAGTAGTTTTAACTTTGTTAAAATGCACACAAATAGCTAAAAGCTGTTTTGAATTCAAAAGCAATTAATAGTATGTATTTACATTTTGAAAAATAGCTATATGTGTTTTGAAACACGTTTACTTGGTATGACTGTAGATTCATGCAGTCTGCATTAACTCAATTGGTTAGGAACCAGAAATCTAATCCAGTGCCTTCATATTATATATAAAGAGTCTGATTTCCAGAGATAAATGACTTGAGCAAAGACAGCTTATTTGGTGGAGAACCCTTGTCACTTGGGTTTGTACTTTTATTACCATTGCTGATACTGAAGTAAGAAGGTACATTTTATTTTGTTAATTGCTTTTAAATTTATGTGATGAATTTTCTTTTGAAATAATTGTGCTTTTTTTTTTTTAAATTTTCAATTCAGAAAAAGGAGACGTAAAGTCAAAGACTGAAGCTTTGAAGAAAGTGATCATTATGATTCTGAATGGTGAAAAGCTTCCTGGACTTCTGATGACCATCATTCGTTTTGTGCTACCTCTTCAGGATCACACTATCAAGAAATTACTTCTGGTATTTTGGGAAATTGTTCCTAAAACAACTCCAGATGGGAGACTTTTACATGAGATGATCCTTGTATGTGATGCATACAGAAAGGTAAACCAAATCGTAATTATTTCTGAATATTGCTTTGAATTTAAATGTAAAATTGGTAGGATGGGCTGTGTTTTAATTGTTAAAATTGAGTCTTTGATAAGGTGTAAGTTGTAGAGATTTGGAATTGTAAAGAGTTATTTTTAAAAGTTTTATTGTCACTCTTTTCAGACATTTTCTATGCATTTTATGTGTATATATTAATTAAAAGACAGTGACACACATATAAGACGTTGATGAGATAGGTAAAAATTGCTTCAGTCAACAGGAATATGATGGAAATTGTTGGTAGTCTAGGTCTTTTTTCTCAAACGTATTTTTTTTTCATTGGAAAGTTTTGCATTAAAATTTTCTTTTTGTAAAAAGCTGAAACTCAGCATTTCATATTTTAATTTTTATGTCAGGATCTTCAACATCCTAATGAATTTATTCGAGGATCTACTCTTCGTTTTCTTTGCAAATTGAAAGAAGCAGAATTGCTAGAACCTTTAATGCCAGCTATTCGTGCATGTTTGGAGCATCGACACAGCTATGTTAGAAGAAATGCTGTTTTGGCCATCTATACCATCTATAGGTAAATAAAGATACTGCTTTGGCTTCATTCCGTGAGTACTGTTTAGTCTTTTAGACTAGTGGTTCCAGAGTGGTTGCTTGCACACTGAATATAGCTTGGAGATATGTTTTGTGTGGCCAGCACTGTATTTTTTATTATGAACATTGAAAAGTCAAAAGATCTGGCAGCGCTGGCCCTAGCTTCCACATGACAACATTCTGCTGAACTTGTATAACAGTAACCCCCTTTAAATAAGTTATATACTTTACAGTTTATGACAGTGCCTGTCATTCTCAACCGTATTACTCCAAGCCACTTCATATGTTCACTTGCTTGGCCTCTATAGGCTTTTAACTTTGGACCTTGTTTTAGAATTCGTTTTGTGGAATGTCAGCCTTTTTACCATCAGAAGCTTTTTAAATGAGAAGGGCTACGGTTATAACTGATTCCAATTATTAGAAAGCTGAAGATTTTGAATTTTTATTTGTTTTTGTTTTGTTTTGAGATGGAGTTCCACTCTCGTTGCCCAGGCTGGAACACAGTGGCGCGATCTCGGCTCACAACAACCTCCGCCTCCTGGGTTCAAGCGATTCTGCTGCCTCAGCCTCCCAAGTAGCTGGGATTACAGGCACCCACCACCACGCCCAGCCAGTTTTTGTATTTTTAGTAGAGATGGGGTTTCACCATGTTGGCCAGGCTGGTCTCGAACTCCTGACCTCAAGTGTTCCACTCGCCTTGGCCTCCCAAAGTGCTGGGATTGTAGGCGCGGGCTACCACGCCCGGCTGAGATTTTGGATTTTTAAATCAATTTAAGGAACCAGTTAGATGAAGCTAGAATACTCAGTTTTTACAGTCACAGGTATCAATTTATTAAGGACTACAATGTAATTTTTATAAGCATCTTTGTACTTTAGTAGATCTGTTGGTTAAGATATAACTTCATAGTTATCTTAGTATTAGATTTTATCCATTAAGGAAAGTGGTATTCTGGTTAATAATGTAGGTGAGCCAGGCGTGGTGGCTCATGCCTGTAATCCCAGCACTTTGGGAGGCCGAGGCGGGCCAATCATCTGAGGTCGGGAGTTGGAGACCAGCCTGACCAACATGGAGAAACTGTCTCTACTAAAAATACAAAATTAGCTGAGTGTGGTGGCACATGCCTGTAGTCCTAGCTACTCGGGAGACTGAAGCGGAAGAATTGCTCAAACCTGGGAGGCGGAGGTTGCGATGAGCCGAGATCACGCTATTGCACTCTAGCCTGGGCAACAAAAGTAAAACTCCATCTCAAAAAAAAAAAAAAAATAATAATAATAATAATAATGTAGGATGAGTTCCTTTAATGTTACCAATACAGACTACACAAATTTCAGAATTTAAACTATAGTGCACATAGAAAAATTAGGCCATTTATAGGACAACTGGAAATTTGAACACTGTCTATGTCTTGATATTAGGAAATTATTAATTTTGTGAGGTATGATGATGAATAATTAGTTTTACAAGTAAAGAGTCCTTGATTTTAGAGAAACCTACCAATACATTTACAGTAGAAAGGATACATTGCCTGTGATTTGCTTCAAAATAATATGGCAAGAGGGAAATTTGGCAAGGATATAGATGAAACAAAACTAGCTATGAATTAATAATTGTTGAAGCAAGGTGATGGATTTTATTAAGCTAGTGTTCACTCCTTTCTGTACTAATATTTCTAAATTTCCAAAAGAAGAGGCAAGTCAGTAAGTAAATAGTACACAACTAATAAAATTCAAGGGACTATTTTTTTCATCTTAATGTAATTCTTAATATATTGATATGCTTAAAATGTATGCAGAACAGTTATTAGAGACATTAATTAACAGATGGTGTGTTGAATAAATCAGCTTTTTCTCTATTGAACTAGAAAATGTATAATTTGATAATTTAATAGATGAAGGTATAACTTTGTGTTTCCTTCTACCAGTTCCTTTTTTTTTTTTTTTTTTTTGAGACAGAGTTTCGCTCTTGTTGCCCAGGCTCGAGTGCAATGGCACGATCTCAGCTTACTGCAACCTCCACCTCCCAGGTTCAAGCGATTCTCCTGCCTCAGCCTCCCAAGTAGCTGGGATTACAGGCATACGCCACCACGCCTGGCTAATTTTGTAGTTTTAGTAGAGACGGAGTTTCTCCATGTTGGTCAGGCTGGTCTCAAACTCCCAACCTCAGGTGATCTGCCCACCTGGGCCTCCCAAAGTGCTGGGATTACAGGCATGAGCCACTGCACCCGCCTCCTTCTCCCAGTTCTAATTGATTTGAAGTTTCAAAAAGCAGGCCGGGCGTGGTGGCTCATGTCTGTAATCCCAGCACTTTGGGAAGCCGAGGTGGGTGGATCACTTGAGGTCAGGAGTATGAAACAAGCCTGGCCAACATGGCAAAATGCCGCCTCTACTAAAAAAAATAACAAAAATTAGCCCGGCATGGTGGCACGTGCCTGTAGTCCCAGATACTCAGGAGGCTGAGGCAGGAGAATCACTTGACCTAGGAGGCGGAGGTTGCAGTGAGCCGAGATTACTCCACTGCACTCTAGCCTTGGCTGGGCACGGTGGCTCACACCTGTAATCCCAGCACTTTGGGAGGCCAAGGTGGGCAAATCATGAGGTCAGGAGTTCAAGACCAGCCTGGCCAACATGGTGAAACCCCATCTCTACAAAAATACAAAAAATTAGCTGGGCGTAGTGTTGGGCACCTATAATTGCAGCTACTCGGGAGGCTGAGGCAGGAGAATCGCTTGAACCCTGGAGGTGGAGGCAGCAGTGAGCTGAGATCGCACCACTGCACTCCAGGCCAGGCAACAGAGTGAGACTCTGTCTCCAAAAAAAAAAAAGGCAAAAGAATCATTTATGTTGTAAAGTTTGATTAAATTTAATTTTGGTATTGTCCAGAGAGTTACTAAAATAGTAAAGTAGGCTTTTATTAAATATGGATGTTACCTGTTTTATTTAAAGAAATTTTGAACATCTTATACCTGATGCTCCTGAACTGATACATGATTTTCTGGTGAATGAGAAGGATGCAAGTTGCAAAAGGAATGCATTTATGATGCTAATTCATGCAGATCAGGTGAAGTACTTTTTAAAAAATGCTTTTATTACTGTATTTAAGTGAGAATTAAAAGTATTACATAGACTTAATCATGTTTTTAGTCAGTAATTTTGTTTATAGTTCATGTGGTTTGTGTATTTTGAAATTTTTAGGCTTGTAGAAAAATATATTTTTTTCTTAACCCTTCTCTAAAATATTGCATATGTATACATTCTCTTTTTCAATTAAACATTGAAGAGGCATTTTAGAGCAGCCACCTTACAGTTTTTAAAAATTAAAATTATTATGGCTGTTCTTTCCTATGTTGGTATAGATCCAAAACTGTTTAGTAGAGAAAAATAGTAGCTTTGCATAGGTACATCCTTAGCCATGCCTGTGGAAATAGGGTGGCCTTCAGTGTAGATGTGTATCCTTTTAGGTTCTTCAGCTTTCATACATGGGTGCCAACTCTACATCCTGCTCTGCTGGTGGTTAAAGTACATGGATCTACTTTTGGTTAGCAATTACTCTGTACACCTTGATGCCATCTAATCTTGAAATTTTCTAGCCAGTATTTGTCACCAAAATATGGGAAATAATATGCATGAAGTCTGAAAAATATGGAGGCCTTCCAGTCCTCTGAAATCTAGATACTGTTAGTTTTTCCCCCAGATCTTCCTTTAATGGATTGTCCCCCAGTTATTTAAAATTGTGGTAACATACACATAACAAAAAAACTTACCATCTTAACCATTTTTAAGTGTTCAGTGATTTTAAATACATTTATAATGTAGAACCATCACTATCTTCCACCCTCATAACTTTTTTTGTCTTGCAAAACTGAAACTCTGTACCCATTAAAAAATAGCTCCTTATTACCGCTTCCTCCCAGTCCCTGGCAACCACCATTCTACTTGCTGTCTCTGTGATTTTGACTAAGTATTCTGGATAAGTAGAATCATACAGTATTTGTCCTTTTGTGACTGGCTTATTTTACTTAGCCTAGTGTCTTCAAGGTTAATTTATGTTGCGGCATGTGTTGGAATTTCTTTCCTTTTTAAGGCTAAATAATATCCCATTGTGAATATATGCTACATTGTGTTTACCTGTTCACCCATTGGTGAACACTTGGGTTGCTTCAATCTTTTAGCTATTAGGAATAATGCTATTGTGAATGTAGATGTACACGTATCTGTTTGAGACTTTGCTTTCTGTTATTTTGGGTATATACCCAGAAGTGGATTTACTGAATATGCAGCAATTCTGTTTTTAATTATTTTAGGAACTACTATACTGTTTTCCACAGCAGCTCTACCATTTTACATTCCCACTAGTAGTGCACAAGGGTTCCAATTTCTCCACATCCTTGCCAACACTTGTTACTATTATTTTTTTGATAGTAGCAATGTTAATGGGCATGTGAAGTGGTATTCGATATTGTCATTTTGTCTTCCTAAACAAGATTATGAGAAAGCTGTGTATATGAGCAGTGTTTTGTCCTCTTGTGTAATTGGTTTTACTGACCAATGCTTTTGGCATTATGCTGTTAACCTACATTGAGGGACATAATCAGAAATAGTCCAATAAAATTTATTGATACTTTTACTGGAGAGATGTTTTCAGCATTGTAGTTCTCTATATTACAGTGTCCAATATATGAGGACACATAGGAGATTTTTCTTTTAGGTCTCAGTAATAGGAATAACTATACACCTAAGCAGCTGGTTTTGATTGTATGGATACCCTGAATCCCATAACACATAGTGTTTTCCCTCTTTGGTTTAGCTGCTAGAAAATCAGACCCCAGGTTTGTGGCTCATTTCCAGAAAACATATTTAACTTTATGTCTTATATTTTATGTGTTAATTTTATTCTTGATTTTTTTTCCCAATTAATTTCTCTTTGACCTGATCTTCTCGTTTGTTTTATATTGAGTTGTAATGTGTGTATTTTTTTAAGATGCATTAAGTCCTTCTATTGAATGAGGTGGAGAATGATAAATATATTCTTATTTTTTTTAGGATCGAGCTTTGGATTACTTAAGTACTTGTATTGATCAAGTTCAAACATTTGGAGACATTCTGCAGTTGGTTATTGTTGAACTGATTTATAAGGTAAGAATGATAATCTATGATGAGTAAAATAAACTCAGCAGTTTAAGACAGGGTTAAATAGTTTCTTTCTGGGATAATAATTGCTAGGGTAGTATATTTTAATAGTATAAATATTTTATAGCATAGCCTATTAAAGCCTTTTTTTCTTTTACTTTTGGTTTATTGTATTTTCCAAGTAGAATACTTGCTTATATCCTTTCTAAACCTCCGTAAAGATTTTGATAAAAATTCATGACTTGAGCCAGTGTAGCTGCACATAAATCATTGTGAACTTCCCAGTCACTGAATAGATTATGAATTAGGCTTTCAAATAAAATGCAAGATTTTCTTGAGCATATATCAGACTACTAAAATCAAACAAAAAAGCCTTAAATACTTTTTATGTTCCCTGTTTGTAAAAGAGAATAGAAAAACTTTAAATGCATTAATATGACATTGTAGGCCATTGACAGGAAATCTAAAACCAGCTACGAATTTTGGATTTTTAAATGAAGTACTATATTGGCAACACTTTACTATGATATATCCTTTGAAAGAGTTGATTACATCTTAATGTTCTGATAAAAGGTACAAGAAGATACAACTTTGCTATTGATACCATTAGAGGCCAACAAAACATAGGTCCAGATGGCTTTATTAAATACGATAGTATGGTCAAAACACCGGTAGACATTACTAACTGATTATAGCTGTCTTGCTTCTGTAAGAAAGGGGCTCCTCTTAACACAAGGTACCAGTAGTTTGGAATGGAAATTTAAGATGAAACCAAGACACTGTACGGGTTTTTTTTGTTTTTTGTTTTTTTGTGTTTTTTTTGGCAGAGTCTCACTCTATTGCCCAGGCTGGAGTGCAGTGGTGCGATTGCGGCTCACTGCTGCCTCTATCTCCTGGGCTCAAGCGGTTCTCCTGCCTCAGCCTCCTGAGTAGCTGGGATTACAGGTGCACGCCACTGTACCCAGCTAATTTTTGTATTTTTAGTAAAGATGGGGTTTCACCATGTTGGCCAGGCTGGTCCCAAACTCCTGACCTCGTGATCTACCCACCTTGGCCGCCCAAAGTGCTGAGATTACAGGTGTGAGCCACCATGTCCAGCCTATAGTTCTTTTTAATTCATGTGTATAGTTTAGGATGCCACTGAGGTTCTCAAAATTAGTGGTTCCCTGCTATCTAATGACTTGTTTAGTAGGGTCCATGTTATAGTAAAAGGAAATAACTTTTAAGTGATGTCCCTGTAATAGAGATTTGACTATATATATTTTAGGAAAATCTACTACAAATACTGACTTCAAAAGAGAAAAAATAAGGGATATTTGCTATACAAGTAAAGGTATCAGGATACATTTAGAATGGGATAGAAATTTTTAGTTTTCTCTCCAATGTTGAATATAGTCTCAAATAATAAGCAGTAGTACTTGGGAAAAATGTGTTATCTTTCTTGCTTGAAAAACTGGTATTTTCCTTTTATTAGCTATTGAGATTTATATCATCCGTCATGTTTCCCTTTGGCATCCAGAATAAACATTTAGGACCAAATCTAATATCCTGTGACAGTACCCATATTAGTGTACTGGGTTAACGTGTCCTTATTTTTGTTACTTTACATTTTCTTTTTCTCTTTCACTTGTGTATAGCATACACATATTTTAAGTCATCAGGAAACCTTTTACGAAACAGTAAAAATATAAATTATGATGGGATGAATAAATAAGTGCACAGCTGTAAAAATTATTTTGTTCACACCATCCTATCTAGTAAAGCCATTTCTTATCTATGTTTTTGTTGGCCTGTAACTTACTTCTTTCTGAAATTACCGATGGTGTGTCATAGTATCTCATCCCATTTTGGCTGATATTTTCATATGTCCTCATAAGACTGTTCTTAGCTTTCATATTGAGAAAATTAGCATCCCATAAGCTGACATTCATGAAAAAACTCCGTTTGAAAACAAGCGTTCCTGAAATCGGTTGAAATGTTAATGTTTTCTTCTCCAGGTCTGTCATGCTAATCCATCAGAAAGAGCTCGTTTTATTCGCTGCATCTATAACTTATTACAGTCATCCAGCCCTGCCGTAAAATATGAAGCTGCTGGGACGTTAGTGACACTCTCTAGTGCACCAACTGCAATCAAGGTACTGTGTATTTCTTTTGGGGCCAGATTAGATGATAGATTTTCTGTCTTAGCACTCATGATTTAGTGACATTTCAATTCACTGTGTGGTTACATGGCACAGAGAGAATAACTACAAATTTATAAAATTATTTGATGCTTTACATTTTTCAACCTTCCTTCTTTTCTTCCTTCCTGCTTTCATACACACATATATAGATACAGACAGAGAATGACAGTACAGTTAACCTCTGACAACACAGGTTCGAACTGCGCAGGTCCACTTATACATGGACTTTCTTTCTACCTCTGCTACTCCTGAGACAGCAAGACTAATCCCTCTTCCTCTTCCTCCTCCTCCTCCTCAGCCTACGCAGTGTAAAGAGGTTGGGGATGAAGACCTTTATGATCTACTTCCTCTTAATGAGTAGTAAATATTTTCCTTACACTTTTCTTAACATTTTCTTTTTTCTAGCTTACTTTATTATAAGAATACATTATATAATACATTTAACATACAAAATATGGGTTTTTGTTTTGTTTTGTTTTGTTTTGTTTTGAGTCAAGGTATTGCTTTGTCACCCAGGTTGGAGTGAGGCAATCTTGGCTCACTGCATCCTCCACCTCCTGGGTTCAAGCAATTCTCCCTCCTCAGCTTCCCGAGTAGCTGGGATTACAGGTGCCCACCGCTATGCCCAGCTAATTTTTTGTATTTTTAGTAGAGATGGAGTTTCACCATGTTGGCCAGGCTGGTCTCGAACTCCTAACCTCAAGTGATCCGCTAACCTCGGCTTCCCAAAATGCTGGGATTACAGGCGTGAGCCACCGCGCCTGGCCACAAAACATGTTTTAATCAACTGTGTCATTGGTAAGGCTTCTGGCCAACAGTAGGTTATTAGTAGTAAAGTTTTGGGGGAGTCAAAAGTTACATGTGTGGCTGGGCACGGAGGCTAACACCTAAAATCCCAGCATTTTGGGAGGCCAAGCTGGGAGGATTGCTTAAAACCAGGAGTTTGAGACCAGCCTGGGCAACAAAGAGAGACCCTATCTGTGCAGAACCTTTTTTTTTTAATTAGCTGGTGCTAGGTGTGGTGGTGCATGCCTGGAGTCCCAGTACTTTGGGAGGCCAAGGTGGGATGATCGTTTGAGGCCAGGAGTTCGAGGTTGCAGTGAGCTATCGTGCCACTGTACTCCAGCCTAGGCAACAGAGCAAGACAAAAAATAATATGAATTAGCTGGGCATGGTGGTGTGTGCTTATAGTCCCAGCTATTCTGAAGGCTGAGGCATGAGGATAGCTTGAGCCCAGGAGTTCAAGACTGCAGTGAGCTATCATTACTCCAGCCTAGGTGAAAGAGTGAGACCCTGTCTCTAAGAAAATAAAAATTAAAAGAAAAATGTTACATGTAGATTTTAAGTTTTAGTGAGTGTTTTCAATAATAGAGTATTTACCTTTCTCCCTTTCTCTAATTTATTCTATCAAGACTATATCAGCAACCCCTAATCTATTCAGAGAATGAGCTGTTCTAAAAGCCACATTGTTTAAATTGGAGAATTTACTGCTTTACCCAAAACTTGAACTTTTTTTAATTTTTAATTTTGAAATAATTTTAAACTTACAGAAAAATTGCAAACATAGTACAAAGTTCTTTTTTGTTGTTGTTTTTGTTTTGTTTTTGTTTTTTGAGACGGAGTCTCACTCCGTCGCCCAGGCTGGAGTATAGTGGCGGAATCTTGGCTCACTGCAACCTCCGCCTCCCAGGTTCAAGTGATTCTCCTGCCTCAGCCTCCTGAGTAGCTGGGACTACAGGTGCATGCCACCACACCCAGCTAATTTTTGTATTTTCGGTAGAGACAGGGTTTCACCATGTTGGCCAGAATGGTCTCGATCTCCTGACCTTGTGATCCACCCGCCTCGACCTCCCAAAGTGCTGGGATTATAGGCGTCAGCCCAACCAGGACGACATTCTTGTATATTCTTCACCCAGCCTTTCTCATATGTTCACATCCTCTATAATCATTGTATAATTGTCAAAACTACAAAATTAACATTAGAACAATATTATTAACCAAACTATAGGCTTTATTCATATTTCATCAGTTTTCCCACTGATGTCCTTTTTTTGTTCAGGATCTAATCTAGGATCCCATATTGTATGCAGTGGTCATATCATAGTCTCCTCCGATCTGTGCTAGTTCTTAGTCACTTATTATTTTTCATGACCTTGACGCATTTGAAGAATACTGGCTGGTTTGTTTGTAAAATATCCCTCAACTTGGGTTTGTCTGATGTTTTCTCAGATTGAGGTTGTACATTTTTGGAAAGAATACCACAGAAGTGATGTGTCCTTCTTAATGTATCTTACCAAGGAGTACATGATGTCTGTATGTCTTATTACTGATGATGTTAACCTTGATCAGTGAAGGTGCTGTCTGCTAGATCTTCCAGTTTTATGATTTCTTCTAGTGTAATCAGTAAATGTTGTCGGGGGAGATACTTTGAAACTATGCAAATATACTGTTGTTCCTCAGATTCACACCTATTTATTTTAGCATCCATCAGTGGATTTTCTTCAACAATTATTGCTATGGTATTCTAATGGTGGTTTTCTATTTCTCTCATTCAGTATTTATTTATTGGAATTCTTACGCAAGGAAAAGCTGTTCTTTCTCTTCCCTCCCTCCCTTCTTTTCCTTCCTTCTTTCCTTGTATCAGTATGGACATTTTATTCTATCATTCTAAAATACTTTACACATTTTTTGTCTTATTAATAATTATTATAAATACTAAAATATTTTAACAACTCTGGGTGATCTTTATATTCTTGTTGTTTCTGTACTGCAATGCAGATGAGTTAGACTTTGCCTCTAAACTGAAATATGCTTAATCGATATACTTCTTGGGATTCTTTTCCTGCTTTTTTCTGGCTTGTTCCTTAGTTTCAACCCTTAAATTTTGGCTGTTAGTAAGTATTTCTACCTATAGCAGCTTTTTTTCATCCTTTTAATTTGTAATGCCTCTAATCTTCTGTAAGTTTGAAAAATAACAAGGGACTAGAGGAACCCATTCCTCAGAACAAAATGTATAATATATAAACTCTAGTACAGGGATTGATTAATGAGTGTATTTTGGCTTCATGGGAGTGTGTGTGTGTGTGTGTGTGTGCGCATGCTTATTTTCAGATTTTATGATAGATGAATAACTTCTTAAAATGTATTTCTTTTTTTATGTAGGCCGCTGCTCAGTGTTACATTGATTTAATTATTAAGGAGAGCGACAACAATGTAAAACTCATAGTTTTAGATCGCTTGATAGAATTAAAAGAGCATCCTGCTCATGAACGAGTACTACAGGTAAGTGTTATCTGAAAAAGACAGATCCTAAATAAAATATTTTTCAAATGTAGGTCATTTTCAAGCTTTGCCCATCTTGGTTAACCTAAATGCTTGAAAACTGAGCAATTTATATTTTGATCAGCTAAAGTGTTAACTATTGAGTCATCATAGCCTTTTGGGGTATTATCTTTACCACAAAAAATATTTCTAAAATGGCTGGACGCGGTGGCTCACGCCTGTAATCCCAGCACTTTGGGAGGCAGAGGCGGGCACATCATCTGAGGTCAGGAGTTTGAGACCAGCCTGGCCAACATGGTAAAACCCTGTCTATACTAAAAATAACAAAAATTAGCTGGGCATGGTGAAGTGCGCCTGTAATCCCAACTACTTGGGAGGCTGAGGCAGGAGAATCACTTGAACCCAGGAGGCAGAGGTTGCAGTGAGCTGAGATTGTGCCACTGCACTCCAGCCTGGGCAACAGAGTGAGACTCTGTCTCAAAAAAAAAAATGCTTTTCTGAAGTGAATCAGTATTATCTTTTTTTATCTTTTCGGTTTGTACTGTATTGACTATTCCTAGTGATAGTGACATACTCATTTTAATTTGAATATAATGTACATTTCGTGGAAAATTATTATACCAATTGAGAATAAAAGATGATCTGATTCTAGAAAATTATCACCATATTTGTTTAATCCATGAGAATAATAATGGTTATAAAAATAAAACCCCATGACAGGTAAATGCAGTGCTGATCTTGGATCAGAACAACAGCAACAACAAATTTCTATGAAGGACATTATTGGCACAGATTGAGAAATATGAATATGGTGTGTATATTAGTTAATTGATCAATGTTAAATTCTCTGATAATTATAATGTGGTTATATAAGAAATTATCCTTACCCTTGAGAGAGATACACTAAAATAATCAGCAGTAAAGAGCAAATGTGGGCCAGGTGTGGTGGCTCATGCCTAAAATTGCAGCACTTTGGGAGGCTGAGGCAGGTGGATCACCTGAGGTCAGGAGTTCGAGACCACCCTGACCTATATGGTGAAACCCTGTCTCCATTAAAAATACAAAAATTAGCTGGACATGGTGGCGTGCAACTGTAGTCCCAGCTACTCAGGAGGCTGAGAGAGGAGAATTGCTTGAACCCAGGAGGCAGAGGTTGCAGTGAGCCAAGATCTTGCCACTGCACTCCAGCCTGGGTGACAGAGCAAGACTCCATCTCAAAAAAAAGAAAAGAGCAAATGTGGGAAGATATTAATTGGTGAATGTAGGTGAAGGATATACAGGAGTTCACTCTTAGAACTTTTTTATCAGTTTCAAATTGTTTTTAAGTGTGCATCTTTTAAATGTTACATTTTCCTGTGGAGTCAAATAATATCACATTTAACAAAATTGTTAATAATTTATGAATGTTATCTAATACCAAGTCTATATATAGATTTTCCCAGTTATCCCAAAAGCCCTTTTTGTTTAGTTTGCCCATTTTTGACCATGTATTGTATCTGGTGGTTATGCCCTCTCAGTCTCTTAATTTTGGACAGTATCTTTTTTTAATGACACTGATTCGTTGAAGAGACCAGACCAGTAATACTAGAAAATGCCCCTCTTTCTGGATGTGTATGGCTACTTTCTTATGTTGTTTAGCTTGTTCCTTTGACTTCTGTTACTTTCTATAAACTGTAAGTTGGAGCTTTAGCTTTAGCTTGACAGAGTCAAAGTAAACATTATCAGTTTGAATGTGTCATGTGCTATTATTTCATATTGCAATGTATCAGGAGACCCAAAATATCTAGTTCTTCCACCACTAGTGGTTTTGTTATTGATTAAAGAATTAAAGTGATGATAGATAAACCCCACCATTCTGCAGTGAATTTTTTTCCTGTGACCAGAAAGATTGGTGTTAATTCTTGATTTTTTCTTCTTTTTTAGGATCTGGTTATGGATATCCTAAGAGTATTGAGCACACCAGACTTAGAAGTACGAAAGAAAACTCTACAGTTAGCACTGGATCTTGTCTCTTCTAGGAATGTTGAAGAGGTAAAACGAAACTTTGACAGCACTTTGTAGCTATCAGGCCCAAATATGATGTAACTCTCACTTATTTTTACTTCATTCTATAAGCTGGTTATTGTCCTGAAGAAGGAAGTAATAAAAACAAATAATGTGTCTGAGCATGAAGATACTGACAAATACAGACAACTCCTAGTGCGAACATTACATTCCTGTTCTGTCCGATTTCCAGATATGGCTGCAAATGTTATTCCTGTGGTATGTAATTCTGATGACTTTAATTTTGAAATTCTCTAAAAGAATTTTTTTAAAAATCTAGTTATTTGACAAACTCCAGAAATCTCAGCTGCCTGGAACCATTAAATTTCATGGTGAGAAGTGATCTTTATGTCTGCCTCTACATTTAAACTCAGAAGGGTGAGGACTGACTTCTTTCACTTTCATATTCATCAAAAAAACAAAAACAGTGACCAGAAAAAAGCTTTGCATATTCTTTTAATTGATGATACAGTTACCTAAAGTAAAATTATGCTGTGTATATATATTATTCAGTAAGGCAAATAGGTATTTATTTTAAATAGCTTTAGCTCTTAAAGGAATCAGTTATAGGAAAAATTCACATACCTAGAATATTTTGCTGTCACTATCAGATAAGTGAGATATGTTATTATAATTTGATTTTTGCCTTTGAGCTCTTGAGTTCTCTCTGAAATGATTTTAGTTACAATTTAGGAGGATCGAATTCATTTATTTATTTTGAGTTTTGGATCTCTAGCTCATCTTTTATAGTGAATTTTAAAATAAATTTTGCTGCACATAAAATGGAAAAGCCATTGTGACTTTGTTTACATAATAGTACTTGTCTCTCAATTTACATTTTGTTGTGTATTTGAAAATTGTGAAGAATTACAAGGGTCAGGCATGGCGCTTCATGTCTGTAATTCGAGCACTTTGGGAGGGCTAGGCAAGAGGATTACTTGAGGCCAGGGGTTCAAGACCAGCCAGGGCAATATAGGGAGACCCTGTCTCTGCAAAAAAATTAATATGAGCTAGGCATAGTGTCATGCCTGAAGTCCTAGCTCCTGGGGAGGCTGAGGCTGCCAGAGGATCACTTGAGCCCAAGAGTTCAAGGCTGCAGTGAGCTATGATTGTGCCACTGTACTCTAGCCTGGGCAGCAGAGCAAGACCCTGTCTCTTAGAAAACAAAAAAAGAATTACATTCTTTTAATTTATTTCTTGTCCTAGATAATTTTCTTTTCGAAAATTGTTAGTTCCATTTTCCCTTTTTTTTTTTTTCTTTTAGTTAATGGAATTTCTCAGTGACAACAATGAAGCAGCAGCTGCTGATGTCTTGGAGTTTGTTCGTGAAGCCATTCAGCGCTTTGATAACCTGAGAATGCTTATTGTTGAGAAGATGCTTGAAGTCTTTCATGCTATTAAATCTGTCAAGTAGGTTTAAAATACACTTAAATGTAAGGTCAAGTAAGCATTTTATCAGTTTTTATCTTTAAAGGGTCAGTTGATAGAAAATAGAATGGAGAGGACAGTCAAGCCAAAATAAGACAAGTTTGTACAACAAGCATCACGCTACCTCCACTCTCATTTAATCTATAATAAATGGCCCAAAATAATTTTTTTAGTAGTGATTTAGCTCAGGGTCTCTATTCTGATTTTCTCTAAAACATTGTGAATCTTAAAGTAACTAAAGAGCATATTTTTAAATGGCATCACTTTTTGGCTATTACTATTATTTATATCTTCCTTTCACATTTAATGAAGAGAAAGATTGAAAATGCAACCTAAATCTGTCTTTCCCTTCAGAGAGCCTTTGCTAATGAGAAAGGACTGTTGCATCTAAATTTTGCTTCATTTAAAGCATCTGATGGATAGTCTGTAACAGACTTGAAATATGTCTGCTTAGGAAGGGACAAGTACAAAATTGTTTTTATGATATGAAAATATATTAATATTTATGGAAGTGAGCAGAGCAGGATTTGCTTCCTTTGTGAGAAAAAAATCATATTAAGGATTTGCTTTTTTTGTGTGTGTGTGAGAGGGCTTTCCGGCAAAAACCAGAAAGCCTGCTAAACAAATTTTAAAAGACCTATGACACTAAGAATTTGTTTTTGACAGCCATAATCTCTTAGCGCTTTGGTTTCTATAATTAATTTTTTCTGAATAAATTTAATTAAAATCTTAGGGGAAAGATGACTAAGGACTTTATTCAGTTTAACGTTTTAAACTAAAGAATTGTTGGCTGGGTATGGTGGCTCACACCTGTATTCCCAGCACTTTGGGAGGCCAAGGCAGGAGAATTGCTGGATGTCAGGAGTTGGAGACCAGCCTGGGCAACATGGTGAGACTTTGTCTCTATTTATTTTTTTAATCTAAATGAGTGAATGAATGGTTGCTTTCTTTACTATTATTTTTTTACTGATCCCTTGTACTTCTTCTATATCCATTGTTCAGTTCGACACCTTGCCTCTTCAGTGACTGAAAATAAAAAGTGAATTACTTTTTACATTAAAATACTACATTCCTGATTTTTTGTTTTTGTTTTTGTTTTGTTTTTACTTTATTTTATTTATTTATTTTTTTAAGAGAGATGAGGGCCTTGCTTTGTTGCCCAGGCTGGTCTCGAACTCCTGGACTAAAGCAATCCTCCCACCTCATCATCCCCAAATGCTGAGATTACAGGTGTGAGCCACTGTGTCTGGCCATAAAATAATACATTTCTTATAGTAGTAAGAGATAAAGCCAAATTTGCCTTCACTGTGTCCTAAATGGACACTTTACTGGGAAACATTTTGGTATTTTATTTTTACTGCTAGGTTTACCAGTTTTAGAATGTTCCTAATAATAATTAATAAGAACAGTTATTTTACTTTTAATCTTTGTGATTTCTGGAGAGAACTGAAACCTAGGTTTTGTTAGATTCTTTCTGAAATATTTATCTAAAATACTTTAGAACTGCAGAATCTTGTTGGTTTTTGTTTTTTGTTTTTTTGTTATTGAGACAGAAGCTCACTCTGTCACCCAGGCTGGAGTGCAGTGGCGCTATCTCAGGGCATTGCAACCTCCGCCTCCTGGATTCAGGCAGTTCTTTTTTTTTTTTTTTTTTTTTTTGAGATGGAGTCTTGCTCTGTCTCACAGGCTAGAGTGCAGTGGCGTGATCTCTGTTCACTGCAGCTTCCGCCTCTCGTGTTCAAGCGATTCTCCAGCCTCAGCCTCCCAAGTAGCTGGACTACAGGCACGTGCCACTGCATCCTGCTAATTTTTTTTGTATTTTCTTGTATTTTCAGTAGAGACGTGGTTTCACCATGTTGGTGAGGCTGGTCTTGAACTCCCGACCTCAGGTGATCCGCCCACCTCAGCCTCTCAAAGTGCTGGGATTACAGGCGTGAGCCACCCTGCCCAGCCTCAAGCAGCTCTTATGCCTCAGTTTCCTCAGTAGCTGGGATTATAGATGTGCACCACCATGCCCGGCTGATTTTTGTATTTTTAGTAGAGATGGGGTTTCACCGTGTTGCCCAGGCTGGTTTCGAGCTCCTAGGTCAAGTGATCCGCTGGCCTCAGCCTCCCAATGTGCTGGCATTACAGGCGTAAGCCACCGTGCCTGGCCCTTGTTTTTTTTTCTTTTTTTCTTTTTGAGACGGAGTCTCGCTCTATCACCCAGCCTGGAGTGCAGTGGTGCGATTTTGGCTTACTGCAAGCTCCGCCTCCCGGGTTGCCGCCATTCTCCTGCCTCAGCCTCCCGAGTAGCTGGGACTACAGGCGCCCGCCACCATGCCTGGCTAATTTTTTTGTATTTTTAGTAGAGACGGGGTTTCACCATGTTAGCCAGGATGGTCTCGATCTGACCTTGTGATCCGCCTGCCTCGGCCTCCCAAAGTGCTGGGATTACAGGCGTGAGCGCCTGGCCCTTGTTTTTATTTGAGCTTAAATTAACAAAGAAAGATCTCTGCTTCAAGATTTGTCTGCCAAGTTCATGTTTCAGATCTTGTATTGTGCTAGGATTTACCGAGGAGCATTATGGATCCTGGGAGAATACTGTAGTACTAAGGAAGACATTCAGAGTGTGATGACTGAGATCCGCAGGTCCCTTGGAGAGGTATGTTTTACTTTAATAAATGTTACTTTATATGGTAATTTTTCCTTTAGGAAAATCTGACTTTTTGTAGTGATTTGCTTACATTATTTACACTTCTGGGTTAGATTTTGTTTGAACAAAATGTTCTGTGTCTATTAAAAAAAAAAAAAAAAGCAGCAGCTTGTAAAATTCTGCTTTAGCCTGTATTCTGAAGGAAGAATGCCTTAGAGTAAGTCTGACTTTAGAATATTTATGCACTGAAACTGACAGTATTCTTCATCCTAACAACCTTATGGTAGAATAGAAAGAACAGTGGACTAATTATCAGGAGACCTGACAATTAGTTCTAGTCATTGTTCTGTCAACAGTTAGCTGGAGGACCTTGAATATAAGTTCCTCAACCTAACTTGACATCAGTTTTTTTTCACCTATAAAATAAATTAAAATAGGTAATGATTAAATACTCTTAGTGCTCTTACATTAGGTAATGGACTGGTATTGAGTAACAAATACATAATAGCCATTCAGTTAATTTAAAAGTTGATGAAGTTATTATGTACAAATAAGTCGGATTTATTTCATTTTAGAAGGATGAGTACTGTTTTGGTTAAAATTTCAAGGAAAGGAATGAAGAAGAGGAATACGGCTTAATGACCATCTACTTTGTGTTAGACACTGTCCAATGCATTTTTCTATTAGGTAAAATGTGTGGAAAGAGTTAAGATTTCCACTTAACAGATTAAGAAACTGAGGTCCAAAGTAGTAAGTGTCAGAGTGAGAATTCAAACCCTGGAATATCCGTCTCTGAAGCCCCTATTCTACCTACTACATTATCCTGGGAAGGAAATAAATTGAAAGCAGAGTTCCCAGTTCCAAAAATCCCATTAGGGTAATGCCTTTTTTAGAGAAACGATCAAATATTTAAATATAATTTTGCTTGCTGTTGATACTATTACTAAAATGATGTTTCCAACTAAAATGATGTTTCCAATTGACTTTTAGATCCCAATTGTAGAGTCAGAAATAAAGAAAGAAGCTGGTGAATTAAAACCTGAAGAAGAAATAACTGTAGGGCCAGTTCAGAAATTGGTTACTGAAATGGGTACCTATGCAACTCAGAGTGCCCTTAGCAGTTCTAGACCCACCAAGAAAGAGGAAGACAGGTAATTTATACCCTGCCAGCTGTACTACTTTTATTATTACTCTTGTATGTAAAACAGTCAAATGATTTCTTTTCTCTTGCTTTTGCAACCAAAATGAAAATCTTTGCCATTTAAGGTACTTAAATGCCATTTAAGGTACTTGAGAAGCGGAAGATGTTTAAGTTCTTCCCCCTAGGAATTGTATTGATGGTTTTAATCCTCTGTCCCTTCCAGTGTTTTTATGGAAATAACTGTTCTGTTTAAACTCAAATTATTTTTACTCAGAAAATGCTAAGTGGTGGTAACTGAAGATGTTTGAGTTTTGTTGTTTGTTAGAATCTGAAAACATTTTGAAGATTTTTCAATTTCTAAATGATGGAATAAAATTGTGCATTTTTCTATTAAGTAAATTTTAATGGTGAAGATGGTGAAATCTATGCCTAAAATTTTATTGAATACCCACTAAGTGCTAGGCATTGTGCTAAGTAGTTTGTCTCATATAGTCTTGACAATAAGCCTTTGAGATAGAATATATTATCTCCATTTTATGGAAGAAGAATTTGAGGCTTATCCAATAAATAAATAGGTAAGCTGGAATTTGGATGTACTTCATTAGCTGCAATTACGTATGCCCCTAATTAAATATTTTATCTTTCCATATTCTGTTGGCTTTTGTGTCATTCAAAGATAAGTTTTCTTTTTTTTTTTGAGACAGAATCTTGCTCTGTCGGCCAGGCTGGAGTGCAATGGCGCGATCATGGCTCACTGCAACCTGTCTCCTGGGCTCAAGCAGTTCTCCTGCCTCAGTCTCCTGAGTAGCTGGGATTACAGGTGTGTGCCACCATGCCCAGCTAATTTTTGTATTTTTAGTAGAGACGGGGTTTCACCATGTTGGCCAGGCTGTCCTCGAACTCCTGACCTCAGGTAATCCGCCTGCCTTGGCCTCCCAAAGTGCTGGGATTACAGGCGTGAGCCACTGCACCTGGCCAACGATAAGTTTTAAAGTCATGTATTATTTTTCTTTTTCCTTCTTTCTTCTAGAAGCTAAGGAGTTAGTTAGCTGAGGTATCCTTATCACTGAAGGATGGTAATAAGAATGTTTAATAGGCCTATATCAATCATTTATACAGAAGCTGCATGCTGCTTAACAAGTTGGTAGGTTTGATTTTCCTTGGTTGCTTTGCAGACCTCCCTTGAGAGGATTCCTTCTAGATGGAGATTTCTTTGTTGCTGCCTCCCTTGCCACAACTCTGACCAAGATTGCATTGCGCTATGTAGCTTTGGTTCAGGAGAAGAAAAAGCAAAATGTAAGTTCATTTATTTTACATTTACCCAACAATTAAACATTGAGTGCGTACTATATGCATTGAACAGTGAGGGACTCAAAAATTAATGCTAAGTTTCTATCATGAAAGAGTTTATGATTTAATAGCAGAAGTGGACACAGTAATATATTACTCTAAAATTGATAAAGTATCTTCCTCTTCTGTTTGGGCTTTAAAAAAATTAAAATTGACAAAGTAATACAATAACAATGTCATGTGATTATTCCAGTGGAAGAGAAAGGATTTATGAAGTCACCTCAGTTTGCTGGGATTAGTTCAGGACCAGTGAAGGAAATGTCCTTCTCTCCAGCATCTGTATCCATTCGGTCATTGTCTGTTTTATCCCAGAATGTCTCTTAAGTTATTCTCATCTGTAGTTCATACCTGCATTGTAGCTTCTGACCGTTCTAACCAAACACCCATTTACAATGGTATGCAGTTGGGCCTCCATATTCACAGCTTCTGCACCTGCAGATTCAACCAACTATGGATTGAAAATATCTTTTTTTAAAAACGATAAACAGTAAAAAATAATAGAAATTTGAAAACAATACAGTGTAACAATTATTTACATAGCATTTACAGGCATACTTCATTTTATTGTACTTTGCACATACTGTTTTTTTTTTTTTTTTTAAACAAATGAAGGTTTGTGGGAACCCTGAGTTGAGCAAGTCTGTTAGCACCATTTTTCCAAATAAGCATATGCTCATTTCATATCTCTGTGTTACATTTTGGTAATTCTCACAATATTTCAAACTTTTTCATTATTATTATTACATCCATTATGGTGATCTGTGATCAGTGATCTTTAATGTTACTATCATAGTTGTTTTGGGATGCCAGGAATCATTCCTGTATAAAATAGTAAATGTAATCAATAATTGTTGCGTGTGTTCCGACTGCTTCACCAACTGGCTGTTACCCCGTCTCTTTCCTCTTTGGGCCTCCCTATTCTATGCCCTGAGATACCACAATATTGAAATTAGGCCGGTTAATAATCCTACAATGGCTGCTAAGTGAAAGGAAGAGTCACATGTCTTTCACTTTAAATCAAAAGTGAGAAATAATTAAACTTAGTAAGGAAGGCATGTCAAAAGCTGAGCTAAGCCAAAAGCTAGGCTGCTTTTGCCAAGTAGGTAGCCAAGTTATGCATGCAAAGGAGACGCTCTCAAAGGAAATTAAAAGTGCTACTCCAGTAAACACATGAATGATAAGAAAGTGAAACAGCTGCCAGGCGTGGTGACTCATACCTGTAATCCCAGCACTTTGGGAGGCCAGAGGCAGGCAGATCACGAGGTCAGGAGTTCGAGACCAGCCTGGCCAACATGGTGAAACCTGTCTCTACTAAAAATAAAAAAATTAGCCAGGTGTGGTGGCAGGCGCCTGTACTCCCAGCTGTTTGGGAGGCTGAGGCTGGAGAATTGCTTGAACATGGGAGGCAGAGGTTGCAGTGAGCTGACATCACGCCACTGCACTCCAGCCTGGGAGACAAAACAAGACTCCATCTCGAGGAAAAAAAAGAAGAAGAAGAAAGAAAGTGAAATAGCTTTATTGCTGATAGAAAGTTTGAGTGGTCTGGATAGAAGATAAAACCAGCCACAAGATTCCCTTAAGCCAAAAGCCTAATCCAGACTAAGACCTTAACTCCCTTCAATTCCATGAAGGCCGAGAGAGGTGAGGAAGCTTCAGAAGAAGAGTTTGAAGCTAGCAGAGGTTGGTTCATGAGGTTTAAGGAAATAAGCCCGTCTTCATAATGTAAAAGTTTGACATGAAGTAGCAAGTCCTAATGGAGAAGGTGTAGCAAGTTATCTGGAAGATCTAGCCAAGATCATTGGTGAAGGTGACCACACTAAACAACAGATTTTCAGTGTAGACTGAACAACCTTATATTGAAAGAAGATGCCATTTAGGACTTTGGTAGCTAGAGAGGAGAAGTCAGTGCCTGGCTTCAAAGCTTCAAAGGATAGGCTGACTCTTTTGGTAAGGGCTAATACAACCAGTAAGTTGAAGCCATTGCTCATTTCCCATTTTGAAAATCCTAGGGCTCTTAAGAGTTATGCTTAATCAACTCTGTCTGTGCTCTGTCAGTGGAACAACAAAGCCTGGATGTCAGCACATCCTCTTTATGGGATGGTTTACTAAGTATTTTAAACTCACCATTGAGACCTACTGCTCAGAAATAAAAGACTCCTTTTAAAATATTACTGTTCACTGACAATTTAGCTGGTCATCCAAGAGCTCTGATGGAGGTGTAGAAAGAAATGAATGTTTTCATGCCTGCTAAGACAACATCCATTCTGCAGCCACTGATCAAGTAGTTTCAACTCTTATTATTTAAGAAACAGAATCCATAGAACATTTGTGGTAGTAGGGCAGAGTTGGTTACAATGTCCTACCACAGCAATTTCTAACATTCAAATTGGGCCTGTAGAAATGGGACTCCTTTTGATTCCTTCAGCTTTGTATTATGTTGGTTGTCTATACAGCAGGTTTCTAAATTGAAACAGTTTCACTCACATCACTCATATTTCCTTCGTTTTTGGAGACTAACAGCTTGATCTAAAAAAAAATTTTTTTTAGACGGAGTCTCGCTCTTGTTGCCCAGGCTGGAGTGCAGTGGCATGATCTCAGCTCACTGCAACCTCCGCCTCCTGGGTTCAAGCGATTCTCCTGGCTCAGCCTCCCGTGTAGCTGGGACTACAGGTGCCTGCCACCATGCCTGTCTAATTTTTTTTGTAATTTTAGTAGAGACTGGGGTTTCACCATGTTGACCAGGCTGGTCTCGAACTGCTGACCTCAGGTGATCTGCCCACCTCGGCCTCCCAAAATGCTGGGATTACAGGCATGAGCCACCGTGCCTGGCCAGGTTTGTTTTGTTTCTGTTTTAGTTCCATTATAAGAAAAGCCATAAATGAGAGCCAGATAATTTACAAGGTATATTATCCCTTAATTGATTTAATTTATGAGCAATAATTTATTTTTTAACTCTTTTGTGGGCATTTATTTATTCAGGTCTGGTCACAGTATAATCTTGAAAGTATGTTTTTTAAAAGCCTCCAACATTTTTTTATCTCAGTGTTGAATTTGCTTTCCTCTCCTGGTTGCATCACTTCTGGAAGTTGGGAGTGTTTACTGATACCTGCTTAAAAGAGCCAGTTTCTTGTAACATACCGAGTTAATAATGTTTGCACTGTTTGGTACAAGAAGGAAGTTTAGTTGCTTATGATCTCACCAGCACTCCTTCATTTATGCCATTTCCAACACTCTTCATTTCTTTGTGTAGGACTAAGTTTCTGGTATCATACGTCTTTTGCCTAAAGAATTTGCTTTAACTTTTCTTATAGTGCAGATTTGTTGGCAACAGATTGTTCCAGTTTTTGTCTGGAAAAAGCCTATTTTTTATACACTTTAGAAAGTTACCTTTGTGGGTATAGGATTCTAAGTCTTCTGTTTTTTTTTTTTTCCAGTAGTGTAAAGGTAAAGCTCCATTGTCTTCTGGCTTTTTGGTGAGAAGTCTACTGTCATTCTTATCTCCCTGGGTGGAGTGTGTGTGTGTGTATTTCTTCCACTGGTTTTAGATTTTCTCCTTTTCACTGGGTTTCAGTAATTTGATTAGGATATGCCTTAGTGTGGTTTTCTTCATGTTTGCTATACTTGTGGTTCATTGAGCTTGTTGGGTTTGCAGGTTTATATCTCCATCAGTTTGGGAAATTTTCAGTCATTTCCTCAGATTTTTTTTTCTGTCCCCTCCTCTGTTTCCTCTCCTTTTGGAGACAGTATCCAAGCTTGGGGGATATATACTTACTCTTCTGCTGGTTTTTCCCAGGCCTCCAGTAGTTTTTCATGCATGTGTGCATATCAGTACTCAGCCAAAGGCAATTTGGCAAGGACTTAGAGCATATGTGTCAGGATAATGCTACATGAGACTAAAAAAGTAAGTTGCAATCACTTGTGGAAGACTTTGAATAGCGGGTTAAGTAATACGGACTTCAGTATGAAGGCTGACATTCATTAAAGGTATTTACATAGGGAGTGAAATGATTGGCGCAGTATAAAAATTAAGATAGCAGAATCAGGTGATCACGCTTAGCAACACAATAATTGGACAGCCTAACTTTAGGTACCTTGTGATGCAATACAGTGTGACATACAAAACATCACCTATCTGGTATTCTAATCAAAAGTGTGGGATATTCTATAAAACAACTGGCCTCAGTTCTCTAAAAAAGTTAGTGTGATTAAAAACAAAAAGGCAGAGAACTGGTCTAGATTAAGAGGGATAAAATGCATGAAGCTGATCCTGGATTTAAAAAATAAAAACAAAAACATTTTAAGACAATTTAGGGAGATTTATTTGAATTCAGAGTATAGAAGCTGTATATTGGGATTGTTGAATTTTTCAGGTGAGAAAATGAAATTGTGGTTTGTAGGAAACTGTTCTGACTCTTAGGAGATGAATGCTGACGCATTTATGAGGTGAAGACTTTTTCATATGTTAGCCAAAAAAAATAAGTGTACATATATAGAATAGGTAAGCAAATGTGGCAAAATGTTAACAGTTGGTAAAGTGTATCATTCTTTTAACTTTTCTGTAGTTGGGATTAAAAAGGACAGTATCAGCACGTGAAGTGGTTACAGGGAAGGACTGGAGCAAGGGAAAACAGTTAAAAAGCCTCTGCTGTCTCTAATTGAGGATTAATGCAGGTCTTAGAGAGTGGCAGTTAAGAGTAGAAAGGAAGGAGAAGAATGCAAAAACAGATGTGGACATAAAATCCAAAGAATTTGAAATCTTATTCAGGTGAAGTGAAAATTTAGATTGTGAGTTATAATGAAGTGACATGATTGCAATCTGAGAATCATGACAATATCAATAAACCATTTCTCTATTTTTTTA
This sequence comes from Pongo pygmaeus, assembly GCF_028885625.2. NCBI lineage: Eukaryota > Metazoa > Chordata > Mammalia > Primates > Hominidae > Pongo > Pongo pygmaeus. The sequence goes on from NC_072382.2 coordinate 61,654,137, forward strand.
GTCTTTTGTTGCTGAGGCTATGTTGCTCATGGCTACTATCCTGCATTTGGGAAAATCCTCTCTTCCTAAGAAGCCAATTACTGATGATGACGTGGATAGAATTTCCCTGTGCCTCAAGGTCTTGTCTGAATGTTCACCTTTAATGAATGACATTTTCAATAAGGAATGCAGACAGTCCCTTTCTCACATGTTATCTGCTAAACTAGAAGAAGAGAAATTATCCCAAAAGGTAAGGTATATATGATGAAGCAACAAAAGTGTTTTGTGTCTCTTTGTGCAGTGGCTCACACCTGTAATCCCAGCACTTTGGGAGGCTGAGGCAGGAGGACTCCTTGGGGCCAGGTGTTTGAGACCAGTGTGGGCAACATAGCAAGCCCCTGTCTCAACAAAAAAAATGAGAAAATTAGCCAGGCATGGTGGTATGTGCCTGTCATTCCAGCTACTTGGGAGGCTGAGGAGGAAGGATCATTTGAATCTAAGAGTTCGAGGTTGCAGTGAGCTGTGATCATACCACTGCACTCTGCCTGGGCAACAGAGTAAGAGCCTATCTCAGGAAAAAAAAAAAAGAAAGAAAAGAAAAGTGCTTTGTGGGTTTTCTTGTTGTTTTGTTGATTTTTCAGTCTTCATATGTGAGGGCTGTCTCTGTCAAAGGCCTCTAAAAAACTCTTTTCATATTAAAGAGAGACTTTGTTATATTCTCAACACAGAAAGAATCTGAAAAGAGGAATGTGACAGTACAGCCTGATGACCCCATTTCCTTCATGCAACTAACTGCTAAGAATGAAATGAACTGCAAGGAAGATCAGTTTCAGCTGAGTTTGCTGGCAGCAATGGGTAACACACAGAGGAAAGAGGCAGCAGATCCCCTAGCATCTAAACTTAACAAGGTAACAAAATGTCTGATAGACTCTAAATTATTTAAATTGACTCCTTAAGGAAGTTGTTAGTGCTGCTGTTTTTAAAAGAAAGATAACTGTTTTGTCAAGTCACTGTGATAGGTCCATTAAACCTCAGTTGAAACTCAGAAGCTGATGAAGTACCTTACTACTATATGTGATAGTACTGTAAGTCCATCAGATGGTTTAACTCAATCCAGTTGTGTCTGGAATCGTAGACCAATAAATAGAAGGTGAGGGAAGGGGATCCTTAAGCTTAGCTGAGGTTTTTAAAGGGAAGCTGAACAGGCAACAGCCCTGGCCTCTTCCCACACCTTGACCTCACCTTCTCTTATTCTCTGCTACTTTAAACAGAGCAGTTCTACTTTTATATTCTTAATATATTGAGTTCCATATAGAATTTTATTAGGAAAATGATTCTACTCTCTTAAATATATAAATTAAAGAATCAGTGATCCCTCATCTATTAGACTGAGTGAACAGTCTTACATTGCTTTTGTTTAAGATAAGGTCAATAGCAGAATTGGAATTACTAAAGCAATTTCTCTCCCTTAAAATTGGGAATTGATATCAATAATACTACATTTATAATAGTTTTTAAGTTTTTTTGAATTGTAGTTAAAGTTGCAAAAGATTTGCCATTTTAACCCATTTGTAAGTGTACAGTTCTGTGGCATTAATTAAATTCACATTGTTATGCAGCCATCTCCAGGACTGTTTTCATCTTGCAAAGCTGAAACTATGTCCATTAAACAGTAACTCCTCATTCCTACTTCCCCTCAACCCCTGCTTACCCCAGCCACCATTCTACTTTGTGTCTCTGTGATTTTGACTATTAAGTACCTCATAGAAGTAAAACAATACAGTATTTTTCCTTTTGTGACTGGCATATTTCACTCAGTATAATGTCTTCAAGATTCATTCATGTTATAGCATGTATCAGAATTTCCTTCCTTATTAAGACTGAATAATATTACATTGTAAGTATATGCCACATTCTGTTTATACATATATCCATCCCTGGATATGTGGATTGCTTCTGCCTTCTGGTTACTGTGAAGAATGCTGCTATTAACACAGATGTGCAAATATCTGTTCAAGTCCCTGCTTTTAGTTCTTTTGGGTAAATATCTAGAAGCAGAATTGCTGGCTAATATGATAATTGTACTTTTAATTTTTTGAGGAACCTCCATTGTGTTTTTCATGGTAGCTACACTATTTTACATTCTTACCAGCAGCGCACGAGAGTTCCAATTTCTCCATATCCTTGCCAATACTTGTTTTGTTTTTTTGATGATAGCCATCTTAATGGGTATGTGAAGTGGTATCTCATTGTGGTTTTGATTTGCATTTTCCTAATGATTAGTGATGTTGAGTGTCTTTTCACGTGCTTATTGGCCATTTGTATATTTTCTTTGGAGAAATGTTTGTTCAAGTCCTGTGCCTATTTTTAAATTGGGTTGTTTGGTTTTTTTGTTTGAATTTTAGGAGTTCTTAATATTCTGGATACTAACCCCCTTATCGGATACATGATTTGCAAATATTTTCTTCCATTCTGTGGGTTGCCTTTTCATTCTGTTGATAATATTTGATGCACAAAAGTGTTTAATTTTGATGTTTAATCTATTTTTTCTTTTATTGCCTATGCTTTTGGTGACAATATTACTTTTTTAAAGTGCTATGCTTTGGGTGTGTTTAAATTTGGAGTGGGAGGGCATTTGTAATTTTATCTTTGTGCCATTACAATCATTTCTTACTATATAATCTGTTTAGTTCCTCAGTTTGTGGAGCAAGGGCTACCACATGATTTGGATTTTATTTGGATCCTGAGTTTCATAGATCAAGTAGTGAGGGATTTAAATGAAAGTGTATCCAAATTTATTTAATTGGCTAAATTGGGATTATGTTTAATGTATTTGCTAAATATATTTAACATTTTTCTACTACTGAACTTATAAGCTCAAAAATCAACATATATAATACTTTATACTGAGTTATTGAGCTTAAAAACAAATAGATGTCTTAAACTCTAGGACCTGTTATTTCTAATATTCTGGTTTCGATTTCCATTTCTGCATTACAAAACAATTTTATTTTACCTATCTCAAAATGACTTCTAAGCAACTCTGTTAACAACCTACCAGACTTAATCATTTGGCTAGGGTATGTTTGGTGAAATTGCATCTGTCATTTGATTATGTCTTTGTTTTTGTTTTGACAGGTCACCCAATTGACAGGTTTCTCAGATCCTGTTTATGCAGAAGCTTACGTTCATGTCAACCAATATGATATTGTCTTGGATGTACTTGTTGTGAACCAAACCAGTGATACTTTGCAGAATTGCACATTAGAATTAGCTACACTAGGTGAGGAAACTTACCATTCAGGAAAGAGATTGTCACATAGTAGATCTTTATGACGGATTAAGGGAGGTGTACAGGTTTCAGTATAAAAATTCTCTCTTGAACCTTTTCTGACATTTTGAATCAAGGCTTAGTTTTTCATTTATCATTTAGTTTCCTTAAACTCCAGTTTTCTGAACCTCTGTCATACTGACTTTTTATGCTCTTGGCACATTCAGATGGATTCATTTAATAAGCTTAATCTAGCAAATGTCAGTATTTCTAGGTATAATACGAGCTGTTTAAGTCACAGATTGACCAGGTAGCTCACTTAGTTAATTTCTAATTGCCTCATTACAGAACTAAGTATTTTCTGAATGCATAACTGTTAGATGCCACATGTGACCAAAGTAATAAATCATATTACATTTAGCAATATGAGATGCATTTTTTTTTCTTAGTAAAGACACATGAGTCAGACTGCTTACTTCCACATCTGGTTTTGAAGTTGGAAAATATAAATTGTATATGGGAACAATGCAGTACCCCCATCAAATTTCATATGGCTTATGCAAGAGTTAAGGAACTTCAAGATATCAAGGGGAAAACATACTTTTGCCCTGTTGTCCTCAGCATAGCTCGATGGCTGTATAAAAAACCATGTTTCTTAAGCATTTACAAATCTTTTTGCAGATTGTTTTATCTTTCTTCATAATGAAGTATATAGTTTAAGACTTAAGCTTTTTGAGAAGTTTGCATTAATTCATTGAAATAAAATGACCCCAATCTCTACAAAAAATCAAGAAAATTAGCCAGGTGTGGTGGGCCACTCCTGTAATCCCAGCGACTCAGGAGGCTGAGGTAGGAGGATCGCTTGAGCCTGGAAGATCAGGGCTGTAGTGAGCTATGATCAGGCAGTTGCACTCCAGCCTAGGTAACAAAGCAAGACCCTATCTCAAAATAAATAAATAAATGGTAGGCTCAAAGTATCCTCCCTTCCCACAAATTAAATATGGAATTATTCCGAGATCCTATTAGCTTTTAAAAGAAAATATGCCTATTGATGGTGAATAATAAGGATGGTTAAGTGGTTTCTTTATTTTGTCCTCATTATATTTGATTCATACTCTTCTCATATTCGTCATATTCCTTATTTTCCTAGAAACTATTAAGCTGCATACATTTAAGGTTTTATGGTTAGTGTGTGTGTGTGTGTGTGTGTGTGTGTGTATATATATATATATTTTTAGCCATATCCAAACTCTTTCTTTCAGGGGATCTGAAACTTGTGGAAAAGCCGTCTCCTTTGACTCTTGCTCCTCATGACTTCGCAAATATTAAAGCTAACGTCAAAGTAGCATCAACAGAAAATGGAATAATTTTTGGTAATATAGGTAAGGTGCTGTTTTATGGCATGTAATGTTTGAATACTTTTACTGAAGAATTTCTATAGTGAGTAGCTGGGACATTGTATGAGGAGAGGATCTAAATCCATTTATTCATAATTTATGAGATACTCTGGTACCAGGCATTGAACTATGTTCTGGATGTACAGAAATGAACCAGATAGGGTCACTGTCCTCTAGAAAGTGTCAGGCAAAAGGAGGAGCTAGCTAAGGCAATATATAATTGTAGTCCAGTGTGTTACAGGATGGTTTATATACCATATGCTTTGAGGTTAGGGGAAAAAAAAAATGCTAACAGTGTGGAAGGCTTTATAAGGGAAGACGGTGTGTTATCAAAGGATAATATTTTACCTGAGTCATTTGTTGCTAGGTGCACAAGGGTATCTCAGACCTAGGGATTAGCTTGTATAGAGTCATTCAGTCAGTAAGCTTATTTTGTTGCAATTTCTGTCATAAGGATAGGGCTACCATGGTGAGGAACAAATGATAGATTATGGTTGAGTAAGGGAAAACAGATATATAAAATAAATATGTGCTGTATGTAATGGTAAGTGCTGTGAAAAAAAAAATAAGTAAACCTGTACTAAGTAAGGTAGGAATTCATAAAGGGATTTGGTCAGTTCTCGGAGTGGTGGGGGATTGGGAGAAAAGGTTAGAAAAGGCTTCATGGAGGAGCAAGTGCTCAGTAGAAGACTACAGATAGACAAGGATGTAGTTAGAACAAACGCAAATGATTTGATACACTTGGAGTTCAGAATGGGTTGGAGGATGATGGCAGGAAAAAAATGAAGTTAGGAAGGTTAGTGGAAGCCATATTTTACTTGTCATGCTAAGAATTTCAGACTTTATCTGTGGAGAGAGGAAACATTGAGGAATTACAAATGAATGACTTATAGCATTATATCTTTTTGCGACAGTACTATAGAAGGTTGATTGGAAGAGGCAGGAAGATTAACTAGTAGACTATTATAGAAGCCCAAGTGAGAGATGACAGAGGACTTGAGCCAACACAGTAGTGGAATGGAGAGAAGGATGAATATAATGTTAAGAATATGGTTAATAATTGAAAAGGAAGTGGCTAGAGTAACCCTCAGATTTCCAGATTAGGTTTATTGGGTTGTTTATGTCATCACCATAACAGGAAATACAGGAGAGAAGAACAAACTTTAGAGAGACATAATAGGTTAAATCTTGAGCAGGTTCGGTATTAAAGTGTCTAAAGATATTCAAGGACAGTTTGATGTGAGTCTGGGACACAAACAAGAGGTCTAAACTAGAGATAGGCCGGGTGCAGTGGCTCACACCTGTAATCCCAGCACTTTGGGAGACCGAGGCGGGCAGATTACCTGAGATCAGGAGTTCTCAAGACCAGCCTGGCCAGCATAGCGAAACCCTGTCTCTACTAAAAATACAAAATTAATTGGGCATAATGGCGCACGCCTGTAGTCCCAGCTAACTCGGGAGGCTGAGGCAGGAGAATAGCTTGAACCCGTGAGACAGAGGTTACAGTGAGCCGAGATCACACCACTGCGCTCCAGCCTAGACAACAGAGTGAGACTCTGTCTCAAAAATAAATAAATAAGTAAAAATAAACTAGAGATAAGTATTTGTTTAAAAGCCATAGGAATAGAAGAAATCACCTAGAGAGGGCATACAGAATAAAAAGAGGGGAGATTTGAAAACAGAATCCAAGCGAACAGCAACACTGAAAGCTTGGTCAAAGGAGAAAGAGCCTACAAGGGTATCTGAAGTGTGGTTAGAAAAGTAAGGAAAAACCTTCAGAAAGTATTTGAAGCTCCACAAGATAAAATAACTTTAGTTATTAAAGTCTGAAAGAGAGGTCTTTTGGATTTGGCTATTAGTGATTTTAAAACATTTCTTGTGGGACATCTTGGGCGTTAGTGGTAGGTTGAAGACTAAGTACGATATGAAGAAATACAGGTAGTGTAGACTATTCTGAGTGTAGGATCTTAGCTTTGATAGGAATAAGAAAGGACAGTACCAAGAAGAGAAGGCAAGAATGAGTGAGGATTTATTTTTTGAAAATAAGAGAACCTCGAGTATATTTATAGACTATAAGGGAAGAAAGTTGGTAGAGAATGGGAAAGTAAAGACATAAGGATGAAAGAGATAATGATTGGAGTGGGGTCCTGGACCAAAGCAGGAATCACAGATGGCAGGAAGTATTAATCTTGAAGAAATGAAGTAGTACTTCTCTGATACGTATGAGAGGGAAGGATGTGAGAGTGAATTCCGAGAGAGAGAGTTGTTTTTAGATGTGGAGCTGAAAATTAAAGAAGCTTATTCTTGGTAGCCTCAGTTTTCTCTGAAAGTTGAAAGAGTGGAAGAATGTCAAGAAAAGAGCCTAGAGGCCGGGCATGGTGGCTCACGCCTGTAATCCCAGCACTTTGGGAGGCCAAGGCAGGTGGATCACCCGAGGTCAGGAGTTCAAGACCAGCCTGGCCAAGATGGTGAAACCCCATCTCTACTAAAAATACAAAAAATTAGCCAGGCGCGGTGGCAGGTGCCTGTGGTCCCAGCTACTTAGGAGGCTGAGGAAGGAGAATCATTTGAACCCGGAGGGGGGAGGTTGCAGTGAGCTGAGATCGTGCCACTGCACTCCAGCCTGGGTGACAGAGTGAAACTCCGTCTCAAAAAAAAAAGAAAAGAGCCTAGAAAGAGGAATGTGGGCGCCAATCAGATTATAACTCTCTACTGTGGAAGAGATGGTCATAGAAGCAAATATAGTCAGCTTTCTGTATCCATGGGTTCCACATCCATGGATTCAACCAGCCACAAACTGAAAATATTTTAGAAAAAAAAAAATGAATGGTTGTGTCTATACTGAAGATATATAGATTTTTTCCTTGTCATTATATCCTGAACAATACAGTATAACTATTTACATAGCATTTATGTTGTATTAGGTACTGTAAGTAAGCTAGAGATGATTTAAAATATATGAGAAGATGTGTATAGGTTATGCAAATACTATGCCATTTAATATCAGGGACTTGAGCATCTATAGATTTTGGTATCCATAGAGGGTCCTGGAAGCAATTTCCCGTTAATACTGAGGGATGACTAATCTTGTATCATTAAGTAGTGTGCGTCAGCAATATTTATTCAAAAGTATTAGTTAAGCACCTCCTATGGGAACATCGTCTACTTGTATATCATCTGCTGCAGTGCCTAGTATGCTGCAACTGCTATGTAAGTACTCACTGAATTGAATTATTTGTTTAACCACAAAAAACAAAGTGTGCCTGAGTTCGAATCCTATCCCCACCACTTATCAGTTGTGTGATCTGGAACAACTTACTTAACTTCTCTGCTTTCAAATCCTCATATGTAAGATGGAAAATAATAATACTGTCAGATAGGATTGATGGGAGTATTAAACCAGTAATATTTGTAAAGCATGTAGAATAGAGCTCTGTACATAGTAAGTATTATGTAAACAATCTTATTGTTAATAGTGTAGTTCTTTGGATATTTGGATATTAAGATTTTTTAAATTCAAGTTTGCCCCAGTGATTGCGAATCTTTTTGCATATGTAATTGCAGTTTATGATGTCTCTGGAGCAGCAAGTGACAGAAATTGTGTGGTTCTCAGTGATATTCACATCGACATCATGGACTATATCCAGCCTGCAACTTGCACTGATGCAGAATTCCGTCAGATGTGGGCCGAATTTGAATGGGAAAACAAAGTTAGTCCTTGGGAGATTTTCTCGTACTCCTTTGTCTTTCTTCCTTTTGCCTGCTGTTGAGGAGTCTGCTAATAAAATTAATCTCGCTAAAAAGTGGTTAACATGAAAAGCAAATAGTCTTTCAGTATCTATTCTTGCAAATTAGTCTTAACTAAAAATCATGTAAGTAGTTTGGTAATTTGCTGTTATAAATTGATTAGAGTAGCAGTTCTATAGCCAATCTGATACGTTTAGACATTATAGGTAATATTCCATCCCTTCTATGTATGACCAAGAGCTTACCATTTAATCTAGTGCCCGAAAAAGGCTTTACAAAGTTCATGGTCTGTTGAGGAACTTTGTCCCTTTGAGTCTTGACTTTTATTAGAAATATTCTATATGAGGCTGGGCATGGTAGCTCGTGCCTGTAATCCCAGCACTTTGGGAGGCTGAGGCAGGCAGATTGCTCGTGCTCAGGAGTTCTAGACCAGCCTGAGCAAAATGGTGAAACTCCATCTCTACAAAAAATACAAAAATTAGCCCGGTGTGGTGGCACATGCCTGTAGTCCCACCTACTCCGGAGACTGAGGTGGGAGGATCACTTGAACATGGGAGGTTGAGGCTGCAGTGAGCTGAAATCATGCTACTGCACTCTAGCCTGGGTGACAGAGTGAGACCCTGTCTCAAAAAAAAAGAAATATTCTGTATGCTTCATATTGAATCTCTGTGAAGTTATCTTTATTGGGAAGTACTGATACCACCCTATAGCTTGTTGGATTTTATAGATGTTATTTAGTTTCTTGGTGTCTACTCTTTCCAACCTAAACAGTTGGAACAAGTTTTTAATATGACATGCCAGTGATTCACAGCTTTCTCATAGTAAGATTTATGATCTCCTTGACTTTTTTTCCTCTCTACAGGTGACAGTTAACACCAATATGATTGATTTAAATGACTACTTACAGCACATATTAAAGTCAACCAATATGAAATGCCTGACTCCAGAAAAGGTAAAATTTGACTGGGAAATTCTGAAATCTGATGGAATGGTAGAGTAGGTTCCTGGCCTTCCTGTATTTCCTCTAGCACATTTTCGTTATTCAATATGCAGTGCCATTCTCGGCTATCTAAAAGACGTTATCCCATAGAATGTTGGAATCTGCTTACCTCTTTCTATTGGAATATACCATCCTACTTTTTCCTTGTGCAGTGACCCAATTGAATAGTCAGATTAATTTTTTTTGGTTTTCTTTTCAATCTTCTCCCCCATTCAGCTAGAGGCACATTCTAAAGTAGTTTATGCTGCACGTGGTGGCTCATTCCTCTGATCCCAGCACTTTGGGAGGCCGAGGTGGGCGGATCACTTGAGGTCAGGAGTTTGAGACCAGCCTGGCCAATATGGCAAAACCCCATCTCTACTAAAAATACAAAAATTACCCAGGTGTGGTGGCATGTGCCTGTAATCCCAGCTACTTGGGAGGTTGAGGCAGGAGAATCACCTGAACCCCAGGGGGTGGAGGTTATAGTGAGCCCAGATCGCACCACTGCATTCCAGCATGGGTGACAGAGTGAAACTCTGTCTCAAAAAGATAAATAAATTAAATAAAATCGTTTATTTGTAATACTGCATTAGAAAATGTTCACAAGCTCTTCCGTGGGCTCTGATTGTTGGTTAAAATACATGTGCTCGAATACAGAATCGTTGTTATACTATGACTTTTTGGTATGTTTGTGTATGTATGAAAAAAACTAGAAAGAAAGAAAAATGAAACTGGAGCTCTAAGGAACTTTTTTCTTTATGTAAAATTTGTATAATGTTATAATATTCATTTTATAAATAAAATAATGTCTGCTACCAAACAAGTAGGTTTTAATTTGTATATTAGTTTATTCAGCATATACTGAGTCCAACAAAAGTAGTCTCTTCCTTCATGGCGCTTAAGGTCTGATATGGGAGGCAGTCAAGCAAGTTAAGTAAACAGAATATATAAATACAAATCGGATTAAGAACTATTTATTTAACATCAGATTTATTGAGGTATAATACACAGTAAAATTCACACTTTTTACATGTATAGTTGAGTTTTGACAAACTCATAAGATTATGTAACCACCACATATAAGTACTGTTTTAAGTGATAAATAACCTATGGGGCCGGGCGTGGTGGCTCACACCTGCAGTCCCAGCATTTTGGGAGGCCGAGGCGGGTGGATCACTTGAGGTCAGGAGTTCAAGACCAGCCTGGCCAACATGGTGAAACCCTGTCTCTACTAAAATTACAAAAATTAGCCAGGTGTGGTGGCGAACACCTGTAATCCCAGCTGCTTGGGAGGCTGAGGCAGGAGAATCGCTTGAACCTGGGAGAGAGGTTGCAGTGAGCCAAGATTGTGCCACTGCACTCCAGCTCCAGCGTGGACAACAGAGTGAGACTCTGTCTCAAAAAAAAAAAAGTCACCTATGCTGTTTGGTTTTTGCCTCTATGTAGGTATCTGGTAAAGTAATGAATTTATCACAAATTTTTTCCAGGCCCTTTCTGGTTACTGTGGCTTTATGGCAGCCAACCTTTATGCTCGTTCCATATTTGGTGAAGATGCACTTGCAAATGTCAGCATTGAGAAGCCAATTCACCAGGGACCAGATGCTGCTGTTACCGGCCATATAAGAATTCGTGCAAAGAGTCAGGTAACAATTCCTTTTTTTTTGAGAGTATCTCTGGACTGACAAAGGGGGGAGGAATTTATGACTTTATTATTTCTATATGTAATATCTTTTTAGCATTAGATGCATATACACATACAGTAATATTCTCTGAATAGAAGTATAACTTTTCTCATTAAAATTTCTCACCTTTTGGGCCCCTCATTCTGGGATATTTGCCTAAAATCAGATTGATTCCTATGGGGTGTTTGTGAAATGGGTTCTCTAGAATTTTTTGAAAGCCAAGGTGTAAATCTAGTGACTAATAGCTGGGCGTGGTAGCACACACCCGGTAATCCCAGCTACTCGGGAGGCTGAGGCAGGAGAATCGCTTGAACCTGGGAGGTGGAGGTTGCAGTGAGCTGAGATCGTGCCATTTCACTCCAACCTGGGTGACAGAGTGAGACTTCATCTCAAAAAAAAAAAAAAAAAAAAAAAAAATCTGGTGATGGCTTGAAAAATCTAGCACTAAAAGGTGATTACCAGTAAAGTTTGGTAAGTCTGTTTGGTATGTCCTTGATTTTATTGTTGATAATGGTGTCATTGAATTGAATTGGGGCTTAATAATATGGAATAACCTACTGATTGTACATAGTTTAAATAATTATAAATATCTTAATTTTTCTTTACAGGGAATGGCCTTAAGTCTTGGAGATAAAATCAACTTGTCACAGAAGAAAACTAGTATATAAAAATAAACAAAAAGTCCTTGAAGCTTTGCAGTTAATTTAGGTATGGGCTTACTGGACTCCAACATCTTTTGTACTCTTTCATGCTTATATAGAATCTGAGTTCATGCTGAATACTTTTCAGCCAATAATTTATAGCCTTTCCCTTAAATCAAGATTGAGTTTAAAATTATAGTTTGTCTTTTGTCTTAACAGTTCTGAATGCTGTCCTCAAAGTATATAATGTCTCATTTACCAAGACCCTTTTCACAGTACAATAAACAGATCTATTCGTAAATTTTTGTTATTTTATAAATAAATGATTACGTAATTTTAGTTATATGGCAATGGATTTCTTTTAGTTGGGTTATAAATTTCTATTATAAATTTAAATTACTGAGTTGTGAATATATGCAGCTTTATTAAGATAATTTACAGATTCAGTGATACAAAATAAGGTAGGCATTGATTCACTTGGTTGTTTTTTACTTATTTGATATTCCAACATTGCTGTCTCTAAAAATGCATTATCATGTTTTGAAGGGATTGCTCTCGAATTTAGCTCCAGGGAGAAAGTATCAAAATAACCTTTTTTTTTTTTTTTGAGATGGAGTCTGGCTCTGTCACCCAGGCTGGAGTGCAGTGGCGTGATCTCGGCTCACTGCAAGCTCCACCTCCCGGGTTTACACCATTCTCCTGTCTCAGCCTCCCAACTAGCTGGGACTACAGGTGCCCGCCACCACGCCCGGCTAATTTTTTGTATTTTTAGTAGAGACGGGCTTTCACCATGTTGGCCAGGATGGTCTCAATCTCCTGACCTCGTGATCCGCCCACCTCGGCCTCCCAAAGTGCTGGGATTACAGGCGTGAGCCACCACGCCTGGCCCAAAATAACTTGAGAAAACAGATTGCTCTGCAGTTTAAAGAAGTATTATGTACCCTAACTGAAATAGACATACTGTTCTTAATTATCCTGAATCATAATGAAGAGTAGATAATCCAAAATAGATTTTTTAATCATTCACATTTAGTTTGGGGTGTTTTATGTTTGTTAGGAATAAAACTGGTTCTAACCAATTACTGAAGCTGGTACTAGGAGGATTCAACTAGAGAGGATTCAAAAAGCTGCCTTTTTCTCTGTTGCCTCTGTGCCTTACTCGTCTCCTTTTCCTCACTTCACACTAGGGCTGGGTACCATCACATTGCAGTATAATTCCAAATGCATTTCCAAGCTAAGTTTCCCAGCGTCTGATTGTGCTTTCCTTTTGGCCTTTACCTTCATTGGGTGTGATTGAGGTAGTCTGATTTTTTAGCTAACTCTAAACTTAAGACTTATTTGTCTACCAGCTAGGCTTCAGGCTGCATTCCCTGTGAGTCCTTAGATAAGGTCTGTGAAAGACTGAAAGCATCTCCTGTTTCATTAAGAATGAAATGATTTGTCTGGAGTATAAGGAGATTGATACCTTGTATGATGTCATAAACTGTGAAGCCACTTGCTTTTAAAAAAAAGAAAAAGAAAAAAAGCCTAAATTACAGGGCATTTGAGATTCCAGAACACTGAGATCTTAGAACAAAGCCAGGGCTTATCAAATGGGAAAGATATACTGGAAATGCAGAGAAGGGATGTTGATTCAAGGGTAGAGATTTTCAATGACAGCGAAGAAGCCGGTGCAACTTTGGATTAGATCATCATTTCCCAAACTCTGTTCTACTGAACATTAGCTTCCTTAGATGTCATTAGATATTCTGAGTGAAAAAGTAATTCCATAGTCAAGTAAGTTGGGGAAAAGCTTCAAACTGTCCTACACTGGAGATTCACAATGTACATTAGCGTACCAGAGATTCTGAGAGGAAAGCAGATTAGTTTGGTTTAACCCAGTATATCCTAACCTTACTTTACCAGGGAATCCTTTTTCCATGACCTATTGACAGTATATGGGACAGGAAAAGTGACTTAGCCTGTTAATGATATTAGTGTTGTAATCACGGTCAACCAGTATCACATTTCACATCTGAAGGAATTATGCCTGTATACATCCTAGAATATATCTCGGTTGATACTCTTAGAAAGTTGCTTGCCTGACATATTCAGGCCATTTTTGTTGGAATCAGATTGCCTCACATTGCCATTTTCTTAAATTCATAAATAAGGAGAACAAAGAAGTTAACACAATTGTCAGATACATTGAACTGTTTACTTCATTAGCATTTCATTAGCTTTGTGCATGTAATAAATGTGAACTGAATTGGATAGCACATTGTTGAAAGAAGCTGTTTACACTATGCCTTGTTATTTGGGATATAATATACATTCAAAGATAGTAGCTGTTCAAATGATAAGATACCATATAATTAGGACCATGATGTCTGGTAGAGAATAAACATTAAATACCAAATGAAAGCTTAATATATTGTATTGAATGTGGATAAACCTGTAAAGCTTACAAGAGCATTAAATGGCTTACATTGCAGTAATGTCACAACACTAGAGGGAGCTCTATGCAGTGATTTTTTTTTTTTTTTTTTTTTTTTTCATTTTGCAATTAGAAGAGATTGGCACTCAGTTGTTTTATAAGAAGAAAAAGGGCCAAGTGTGGTGGCTCGCACCTATAATCTCAACACTTTGGGAGGTCAAGGCTGGAGGGTGGATTGAGGCCAGAAATTCAAAACCAACCTGGGCAACATAGTGAGACCCTGTCTCTACAAAAAAATTTTACAAATTATCCTGGTATGGTGGCATGTGTCCGGGAGGCTGAATCGGGAGAAATTCTCAGGACCAGGAGTTCAAGGCTGCAGCGAGCTATGATTGTGCCGCTGCAGTCCATCCTGGGTGACAGGGTGAGACACCCTCTCTTTAAAAAAAAATTTTTTTTTTTAAAGGAGCCTGGGCATGGTGGTTTATGCCTGTAATCCCAACACTTTCAGAGGCCAAGGTGGGAGTATCACTTGAGCCCAGGAGTTCAAGACCAGCCTGGGCAACAAAGAGATCCCCCATCAAAAAAAAAAAAAAAAAAAAAAAATTTAAGAAAAAGCAAGATTATTTTTCCTTTTTTAAAAACTTTTTTTTTTTTTTTGAGACGGAGTCTGGCTCTGTCACTAGGCTGGAGTGCAGTGGCACAATTGGCTCACTGCAACCTCCACCTCCCCGGTTCAAGCAATTCTTCTGCCTCAGCCTCCTGAGTAGCAGGGACTACAGGCGTGGGCCACCATGCCCAGCTAATTTTTGTCTATTTTTAGTAGAGATGGGATTTCACCATATTGGCCAGGATGGTCTCAATCTCAACCTTGTGATCTGCCTACCTCAGCCTCCCAAAGTGCTGGGATTACAGGCATGAGCCACGGTACCCGGCTGTTTTTTTTTTTTTTTTTTTGAGATGGGGTCTGGCAGTGGTGCGATCTCGGCTCACTGCAACCTCCACCTCTCTCACCTCATCGCCTGAGTAGCTGGGACCACAGGCACATGCCACCATGCCCAGCTAATTTTTGTATTTTTTGTAGAGACAGTTTTGCCATGTTGCCCAGGCTGGTCTCAAACTCCTGAGCTCAAGCAATCCATCCACATTGGCCTCTCAAAGTTTTGGGATTACAGGCGTGAGCCACTGCACCTGGCTATTTTTCTATTAGCAAGGTAATTCATAAATGAGAACAAAGAGAAGGAAGTTAATATAGTTGGCAGATACATCAAGCTGTTTGCTTACCTCACTAATAGAAAACTTGCTTTTTCTTCTTTTAAAAATAACTTCGGCCGGGCACGATGGCTTACACCTGTAATCCCAACACTTTGGGAGGCTGAGGCAGGCAGATGGCATGAGCCTGGGGTTTAAGACCAGCCTGGGCAACATGGCAAAACCCTGTCTCTACAAAAAATAAAAAAATTAGCCAGGTGTGGTAGCATGCACCTGTAGTCCTAGCTATTCAGGAGGCTGAGGTAGGAGGACTGATACGGCCCAGGAGGTTGAGGCTGTAGTGAGCTGTGATCATGCCACTGCATTCCAGCCTGGGCAACAGAGTGAGACCCTGTCTCAGAAAAAAAAAAAAATGCCAAGGTTGATAGTGATATTTTGCTACCTCTCAGAAACTTTTCTCCTTAAGTGAGAAATAATGTGGGAGACAAAAACTCATTTTAGGGATATCAGAAAGGTAAGAGAACCAAAATATAAATATCTTTAGAAACTCAAATAATATCAGAGGTGAAATATTTGTGCTATGTATTGGGTAAAGTAAGTAGTTTTATTTGTGACTTGTTCCTTCCAGATTGATGAATGTTCCAGTCAGCTAATGTATAGCCTTTCTCTTAAATCAAGATTGAGTTTAAATTATAGTTTGTCTTTTAATAGTTTTGAATGCTGTCCTCAAAACGGTTAGGGATACCAGCCCCCTACCTTACTTTCCTCTCCCAGATTCTCAGTACAGCATCACTGTTACTGTCCCCAGCTCCATTCTCTACCTCCAGGATCTCAGGAGCCTACAGAAGTAACCAGGTATGATGCAGAAGTTCAGTTTAGAATTAGGAAAGTATGGAATCCTATCTGCTAGTTATGTGCTATGTAGTCTCAGGCAATAGTAAATAGCTAACTTAGTCAGTGCTAACTTGTGCCAGGGTATAACTGCTTTTTCCATGACATTTACAGTGTTCACAATGACCCTCTAAGGCAAATACTGTTAATATCATCATTTAAGGATGACAATTACAGTCTTACAAGAGGTTAAGTCACTTTTTCGAGGCTTAATAGTAAGAGACAAACTCAGATATAAAGCGAGGGCATCTGACACTAAAGCCCTTGTAACTAGTCACTCATTGCCACCACAGCCTAATAAATTGTACCTCAGTTTCCTCATTTGTAAGGTGCTTTTAACGTGTATTTCAGAGGTGATATGAGAATGAAATGATATAATTATTTATTATGAATATTTAGCACACAGTAGATGCTCATCAGTATGTATTCATTCCATTTCTTCCCACATTGACCTTCCTTACCTTACAGAGAAGACTGAACCCTGTTCTCATTATCTTTATACTTCCCTCAGAATTTAGGTCTTCATTTGACACTGTAAAATGTACGTTTTACACAGTAACTTACTTAAAAGAATCTTCATGTCTTGAGAATTATTTAATTGAGGTATCATTGGCCCTTGACTGTGTAACTATTTGTTGTGTAGTTTTTTTTGTTTTTGTTTTTGTTTTGTTTTGTTTTGTTTTGTTTTGTTTTTTGAGACGGAGTTTCACTCTGTTGCCCAGGCTGGAGTGCAGTGGCACGATCGCAGCTCACCACAACCTCCGCCTCGTGGGTTCAAGCAATTCTCCTGCTTCAGCCTCCTGAGTAGCTGGAAGAACAGATGCTTGCCACCATACCTAGCTAATTTTTGCATTTTTAGTAGAGATAGGGTTTCTCCACATTGGTCAGGCTGGTCTGGAACTCCTGATCCCCACCTCAGCCTCCCAAAGTGCTGGGATTACAGGTGTGAGCTACCGCACCCAGCCTGTTGTGTAGTTTTTTAAATAAGCTCTTGGCACTTTTGCCTATCAACTATTGTTAGCTCAACGTAATTGTCATAACCCATGTTCCTCATGTGATAGGTCATCTATGATGAACATACTGGCTTTGTTTGCTTTCAGAATGACAATCAGATGACTGGTTCTTTAAAATTGAGCCCAGAGATATGTGCAGCCAGGTTACAATAACAGTGTGATGTTTAGGGGTTGCTCACTGTGATCAAAAGTCACTTCTAATAATCTGACCACTTCCTCTTTTATTTTCTCCATCTAGCAATGGCAGAATCTCTGAGAAGTCAGTCATGCAGTGACAAAAGAATGCAAGTGGGATTTGTGTCTTTTATCTGGGCTCTATATATAATTATAGGATTCTGAGAAAACTTTGCATTGTATGTATTTTGGAATAATTGTATGTGGAATAATTGTATTAGTTAGGGTCCTCTAGAGGGACAGACTAATAGAATATATATATAAAGGGGAGTTTATTAAGTATTAACTCACACAATTACAAGGTCCAACAATAGGCTGTCTGCAAGCTGAGGAGCAAGGAAAGCCAGTCTGAGTCCCAAAACTGAAGAACTTGGAGTCTGATGTTCGAAGGCAGGAAGAGTCCAGCACTGGAGAAAGATGTAGGCTGGGAGGCTAGACCAGTCTAGTCCAGTCTATTCTTTTCTTTTTTTGAGATGGAGTTTCACTCTTGTTGCCCAGGCTGGCGTGCCATTGCATGATCTCGGCTCACTGCAACCTTTGCCTCCTGGGTTCAAGTGATTCTCTTGCCTCAGCCTCTGGAGTAGCTGAGATTACAGGCACCTGCCACCATGCCCAGCTAATTTTTTGTATTTCCAGTAGGGATGGGGTTTCACCATGTTGGCCAGGCTGGTCTCGAACTCCTGACATCAGGTGATCACCTGCCTCAGCCTCCCAAAGTGCTGAGATTACAGGCGTGAGCCACCGTGCCTGGCCTCAGTCTAGTCTTTTCACGTTCTTCTGACTGCTTTGTATTCTAGCCACACTGGCATCTGATTAGATGGTGCCCACCCAGATTAAGAGTGGGTCTGCCTTGCCCATCCCACAGACTCAAATGTTAATCTCCTTTGGCAACACCCTCACAGACACACCGAGGATCAATACTTTGCATCCTTCAATCAAGTTGACACTCAGTATTAACCATCACAATTGTAAAACCAACAAAATACACAAATGAAATGAAGCATGTTGGACTAAAAGAGTCCTGAATGAATTTTTCTAAATCTATTCTCAATTCACTAAGTAGCTTTGTGAAAACAGACAGATGTCACTGGGCCTATGTCCTTATCTGTAAAATGAAACAATTCAGCTAGCTGACTTTCTGGGTTTCTGGCTTAAAAATCTATACTAAAAAGCCTTATGTTTTATTTTTGTTTTCTATATTTTTAAAAATATCCTTATTGCCATAAACAAGGAGCAGGAAAGCCTTGTGTTTTTATAGCTACCTCTTCAACAAGCTCTGTAAATCAACTGGGATATCTCTACCTGGATGTTACCAATGGGCACATCAAAATGAAATGGAATTTATCTTGTTCCCCTAACTTGTTCCTCTATCGTGTTCTCTGGTAATTTATGCTAGAAACCCAGTAGTCATCCTTAACTCTACCCTCACACCTATATCTCATCAGACACCAAGACACATTTTTTTCCCTTCCTCAATATTTTTCTAATCTTTCCCCACTCCACTGCCATTGTCCTGGTTTAGACTCTCGTCATCCTTAACGTGGTCTACTACAGTAGCCTAACCATAAATTTCACATATAATTTTAAAATTAAAGCCTATGCCTTAATTTTAATCACATACAACAGTTTCTGTACAATTTTTGGACCTGGTCAGACTCTTCCCTGCTAATACTATTTTTGAGAGGCATACTGAAAAAAAGAAAAAGTCCAAAGATTTAATAACATTTTTAATAATAGAAATGAAAAATGATCAAGATGCTCCAAAATGAGTATTGACAAGCAATGGTGGTATGTCTATAGTCTGTACCAGAGTACTCAGTAGATAGTAGATGCTTAATAAATATTTGTTGAGTGACCAAATGAATAATGCATATAGTCATAAAGATAACTAGGGTGTGGACTAAATTGCACTGTGGGGATGTGCCTAGGAAAAAATGTTAGGTGAGAAAAAGACAGCACTCTCCTACATTATGATAATGTCTCCTACATAAGATGAATCAGGGCTGGGCGCAGTGGCTCACGCCTGTAATCCCAGCACTTTGGGAGGCCGAGGCAGGTGGGTCACCTTAGGTCAGGAGTTCATGACCAGCCTGGCCAACATGGTGAAACCCTGTCTCTACTAAAAATACAAAAAAAAAATTAGCCGGGCATGGTGGTGGGCACCTGTAATCCCAGCTACTCAGGAGGCTGAGGCAGCAGAATAGCTTGAACCTGGGAGGCAGGGGTTGCAGTGAGCCCAGATCGTGCCATTGCACTCCAGCCTGGGCAACAGGGCGAGACTCTGTCTCAAAAGAAAAAAAAAGATGAGTCAGGATATGTTGCAGATACACAGCCTATCTCTCCAAGTGAATAGGAAATTGAAATATCACATCAGTCTTATCTCCAGTACATCTTGAAAATAAATGCAATCTACCCCACCCACCCTGTTACTGGGTGTAGCTAAGATATTTTATTGGCTACAGTCCCTGATTCCAGCTTTTGTGATTTTTATATCTGTGATCTTGATCTCTTGGGCTTCAAAGTGACTGAAACCTCAGCCTTTTCTGGGCATCCTCTTGTGAGTTAACACTGTATTCCCTTATAAGAGGGTGGGAACAGACTCCTACCACACAAGACTTCACCAGCCAGGGTGTAGGGAAAATGCCCATCTGGCTCAAGGAGTCTGGGAAAATTACTGACCTCTACTGAGCTATGCAAACCATTTCTGAAAGCCCAACATCATTTAAAAAGTGAATTTAATGAATTATAATCAAAATTTTCTCTTTCTACAAAGTAAGTCACACTTTTTTTTTAAGTGATCCCTTGCTTTGAGTAAAAGTATGACTGCTTTCTGTTAGGCTAAGAGCATATTTTTCAAACTTTCCCTGCTAGAACACTAGTATTCCACAAACTGGACAAATGTGTTCCCACAGCTAAAATCAGAAAGTGATGATCTTTTTCCCAAGTTGGTAGAACACATTTTGTCAATTTTATGTTTATTCTCTATAAAGATTTTTAACACTTTAATGCCTGCTACCAAACTTTAAAAGTACTGAGGAAGCATTATGGAAATATTAATATTTGGTGGGATGAATGTTCTTGATCTAAAGCTTGTCTTTGTGGCCATGTGTGCTCCTGGTGGTTTTATATTGCATACATATATTTTCAGCTAGCAAATTGTTTCTTGTTTATCAAATTGAATTTGTATTTCATGGTTGTAGCAAAGGACAATTTGGTTTCTAGGTGCCCCACTACCATCCTAGATGTTTGTATAAAACATAAAACTCAAATGCTCTTATGTAATCCATATATAGTCCTCATAAACACCGTTTAACCTAATGAAATAAGCCTCAGTAATGGAAATGTAAATCCAAGTTCAGGTAGTCCCCAGCTTATGCCTTCAATGTAAAAGAACTCTGGAAACGCCCTGGAAGAGTGCACGCTTGTTTTTGGCACTCAACCTGTATGCTTTTTCCCTCATTCCCCAAACTAAGATACAACACAGGGACTCAGTGCTAAGGACCCTTGGGTTCTTACTGGTAATACCTGCTGTACATCTAGTGTTATGCAACATCCTGATGTTATTAAGAGTAAGATAAAGTCTAGTGAATATTTTAAGGGCACAGAAACACCTAATCAGAGCACTACTTGAAAGTCTTAAAATAGAAAAATGTATCAATTGCTGTGAGAGCACAGAAAACTGGTGGCTATCAGAGGAGAGTCAGGCATAGTTTCATGAAGAGGTGACATTTGAATTAAGCCTTGAAAAGCATAAATTTGGCTGCTTAATGTCAAATAAGGGATGGGGAAAAGGGGTGAAAAAAACCATTCCAGCCACAAAACAGGTGGGAGAAAGTCACAGAGGTGCATGACACAGAGAATTGGGTTCTATTCAACATAGCATTTTTGGGAGGCAATACGAGTAGGCTGGAGATGGCAAATTGTAAGCAGATAGTGACAAATTTGCTTTTTGTTTGTGTTTTAAGAGACAGGGTCTTGCTCTGTCACCTAGGCTGGAGTGCAGTGAGTGGTGTAACCATAGTTCACCGTAACCTTGAACTCCTGGGCTCAAGCAATCCTCCCATCTCAGCCCCGCAAGTAGTTAGGACTAAAGCGTATGCCACCACACCCAGCTAATTTTTAAAATTCTTTCTTTTTTGAGAGATAGGGTCTTGCTGTGTTGTCCAGGCTGGTCTTAAACATCTGACCTCAACTGATTCTCCTGCTGCAGACTCCCAGAGTGCTGGGATTACAGGTGTGAGCCACTGAGCCCAGCCCAGATTTGCATTTAGGAAAAAACCTTTGGAGAATAGATTGGAAGTGTGGGAGACCAGTTAGAAGCCAATTGTAGAAGCAAAATTCAAGAGTAATTTTAGGCTGGTGCAGTGGCTCACACCTGTAATTCCAGCACTTTAGGAGGCCAAGGTAGGAGGATTGCTTGAGCCCAGGAGTTTGAGACTGGCCTGGGCAACATAATGAGACCCCTGTCTCTACAAAAACTAAAATAGCCCAGCATGGTGACCCAGCTACTTGGGAGGCTAAAGTGGGAGGATTGCTTGAGCCTAGGAGTTCAAGGCTGCATTGACCTATGATTATGCCACTGCACTCCAACCTGGGTAACAGGGCGAGACCCTGTCTCTTTTTAGAAAAAAAAAAAAGTTATTTTGACAGAACATGATGTGGAAAGTGGGACATGGAAGGGGTAGGGAGTAAGGGACAGGTGGGAGCCTTTAAAACAACTTACATGTTTTCCTAAGGGCAAATGCTACTCTGAAAAATGGGTAGGGTTATCAAATCTGCTCTTCCTCATATGTAAAACCCTTCCTGTCTTAAGCCGTTACTGAAATGACATGAAATTTAATCAGTAAATGTGTGTACAGATGAGTAATGGAGTAGTTATTAATAGGGTTGTCATGGTGATCTTTATCCACAGAAATAATACCATACCATGAGGTTGAAGGATATGAAACTGCTTCTTTTATGGGTTAAAAAAAGTCAAGTATCAGCAATTTTATGTGATTCAACCTAATAGTTTGTGAATTACTTAGTTTTTTCTATTACTTCCTTCTTCCTTTTAAGCCATATTATTGCCTTTTTTTTTTTTTTTTAAGATGAGCAATATATTTCATCAAGGGGATTTCCAGGAATGCTGGAGAGGCAAGTGTGGTAAATAAAAAGTATGCAGGCTCTAGAATCAAATAAACCTGGAATTTAGATTTTCCTCTGTAATTTATTAACTGTGATCTTGGGCAAGTCAATCTGTTTCAGCCTTATTTTTTTGTTGTGGAAAATGGAAATAAATAGTGCCTGCCTTGTAGGGTTATTAAATGAGAAAATTCATGGCTTGTTAGTGTGTGGCATATAAAAGATGAATGAAAGTCTCAGCTGTCCCCTCTCGCTTTCATTTTTCCTACTTGCTCGTTCACAAAAGGTTTGACATAAAACTCAGAATTCTCTGCTTCCTTGTGTCCCATAAAAACTGAGTTATGCCAGGGATTTTGATGTGTATAAGAAATATTCATTTAACTTCAAGCCAAAATCTTTTAGACTAAGTAGCCATTTAAACTTTTAAATATCATTCCATGGAATTACTTTAGTATACAATTTGTATCAAGTTTTTCCAGAATGCCAGGGCCTCATCACTTTCCATGTCATTCAGGAAGTTACTCATTTAGCCCAGACTTCCAATAAGTTCATACATAAAGACTGTGTCATATTCTTCTGGAAGTGTCATCAGTGTCATCACCATTTTTTTTAAATGTGATAACTGCTTTTTGAAAAGAAAAAAGACCATTGAAATTGTATTTATTTGCTTATATTTCTTACTTTGAATCCAACCCCAAAAGGTGAACTCATAATTGCTGAACCCTCACACTTGTAGATCCCAAAGGCACAGCTGGATTTCTGCCTCAGTTTCCCTTATTTTTATTCCCTGGTGGGTTTTGATTTTGCATTAATTCTCTTTTTAATTGAGCTCCTATTTTGTGCAGGCGCTCTTCATGTCACAGCATGTATATGATGAATAAGATGGACAAAATCTTTGCACACATGAGCTTACATTCCTGTGACAACAACCAAATAAGGTGTTTTCGGAGTAAGTCCTGGGAAGGAAATAAATTAGGTGAATGGAGTAGACAGTGGCTGGTAGATGGGGAGGGTAACTAAGAAAGGTTTTCAGGGAATTAAAATAGTTACAAGGACCTGAGTTGCTCTGGCCCCCAGCTCCCCTGGAGGGTTGGATTGTGTATCTAGCCACTGCCTAGGACTGCCCTTTAAACCGGAAGTATGCCATCCACATGTCTGATGTGACTGCTATTCTGACTTCATCCCTATTTTGTGGAACCTGGCTGCCTTGTACTATCTGCTTGAATTTGCCCCTGGATGAAATCAAGCCTTGATTCTCCACTAAGTGATGGCCTTTTTAAACTTAAAAATTAGTAACTATTAACTAATGTCTGTTCACTGAAAATAGAAAATGAAGAAAGGCAAAAATAAAACATCAGAGGTAAATACTGATTAACATTTTGGGATGTACTATTTCAGGTATTTTTATTTTATTTATCTATTATATTTTTTTTTTGAGACGGAATCTCGCAGTGTTGCTAAGGCTGGAATGCAGTGACGTGATCTCAGCTCACTGCAACCTCCACCTCCCAGGTTTGAGTGATTCTCCTGCCTTGGCTTCCCGAGTAGCTGGGATTATAGGCATATGCCACCACATCCAGCGAATTTTTGTATTTTTAGTAGAGATGAGGTTTCACCATGTTGGCCGGCTGGTCTTGAACTCCTGGCCTCAACTGATCCACCCACCTCGGCCTCTCAGAGTGCTGGCATTAAAGGCAGAGCCACCACGCCTGGCGTATATGCATATTTTAATCAAAGTATGATCATAATTTGATCTTTTTATTCAACCATATAAATCAGTTTCTGTTTCAATAAGTCAATATCTGCTTCCACATTACTTTAAATAGTTTCTGTCATGCTGATGATATATACCACAATTGATTCAACCCATTCACTGGGGACAAAAGAATAATTATGACGATCAGAGCAGTAACTAACCACTGAGCACTTAACACACGTTAGGAATGATGGTGATGTTACCTACAACATTTTTTTTTTTTTCTGAGATGGAGTCTCGCTCTCTCACCCAGGCTGCCCAGATCTTGGCTCACTGCAACCTCTGCCTTCCTGGTTCAAGTGATTCTCCTGCCTTAGCCTCCCAAGTAGCTAGGATTACAGGTGCACACCACCACACCTGGCTAATTTTTGTATTTTAGTAGAGACAGGGTTTCACCATGTTGGTCAGGCTGATCTCAAACTCCTGACCTCAAGTGATCCACCCAGGCATGAGCCACCACACCCAACCTACACACATCATTTCTGAGGCAAAGAATGTTAAGTGACTTGCCTAACACCACTCAGATTGTAAGAAAAGAGTGCTGAGCAGAAATGACCTTTGCTAAACATGGAGTGTGGGCTAGGCTGCATACAACTACTCTCAGCAGGGAGGTAACTTTTGCTATTTCCCTTAAATCTCAAAGGTTAGAATTCTGTAGCCCTTCCCTAACTGTAGTGGGAGACAGGCCTCTCTGAATGTCTGCTCCCACCAAGACTGCACATAATGTGTACAGAAATCAGGGTACTATCAGGAAGCGGGGAAATGGATGCTGGGCAGCCAAACATTGACAGATAGTCATTATTGCCTTGCCTTAGGCTGTATTCCCGTCTCATGTTCTGGTTTTTCCCCACCCTGAGCCTCTCACCTCTTACCCTCTCTGAGGTTTAGCTTTTTCATCTGTAAGATGGATATACCATGGTTATTAAATAGAAGTTATTTATTTAATGGTTATTAAACAGGCTATTAAATAGAAATATTTAATGGTTATTAAACAGGCTATTAAATAGAAATATGGCCCACCACTGGGTAACCAAGTTTTTACGAATGAGGTGGGTTACTGAGTCCCCACCAATGCCCTTTGAAAAAGTATGAAGGGAACAGTCAGACTTTGGGAACCTAAGAGATTGAGAAAGAAGGAAACCAAATAGGATCTGTTTTTTCTCCAAAGTCACTGAAGGAGATAGGGGAGGAGGGGATAGGACGGAGGGACCTCTAGCAACCTCATTCAGGTATAGAACAATCACAGTGTGTGTGACAAGTCACAATTCCTTTAAAATTAACCCTGCTGGTTTCCTGGGAGAGCTGCTCACAGTTGACCTACGGGTCTCATTGATTCCCAGATAAGGCATGGCAGTCAGCCAACAGCAGGCATCATCAGACAACTTGGAAGAGGCTTGGAGGCAGAAACTGAAGTGTGATGCTGCATATCTGGGGGATGTGAACTGTACATTTGCACACTGACAGTAAGTTGTTGACAGCAAATTGCAAAGAGACTAAGCAAGAATGGTGGTGCTCCCATGGCAGCTAGGCTCTTAGCAGAAGCAAAGAGAATATGCTCTGGAAGGTGTTGGGGGGTGGTCAAAGAGCACTGGGAAGCAGTACCTAACTGCATGTTTGTGGCCCTGGCATCTACTTAGATCTCTACCACTAACTAAGGAGAGTGGAATAGCTTTCCCTTTCTCAGACTTAATCTTCAATGGCCAGTTCACATGGCATTTCCACTATAAAGTTCACTTAAGCTCTGAATTGTTCCTTTTTCTGTGCTCACACAGCATTCTCTATTCCACCATTATACCACATAGCACAATTTAGCATGGTACTTTGCCCCACCTCTGAAATGGAGTTAGTATTTGGCCTGCGTTCCTCCCAGTACTGTTCCAAACTGAGTCAGGAATAAGAATATTGGTCCAAATGCTTGCATGAACTCACCGCACATTAATGATAACAATATGTGGGGACCACACTTTACAGTTTATAATGCAAATTGCACCCATTATCTCATTTGATCCTCAAAGTAACCAAATTATTAGGTTACTGTTTCACAAGTGGGAAAACTGAGCTAAGGCAAAGTAATTGGCTAAAGTTGCTTGGCTAGTAAGTGATCGATCCAGGAATGGAATCCTGACCTCTGACCAGGGCCTGTTCTCTCTCTATTACATGTTGTTACTTTTACTGCTGGAATAATCCTTCATCCATTGAAAAATAGGCAAATAAGCAAAAACACCTCCTACAAACTTTAATTTCTTGGCAGTTTACTTTCTCTGCCTCCTGCTTAATGGAAACCTGGCTCTTTCTCAATGCCACACCTCCTTTATATCTTCTTCCAGCTTCTTTTTTTTGAGACGAAGTCTTGTTCTTGTCCCCCAGGCTGGAGTACAATGGCGTGATCTCGGTTCACTGCAAACTTCACCTCCCGGGTTCAAGTGATTCTCCTGCTTCAGCCTCCTGAGTAGCTGGGATTACAGGCGCATGCCACCATGCCCGGCTAATTTTTGTATTTTTAGTAGAGATGGGGTTTCACCATGTTGGCCAGGCTGGTCTCGAACTCCTGACCTCAGGTGATCCACCCACCTCGGCCTCCCAAAGTGCTGAGATTACAGGCATGAGCCACCGCGCCTGGGCCTTCCAGCTTCTTGATTAGACACTGCCTTTTCTCACATCTTCCATATACTACTGGGGACTTCACTGGCAGTCTTATCATTCCCCATTGACACTAACCTACCACGTTACTTCTATCACTTGCAAAATTTACTTGTCCTTTGAGGCTTATACCATCCAGCTCAGCCTATCAGACCCTCTCTCCTGGAACTTTGACTGTTGAATGACTGATCCAAGAATGGAAGGAACAAGGGGAAGGCCTGTGTTTGGGGCTCATGCCATCTTATATGCTATCTTTATAGGAGTCATCCTCTGATCACTTCAGTCCTTAAAGATTTTGGTACCTGGCACAAAGTCTTCTTCACTTTAAGTCTCGCTGTCACCTAGGTAACTTCACTATATGGAACCACTTAACATCCTAGCCTCCGTATTCCTTATTTTTGGCAACAGTAACCAGCACCTTACAGCCATTCCACTCATTCATTTCCATGATTATGTCCTGGACTTTTTGAAGACCTGGCACTGCTCTACTTTTGAGATCTTAAGGTCTGGAGTACTAAATCTCTGACTGTCACCTCCTGGCTCCCTAGCTCTCTCACTCTTACTCCCACCATACATTCTCCTTCATATCCTGGACTCCACCAGGTCTTTGGCCTTACCATTTTCTACCAAGTTCATCACTCCTCTTGATATTTCCCTTCCCTATTCTGCCTAGACCTTATAGTGCCACACGAAGACCAACATTATCCTCTTTCTTCCACACCCACCTTGCATCAGTTTAACTATGTGCTTTCTCCACCCCCATAATGAAGCTGTTGAACATAACCCTGCAGACTGACTCTGCAGCAGTGCTGTGGTTTTTTTTGTTTTGTTTTGTTTTGTTTTTGGAATTAACAGTCTTTATTGGGCTCAAACCAGGAGTCCTTGGGTCTGGAGGACCTCTGTGTATTTGTCAATTTTCTTCTCCACGTTTTTCTTGGCGAGTTTCCGTAGCCTCATGAGCTGTTTCTTCTTCCAGTAGTGGATCTTGGCTTTCTCCTTCCTCTTCTCCTCCAGGGTAGCTGTCACTGCCTGGTACTTCCAGCCAACCTCATGAGCCAGGCACCCCAGATAGGCAAACTTTTTTGTAGGCTTCAGACGCACGACCTTGAGGGCAGCAGGAACCACCATCCGCTTTTTCTTTCCTTAGGGTGGTGGGATGCTGTCAAACACCTTGAGGCAGTCCAGGGCGGCATGGCCTCACTTGGTCTTGTGGGGCAGCATGCCTCACAGGGTCCGCCAGAAAATGCTGCTGGGTGCCTGGAAGTGGTAAGGGGGCCTCGGGAAGGGTTGGCATTCATTCACTTGTGGAGGAAAACCAGGTACTTCAACTTATTTCTGTGGAAATTGCCAGAAATGGCCGGGCATGGTGCTCATGCCTGTAATCCCAGCACTTTAAGAGGCCAAGCTGGGTGGATCACCTGAGGTCAGGAGTTCAAGACCAGCCTTGCCAACGTGGTGAAACCCTGTCTCTACTAAAAATACAAAAAATTAGCTGGGCGTGGTGGTGGGCGCCTGTAATCCCGGCTACTCAGGAGGCTGAGTCAGGAGAATCGCTTGAACCCGGGAGATGGAGGTTGCTTTGAGCCAAGATTGCATCATTGCACTCCAGCCTGGGCAACAAGAGCGAAGCTCTCTCAAAAAAGAAAAAACGAAATTGCCAGAAATGTTGATGCCATCGCAGTGTACAGCCTCCACTTTCCGGCCCAGCAGTACCTGCTTAGCCACAATGGCCACCAGGAGGCCCAGAAGATGGCCTCGACCTGCACCTCTGCCATCTTCGGCAGCCACCTGGGAAAAGTGGTCTCCATTCTTGATTGGGCTCTCATAGGTAGTGTGACCTTGATTATCTCTTCACAATAGATATGGGTTAATTAACAAAATTGATTAACCTATTCATTTGACAACTATTTGTCATCTGTTACATGCCAGGCAATGTGCTACATGTTAAACATGTAGCAGTAGACCAAACAGACACAGTGCCTACCTTCATGGAATTATGGTCTAGTGGAGGACAGATCCCTTGTTCACTATATACAAACATATTCAGTTGACCCTTGAACAACATGGGGGTTAAGGGGCTGACACCCTGCACAGTTGAAAATCCATGTATAGCTTTTGACTCCCCAAAAATATAACTATTAATAGCCTACTGTTGATCTTATTGATAACATAAACAGTTGATGAACACATATTTTGCATGTTATATGTATTATATACTATGTTCTTACACTAAAGTCAGCTAGAGAAAAGAAAATGTTATTAAGAAAATCACAGGGAGCTGGGTGCAGTGACTCACGCCTGTAATCCCAGCATTTTGGGAGGCCGAGGTGGGCAGATCATTTGAGGTCAGGAGTTTGAGACCATCCTGACCAACATGGTGAAATCCCGTCTCTACTAAAAATACAAAAAAATTAGCCAGGTATGGTGATGCATGCCTGTAGTCCCAGCTACTCAGGAGGCTGAGGCAGGAGGATCGCTTGAACCGGAGAGGCAGAGGTTGCAGTGAGCCAGGATCACACCACTTCACTCCAGGCTGGGCGACAGAGTGAGACTTTGTCTCAAAAAAAAAAAAAAAAGGAAAATCACAGGGAAGAGAAGAGAAAATCTATTTACTATTTATTAAGCGGAAATGATCATCATAAAGGTCTTTATCCTCATCATCTTCCTGTTGAATAGCCCGAGCAGCAGGAAGAAGAGGAGGGATTGGTCTTGCTGTCTCAGGGGTGGCAGAGGCAGAAGGAAATTCCTGTAAACGTGGACCCATGCAGTTCAATCCCATGTTGTTCAAGGGCCAACTATAATTACAATTGTGAAGAGTACTACCAAGGAAAAAACTCCAAGTATCATAAGAGCATATAATAGGAAGACCTAGCCTAGACCGAAGAATCAGGGAAGGCCTCTCTGAGAAAGTGACATTTAATTCGAGACCTAAAGAAAGGGTTAAAATTAGCCAAGTGAAAGGAGTGGGAGTGAAATGGAAGTGCTCTCCTGGTGCAGGGAAGAGTATCTGTGAAGGCCTCAAGGAGGAAAGGAGGAAGGAAATGAAAAGGGTTCCTGTTAGAGTGTATGGAAGGTTGAGGGTAAGGCTGAGAAGACAATGTGAACCAAATATTTGGGTCATTTCAAGGATTTTGAGCAAGTGTACAGTTTCACGCAGAGGGTGGCATGGTCTGACACGTCCTTTTAAAAAAGGTCAGCCTGTTTGTAGTATGTTGAAAGGGCTTAATGGAGGTAAGTAAATCAGATGGGAAGCTATTGTATTAATAGTTGTCCATCTGAAGGCAGATGGCTTAGTGGAGATAGATTCAAGAAACTTCTCCAAGCTCCTGAATGCCCATAACCTACTTCTGGTCCCTTCTCCACCACACCACCACTACTACCAATTTTGGCAATTGACTTCCTTCCTACTTCTTAGGAAATTTAAAATATCAGGTGTGAACTTCAGTTTCCTGCTTCTACACCTACACATTTAGCTAACTATACTTCCTTCACTTCCTTCCTGCCAATCTCAGAGAAAGAGGGTCAGATCTCCTTTCTAAGGCACATCATTCTTCTTCCACCTTCTCCAAGACCAATACCATGCCCCTTGATGAACCACTCCCTCTCCTCTAAACATATGCAATTCCCTTCTAATTAGGAAAACAAAAAACAGGCCTGGCATAGTGGCTCACACCTGTATTCCCAACACTTCGGGAGGCCAAGGCAGGTGGATCACCTAAGGTCAGGAGTTTGTGACCAGCCTGACCAATATGGTGAAATCCGTCTCTACTGAAAATACAAAAATTAGCTGGGCGTGGTGGCACGGGCCTGTAATCCCAGCTACTTGGGAGGCAGAGGCAGGAGAATTGCTTGAACCTGGGAGGTGGAGGTTGTAGTGAGCCGAGATCACACCACTGCACTCCAGCCTGGGCGACAGAGTGAGACTCCGTCTCAAAAAAAAAAAAGAAAAACAAAAAATCCACTCACCTCCTGTCACCCTAGCTACTACCTTATCTCCCCTTCCCTTTATAACAAAATTTCTATAGTCCACTCTTCCTATGTCAGAGATAGTGGTGTTTACCAAATATTCTATTCTGCTCCTCACATTTCCCAGGAACTTTGCAGTTAGACAGGCTGAGGTGATTAGTATCTCACTCTGGACCAAAGTGTAAAATAGCTGGCATGTGACCTCCCAAGATCTCTTCACTTGCTGAGCCAATTGTGGAGAGAATTTTGTCTTCCAGAAGTTGCCCAGCACAGTGAATGAAAATATATTCATATCTTAGTACTTAGTGAAATTCAGAACACTGTTGTATAATTTCAGAACACCAAAGACAAAGAGAAGATTCTAGCAGGGTGTAGTGGAATCCTGTAATCCTGTAATGCCTGTAATCCTAACACTTTGGGAGGATTACTTTAGGCCAGGAGTTAGAGATCAGTTTGGGCAACCTAGCAAGACCTCATGTCTACAACAAATTAAAAAATTAGCCAGGTGTGGTGGTGCATGCCTGAGTAGTCCAAGCTACTCAGGAGGCTGAGGCAGGAGGATTGCTTAAGCTCAGTAGGTCCGGGCTGCAGTGAGCTATGATCCTGCCACTGCACTTCAGCCTGGGTGACAGAGCAAGACCCTGTCTCTAAAATAAAAATAAATAAATAAATAAGAGAAGATTCTGAAAACTTCCAGAAAGAAACAATGGGTTGTATACAATCAGGAATCAAAATGTCTTCAGGATCCTTTACAACATTGGAATCAAGAAGAGAATGGAGCAATGGCTTAAAAATTCTGCAAGCAGATACTTCCTAAGAATTCTATACTTTGCAGACTATAATCAAGTGTGAAGATAGGATGAAAAAATTTTCTCTGAAATATACACTTTCTCACCAAAATATAGGAGTAAACAAACAAACAAACAAACAAGATCCAACAAGGAAAGAGATGAAGAGCACCTGAAGAGTGACTATCAGTAGAGATTCTAGGATCACAGCATTGCACCAGGTGTCGAGCATAACCAGGCCAAAGAGTAAGGTGATTCAAGAGAGGTTCACTGAGGAGTATCATCAGGTTAAAGCTGATGAAGCTACTGGAATAGATATGTCTCAAACAAGGGTGCAAACTGAGAAAGAGAAAGATACAAATTCTAGGCAACAGGGATCCCAACTCAGAAAAAGGCAAAAAAGAATTATCGGGATGACAGGGAAGAAAAGTGCTGGGAAGACAGCTAAGCAGAAGGGCTAGGGTGCAATCAGATAAGAAAATGAGTCTCCGGGAGTCTCCAGGAGACTCATTTTCAATTTTTCAAGGGAAAAATTGGAACAGACAGATTACTTGATGTAATTGACTACAAGGGAAACTGCAGTGAAAGATTATTGTAAAGTGTCAGAAGAATTAACTATAGGTAATAATTACAAAGAAAATTAAGCAGGTGAAAAACCAAGGCAATTATTAGATTTAGGAAAAGCAAAAGTTGGAAAAGAAATATAATTTTGAGCAAGGCATGGTGGCTCACATCTGTAATCCTTGCACTTTGGGAGACCAAGGCAGGAGAGTGGATTGAGGCCAGTTCAAGACCAACCTGGGCAACATAGTGAGACCCTGTCTCTACAAAAAATACAAAAATTAGCCGCACATGGTGGCACACACCTGTAGTCCCAGCTACTCGGGAGGCTGAGGTGGAAGAATTGCTTGAGCTGGGGGCGCGGAGGCTGCAGTGAGCCAAATTATGCAACTGCACTTCAGCCTGGGTGACAGAGTGAGACCCTGTCTCAAAAAAACAAAAAAAATATATAATTTTGGTGTACTTGTAATAACATAACAAGTAAATAGTTGTAAGGCATAATAATGTAAATACTAAATACTGATATAGCAAAAAAATTGTAGTACAATTCTATTGGGAGTATAGGGGAGAAGAAGCAGATGGGACAGTGGTGTAAGAGAGCTAAATCCTGAATCCACTATACAAGAAGTCATTACATTATGTCTAAAATTGATTAATCAAAAATTAGCATTAGCAGCGTATTATTTAGGAAAAGCAGAGATATATAAATGCCAGAAGAAGCCTCTAAAATGTCACTTCCAAGATTAGGCTATTAAAAAAAATGTCTAAAATGGTTACTTTGGAGAAAAGGGACTTGGGGAAATTGGGAGGGAGAGGCAGAACAGGGATTATTGGTTTTTGTTACAAGCTTTGTGTTTATGTGACTTTCTTTTTAAAAGCATTGTGCATTTATTACTTTGAGAAACATTAAATAAAAGTGAAAGTGTATAGAAGCATGCACAAGAAACTGCTGACATTAGGTATCCCTAAGGAGTGAAGTTGGCCGGGAGAGGGTTTTTATTTACCCCTTTATATCCTCTGTACTGTTTGAATTTTTACAATAAGCATGCATTACTTTTATAATTATAATGAAAAACAATAAAACCAATGTGCCACCACTATTTTCTGCCTTCTTGGGAATTTCATCTCCAGGCTGTTGAGACATCCAAGAAAGTTCTCACCATTACTAGGCTCAAACCCTGTCTGTAGATATGTCTCCTTTAAGCTTGAATGACAGTAGGGCAATAGGGTGGCTCTGTGTGTCCCATGTTGTGGTTTCTGCTCAATCAAGAGCCCATCTTAGTTGTTTGGCAAACTCTTATCTTCATGCCATCTGCAAAGGGCAGGAAGCTCTGGTTCGTCTGCTGAGTTAGCCACTGTCCTGCAAACCAAAGAGCTTCTATTGAACCATATGTTGCTGTGCGTTACATTTTTCTTTTGTGAAGTTCTCTCTTCCAACTCTCACTCTATTCCCACTATACAATCTTTTTCATGTTTCTTCTCCTCTCACCTCCCCATCCCTCCTTTCCCCAACCACCTCCTGGTATAGGCATTTCCTGGAGCATATCATAGCTGTAAATATTTATAGCTGTAAATGTTTAAGTGTGTGTTTGGACCATACAAGAGAAAACACTCTGAAGTCAATTTCTGCATTCATAGTGTATGGTTAAAAGCTAAAGGCTGCAAGCAAACCTGCCCAACCTTCACCCCAGACAAAGACATTATCTTCATTGGATGAATCAGGAAACAAATCAGCCCTCTGCCGTGGAGAGAGACATTTTCTCCATCTTCCAAGGTTGTTTGCTAAATGAACATCCTTTATTTATTTATCTATTTATTTATTTATTTATTTTTCAGATTTAATCAACAAATTTTTTACTGTTTCCATTACATGTAAGATTATTATACACTAGATACCAGGGGTCACAAAGGTTGACTAAATGGTTTCTGACTTTGGGGTGTAATAGTTGTTCACCAATAACTCTGTAGTACCAGACATACGAAAAATCCTATATCAGTTGGGAGCAGTGGTGAATACCTGTAATGCCAGCTACTCTGGAAGCTGAGGCGGGAGGATTGTTTTTGTTTTGTTTTGTTTTTTGTTTTGTTTTTTTTTCTGATTTCTTGAAATTCTTTTTTTTGTTGTTGTATTATACTTTAAGTTCTAGGATACATGTGCACAACATGCAGGTTTGTTACATATGTATACATGTGCCATGTTGGTGTACTGCACCCATTAACTTGTCATTTACATTAGGTATATCTCCTAATGCTATCCCCTCCCCCCTTCCCCCACCTCATGGCAGGCCTTGGTGTGTGATGTTCCCCACCCTGTGTCCAAGTGTTCTCATTGTTCAGTTCCCACCTGTGAGTGAGAACATGTGGTGTTTGATTTTCTGTCCTTGCGATAGTTTGCTCAGAATGATGGTTTCCAGCTTCATCCATTTTTTATGGCTGCATAGTATTCCACGGTGTATATGTGCCACATTTTCTTAATCCAGTCTATCACTGATGGCATTAGGGTTGGTTCCAAGTCTTTGCTATTGTTAATAGGGCCACAATAAGCATACGTGTGCATGTGTCTTTATAGCAGCATGATTTATAATCCTTCGGATATATACCTAGTAATGGGATGGCTGGGTCAAATGGTATTTCTAGTTCTAGATCCTTGAGGAATCGCCACACTGACTTCCACAATGGTTAAACTAGTTTACAGTCCCACCAACAGTGTGAAAGTGTTCCTATTTCTCCACATCCTCTCCAGCACCTGTTGTTTCCTGACTTTTTAATGATCGCCATTCTAACTGGTGTGAGATGGTGTCTCATTGTGGTTTTCATTTGCATTTCTCTGATGGCCAGTGATGATGAGCACTTTTTCATGTATCTGTTGGCTGCACAAATGTCTTCTTTTAAGTGTCTGTTCATATCCTTTGCCCACTTTTTGATGGGGTTGTTTGATTTTTTCTTGTACATTTGTTTAAGTTCTTTGTAGATTCTGGATATTAGCCCTTTGTCAGATGGGTAGATTGTAAAAATATTCTCTCATTCTGTAGGTTGCCTGTTCACTCTGATGGTAGTTTCTTTTGCTGTGCAGAAGCTCTTTAGTTTAATTAGATCCCATTTGTCAATTTTGGCTTTTGTTACCGTTGCTTTTGGTGTTTTAGTCATGAAGTCCTTGCCCATGCCTATGTCCTGAATAGTATTGCCTAGGTTTTCTTCTAGGGTTTTTATGGTTTTAGGTCTAACATTTAAGTCTTTAATCCATCTTGAATTAATTTTTGTATAAGGCATAAGGAAGGGTTCCAGTTTCAGCTTTCTACATATGGCTAGCCAGTTTTCCCAGCACCATTTATTAAATAGGGAATCCTTTCCCCATTTCTTGTTTTTGTCAGGTTTGTCAAAGATCAGATGGTTGTAGATGTGTGGTATTATTTCTGAGGGCTCTGTTCTGTTCCATTCGTCTATATCTCTGTTTTGGTACAAGTACCATGCTGTTTTGGTTACTGTAGCCTTGTAGTATAGTTTGAAGTTAGGTAGCATGATGCCTCCAGCTTTGTTCTTTTGGCTTAGGATTATGTTGGCAATGTAGGCTCTTTCTTGGTTCTATATGAAATTTAAAGTAGTTTTTTCCAATTCTGTGAAGAGAGTCATTGGTAGCTTGATGGGGATGACATTGAATCTATAAATTACCTTGGGCAGTATGGCCATTTTCATGATATTGATTCTTCCTATCCATGAGCATGGAATGTTCTTCCATTTGTTTGTGTCCTCTTTTATTTTGTTGAGCAGTGGTTTGTAGTTCTCCTTGAAGAGGTCCTTCACATCCCTTGTAAGTTGGATTGCTAGGTATTTTATTCTCTTTGAAGCAATTGTGAATGGGAGTTCACTCATGATTTGGCTCTCTGTTTGTCTGTTAATGGTGAATAGGAATGCTTGTGATGTTTGCACATTGATTTTGTATCCTGAGACTTTGCTGAAGTTGCTTATCAGCTTAAGGAGATTTTGGGCTGAGACGATGGGGTTTTCTAGATATATAATCATGTCATCTGCAAACAGGGACACTTTGACTTCCTCTTTTCCTAATTGAATGCTCTTTATTTCCTTCTCCTGCCTGATTGCCCTGGCCAGAACTTCCAACACTATGTTGAATAAGAGTGGTGAGAGAGGGCATCCCTGTCTTGTGCCAGTTTTCCAAGGGAATGCATCCAGTTTTTTGCCCATTCAGTATGATATTGGCTGTGGGTTTGTCATAAATAGCTCTTATTATTTTGAGATATGTCCCATCATTACCTAGTTTATTGAGAGTTTTTAGCATGAAGGGCTGTTGAATTTTGTTGAAGGCCTTTTCTGCATCTATTGAGATAATCATGTGGTTTTTGTCAGTGGTTCTGCTTATATGATGGATTACATTGATTGATTTGCGTATGTTGAACCAGCCTTGCATCCCAGGGATGAAACCAACTTGATCGTGGTGGATAAGCTTTTTGATGTGCTGCTGGATTCGGTTTGCCAGTATTTTATTGAGGATTTTTGCATTGATGTTCATCAGGGATATTGATCTAAAATTCTCTTTTTTTGTTGTGTCTCTGCCAGACTTTGGTATCAGGATGATGCTCGCCTCATAAAATGAGTTAGGGAGGATCCCCTCTTTTTCTATTGATTGGAATAGTTTCAGAAGGAATGGTACCAGCTCCTCTTTGTACCTGTGTTAGAATTTGGCTGTGAATCCATCTGGTCCTGGACTTTTTTTGGTTGGTAGGCTATTAATTATTGCCTCAATTTCAGAGCCTGTTATTGGTCTATTCAGGGATTCAACTTCTTCCTGATTTAGTCTTGGGAGCGTGTATGTGTCCAGGAATTTATCCATTTCTTCTAGAATTTCTAGTTTATTTGCATAAAGGTGTTTGTAGTATTCTCTGATGGTAGTTTGTATTTCCGTGGGATCGGTGGTGATATCCCCTTTATCATTTTTTATTGCATCTATTCGCGTCTTCTCTCTTTTCTTCTTTATTAGTCTTGCTAGCGGTCTATCAGTTTTGTTGATCTTTTCAAAAAACCAGCTCCTGGATTCATTGATTTTTTGAAAGGATTTTTGTGTCTCTATCTCCTTCAGTTCTGCTCTTCTTGGCTCTTTTTTGGTTCCATATGAACTTTAAAGTAGTTTTTTCCAATTCTGTGAAGAAAGTCATTGGTAGCTTGATGGGCATGACATTGAATCTATAAATTACCTTGGGCAGTATGGCCATTTATAAATTCTGGGTACAAGTTCTTTATCCCAACCTATGGCTTCTGTTTTCATCTTCTTAATGGTATCTTTTGAATGCAAAAGTTTTTTATTTTGATAAAGTCCAATTTATCAAAATTTTATTTTATGGCTTGTACTTTTAGTGTCATGTCTAAAAGTTCTTTGTTCAACCAAAGATCATGATGTTTTTTTCTCCTGTGTTTTCTTATAGATGTCTTATAGTGTTAGCTCCAATGTCTAAGTCTATAATCCATTTTGAATTAATTTTTGTATATGGTGTAAGGTAATAGTTTGAGTTCACTTTTTTGTGCATGGATATTTAATTTTCCCAGCACCATTAGTTGAAAAGACTATTCTTTCCCTCACTGAGTTGTCCTTGCTCCTTTGTTTAAATCAAGTGACCATAAATGTAAGGTTTTATATCTGGACTATTAATTATGTTCCATTAATCTATATGCGTATCTTTCTGCCAATAGCACTGTCTTGATTACTGTGACTTCATAATAAGTTTGATTGCCTTTATTTATTTATTTATTTACTTACTTACTTATTTTTCCAACATGGAGCCTCACTCTTTCACCCAGACTGGAGTGCAGTGGCATGATCTCGGCTCACTGCAACCTCTGCCTCCCAGGTTCAAGTGATTCTCCTGCCTCAGCCTCCCAAGTAGCTGGGATTACAGGTGCATACCACCACGCCTGGCTAATTTTTGTATTTTTAGTAGAGACAGGGTTTCACCATGTTGGCCAGGCTGGTCTCGAACTCCTGACCTCAAGTGATCCACCCGTCTTGGCCTCCCAAAGTGCTGGAATTACAGGTGTGAGTCACGGCGCCTGGACGATTCCCTTTATTTTTGAAAGACATTTTTGTTAGGTATGGAATTCTAGGTTGGCATTTTTTTCTTTCAGCACATTAAAAATGTTACATTACTCTTTTTTTGGCTTCCATAATTTCAGATGGGAAGTCCGATATCTTTTTTTTTTTTTTCAGACAATTTTTTTTTTTTCAGTCTTAGTTGTCCAGGCTAGAGTACAGTGGCTATTCACAGGTGTGATCATAGCACACTACAGCCCCAAACCCCTGAACTCAAGTGATCCTCCTGCCTCAGCATTCCATGTCATTTTGCTCCTCTCTGCAACATCTTTTTTTCTCTAGCTGTTTGAAGATTTTCTCTTTATCACTGGTTTTAAGTAAATTGATTATGGTGTGCCTTAGTGTGTTGTCTACATGTTTCTTCTGCTTGGGATTCATGGAGCTTTTTGGATCTGTGGGTTTCCAATTTTTATTAAATTTGGAAATTTGGGGGCTATTGTTTCTTCAGGTATTTCTTCTGTCTTCTCCCTGTCCTTTCCTTTAGGATTTCCAATTATACATATATTAAGGACTAATAGTTCACTGATGCTCATTCCTTGTTTTACATCTTTTTTCCTATGTTTTATTCTGGATAGTTTCTATTGCTATGTCTTCGAATTACTAATATTTCTTCTGCAGCATCTAATCTATTAGTTCCATCTAGTATATTTTTAATCTTAATATTGCAAGTTTCATCTATTTAAGTTTGATTTAAGCCTTTTTTGCATCTTCCTTCTCCTCGACAAGTTCATGCTTTCCTCTGTCTTCTTAAACATCTGAAATGTATTTATAAAATCTGTTCTATTGTTCTTGTCTTCTATCATGTGTCATTATGGGCCTGTTTCTATTGATTGATCTTCTCCTCATTATGGACCATAATTTCCTGCTTCTTTGCATGTCTGGTAAGTTTGAGTCAATGCCAATATTGTAAGCTTTACATTGTTGGGTGCTAGGCTTTTTTATTCCTTAATTGTTTTGAGCTTTGTTTCAGGATGCAGTTAACTTGCTTGGAAACAGTTTGATGCCTCTGAGGTTGCTTTGAAGCTTTGGGAGCACAGTATATTCTAGGACTAATTTGGCTCCATTATGAGGCAATATCCTTGTGGGTATTTTTCCCATGCTCAAAGTATTATGAGATTTATTCACCCTGGTTGTTAGGAATATGAATTATTTCCAACCTTGTGTAAACTCCAAGAATTATTCCACCTGTTTCTGTGAAGTGTGCTTTCTCCAGCCTCTAGTAGCTTCCTCATATGCATACAGTCTTTAGTACTCAGATGAAGACTTAATGGGAAACCTTTGCAGATCTCTAGAGTTCTCTCTATGCATATTTCTCCCCCTGATACTCTGCCCTGTGAATTCTAGCCATCTTGGCCTCCCTGAATAATCAGCTGTCTAATAATCAGCTGTCTCCTCAACTCAGAGAATCTTCCAGCTCTGCCTAGGTTACTGTTTTATGCACTACAGCCTGGAAACTGCAGACAGTAAGCTTGTACAGTATTAGGACTCATTTTTTTCTCTCTCTCTCTTTCAAGGATCAGTGTCCTGCACTACCAGAAACAGTTAGGTTATAATTTTGTCTGCTTTATAATTGTTTTTTTTCTTCTTTTACTTTTTCTTTTTTTTTTTTTTTTTTGAGACAGAGACTCACTCTGTCACCCAGGCTGGAGTGCAGTGGCACTATCTTGCTCACCTCAACCTCTGCCTCCCGAGTTCAAGTGATTCCCCTGCCTCAGCCTCCCTAGTTGCTGGGATTACAGGCATGTGCCAACACGCCTGGCTAATTTTGTATTTTTACGTGGGTTTCTCCATGTTGGCCAGGCTGGTCTCAAACTCTTGACCTCAGGTGATCTGCCTGCCTTGGCCTCCCAAGTGTTGGATTACATGTGTGAGCCACTGTGCCTGGCCTATTGCTTTATAATTGTTTTAGGCAGGAGGTTAAATCCAGTGCCTGTTATTCTCTCTTGGCTGGAAGAAAGTCTTCTAATAGCCTTCTAAATTTTCCCCAGGTATTCTTTCTCATTGTTCAAATTTGGTCCACATGCACTGGAGTGGACTGGGAACATTGAGATAAACAACTGTAAAATAGAATATAAAAGCACTTATAATCTCCAATAGTAATAACTCTGATAAATGTAAAAACTCCTGTAATTCCTCATGCTGATAACTCTGATTAATGTTTTGTGTATTTCATGTTTCCTTCCAGTCTTCTTTCTGTCTTTTGATTATGTATGGTTTTTACATCAGTCCTCTGCTTACTTGGCCTCTTTTTAGCCTTTGACACTAATGATTACTCCCTCATTCTTAAAATTTTGTACACTAGGCCAGACACGGTGGGTCATGCCTCTAATCCCAGCACTTCGGGAGCGCGAGCCGGGCGGATCACCTGAGGTCAGGAGTTTGAGACCAGCCAGACCAACATGGAGAAACCCCATCTCTACTAAAAATACAAAATTACCCATGTGTGGTGGTGCATGCCTGTAATCCCAGCTACTCGGGAGGCTGAGGCAGGAGAATCGCTTGAACCCGGGAGGCGGAGGTTGCCGTGAGCCGAGATCGTGCCATTGCACTCCAGCCTGGGCAACAAGAGCGAAACTCCATTTCAAAAAAAAAAAACAAAAAACATTGTGTACTATTAGCTTCTAGGAGATACCTCTCCTGATTTTATTTCAATCCTTTCAAACCCTAAGAACACCCTCTCACAGTCTTCTTTACAAATTCCTCTTCCTCCATGTCCCCTTAAATATTGACTTCTTTCTTGCTTCTCTTCTCACTGGATATCTAAATTCTCCCTTAGTGATCTCATCTG
The DNA here is from genome assembly GCF_028885625.2 of Pongo pygmaeus. NCBI lineage: Eukaryota > Metazoa > Chordata > Mammalia > Primates > Hominidae > Pongo > Pongo pygmaeus. The sequence continues at coordinate 61,695,262 of NC_072382.2, forward strand.
TTACCCATGACTTCAATTGTCTGCTTGTGACTCACAAATTGACATTTCTAAATCTCTCTCCCCAGTGCTCCAGACCTATATAGTCAATTGCTTGATGTATATTTCTACTTGGACATCCCACATTGTGTCTCAAACACAACTCATCTTCCTCCAAGAACCTAAACTGCATCATGGTTCCATCTCAGTGCATGGCACTATCATCTACCTTTCTTCTCAAGCTAGAATCACAGAAACTATGCTCAACTCTTCCTTCTTTCTTCTTCTTAACCCCCACACATTTAATGAGGGCATCTAATTTTTTACTAGTTTATCTCCTAAATATCTCTTTTCTTTAAGCCTATGTACTAGTTTCCCATACATTTCTGTTGTTCACACTTTTTTCTCTCACTTGAACTGTTGCAACAGCCACTTATTTGACCTCTGGATAAGTGCCGGATGCATTGTGGTCTTTGCAAAACATCAATTAAATCATGTCACTCTCTTGTTTAAAGAGCTCCAATAGTTCCCCTTTACTTACAGCCAAAACCTTTAGCTCAGTGTGAACAAGGCCCTTCACAGTCCACCTCTAAACTCTTTCAGCCTTGCTCCCAGCTCATCTCATGTGTATAATTCCCCAAATACAGCATCCCCTCTGCCTTTGTGCTGTTCTTTCTGCTTGGAAAGTCTTTCTGCATCTTCTCTGTTTGATAAATGCCTTCTCATCTTTCAATATATATCTTAAGTGTTCCCTTCTTCAGTGAGTTCCTCCCTGAACCCGTCAAGAAGTGCTTCCCCTCATTCCTCTCATGCTCTGCCACTTCTTTCATCCAGCCACTACTGCACTTGTTACAGTGCCCTGTAGTTATGCATTTACATCTATTCCTCCTGCTAGACTGTGTACTCTTTAAACAGTGGCCATCTTCTTCCTCTATGTACTTATCTCTCTAACAAGGGCTCAGTATCATAGTCATTCAATAAGTGTTTATATAATACTTGGTTTCCTAACCTGAGGTCCATGGATAGGCTTTGGAGGGCCCCTTGAATTCCATAATATTGCATATGAAATTATGTGTTTTGAGGGCATTTTCCTGGAAGATTCATTCTGGTCAAATTTTTCAGGGGGACCCTAGATTAACAAACAGTTAAGTACCCCTACCTTAAGAGAAAACTGTAGCCAAGGAGTTGATTTGGGAAGCCTAAATCACAGCCAGAGCCTAAACTTCACACTGGGCTTGACATGACCTTTTGCTGCTGCTGATGTCAGTCAGTCCTGTGATGAGGAGAGCTGGAGGGAGGGGTGTACAGCAACTCTCCACTGCAGGTGGGAACATTCAACATTCTCGACTCTCAAAGCCCACGACCCTTCTCCCCCCACTTCCCACCCCCAGCTTTCTCTTTCATGCTCGTGAGCACACATCCTACATGAATGCAAATTTGAAACTCAAACACACACACACACACTTCTGCATGCACACAAATATACACACAAACACACAGCCTGGCACGCACACATGCATTCATCCACACGCATACAGACAAACATGTGCAAACCGGCCACATACACGTGGGCACTCTGGATAATACACAGCTTCACTCCTGCATGGTCCATGCGAAAACACACACACACACACACACACACACACACATCCATGCATGTGAAACTCATACGACCTCCATCCTGCTGAGAGCGAGTGCTGCCCCTGGCATCAGGCCCGTGGAGACAGCCGAGTGGAGCCATCTGTCAGGCTGAGGTTCCTGAGCGCCGCCCATCCTGCCTGAGCTCAGCTGGTCGGCATGCTGGGCATGCAGCCTTGCTATTCTCTCTGGCTGAATCATGCTGAGTGAGCTGGCCCAGCTAGGGTTTATCAAATCGGAACAGAATTTTGGCAAAACAGATGACTTGTGAGTTTGGCATTTGTGGACTTGGGAGGTGGAGACCTGTGGAGTGCGGGAGGAGGGGGGAAAGGAAAAAGGGAGAAAAATTGCTTCTGGATACACTGAGATATGCTGGAGAACTGAGTTCAAGAATGTGGCAGAGGAGCTTAGGTGCCAGATGTAAAGTCAAAAAAACCCGATTCAAGTTCCAGCTCTACCACTTAATAGCCACGTTACTTTGAACATGTTAATTTACCTCTTTGAGCCTCAGTTTCTTTTGTTTGTTTTTGTTTTTTTGAGACAGAGTCTCGCTCTGTTGCCCAGGCTGAAGTACAATGGCGCAGTCTTGGCTCACTACAACCTCCACCTCGTGAGTTCAAGCAATTCTCCCTGCCTCAGCCTCCCCAGTAGCTGGGATTACAGGCATGCACCACCATGCCTAGCTAATTTTTGTATTTTAGTAGAGACAGGGTTTCACCATGTTGGTCAGGCTGGTCTCGAACTCCTGACTTCAGGTGATCTGCCTGCCTCGGCTTTCCAAGGTGCTGGGATTACAGGTGTGAGCCACCACGCCCGGCCTGAACCTTCTCAGTTGCTTTTATAAAATTGATCTAATAAAATCACCTAACTCATATGATTGATAACAGATTTCTGTTAGACAGTACTTATCAATTAGTATAGTGCCCTGGCACATAGTAAAGACTTAATAGACAGTAGTTATTATAGTCAGAGAACATGCAATTTCAAAGAGAACATATAGACCAACTAGCCCAACCTGACCATCCCTTTTAACCCACCAACCCATCCCTGCTGGGCAACCAAGCTTGGTACCCTAACATGGTTCCCAGTCTTCACCTGAAAACCATATGCCCTCATCAACCTTGTGCTGCATTGGACACTTGTCTGGCTTCCTGGCTACTGTTCATCACACTCCCCTTTTGACCTGAGAACCAGCATTGGCCCTCCCATACCAGCCTTCCCCTCTTCTGCTTCTAGCTGCTCAGCTCATGCAGCTCCCACCACACCCATTACCTGGTTTGAAATGATAATAATAAAAATAATACCAATACATGGAATTTATTAAGCCCTTATTGTGTGCCAGAAACTTCCAAAGCAAGTCTAATTTAGTCTTCACAACTTTATAAGTAGACACTATTATTATCCCTATTTTAAAACTGAAGAAACTGAGGTACCAAGAGATTAAGTAATTTGCCCAACATAAGAGATCAAGTGTAAAGACAGGCTATTATCTCATATATTCTAAGAGATAACTGACAATTAAACCATGTTACAGTGCTGAGGTGCATTCTGATTTCAGAGATATTTAAAATGTGGAGGTGGGTCGTGTGGAAAGTACATTATAGAAACAATTAAAATGGGACCAGGATTTGACCTTGGGAAGTCAATCTGACTCAAGGGTCTGTACCACACTGTAATGCCCTCAATATCCCACTTATTGCACACCCTATGTAACAGACATTGTGCTAACTTCATTTTTTTTTTTTTTTTTTTTTTTTTTTTTTTTTTTTTTTTTTGAGACAGAGCCTTACTCTGTTGCCCAGGCTGGAGTGGAGTGGCATGATCTTGGCTCACTGCAACCTCTGCCTCCTGGGTTCAAGCAATTCTCCTGCTTCAGCCTCCCGAGTAGCTGGGATTACAGGCATGCACCACCATGTCCAGCTAATTTTTGTATTTCAGTAGAGACGGGGTTTCACCATGTTGCCTAGGCTCCTGACCTTAAGTGATCCTCCTGACCGCACGTGATCCTCCTGCCTCAGCCTCCCTGTGGTGGGATTACAGGCATAAGCCATGAGGCCCCGCCACATTGTGCTAACTTCTTAATATGCATTACCTCATTCAGATCTTATTAACCATCCTTGTTCTACAGATGAGGAAACTAAGGCTCAGAAAAGTCATGATTTGTCCAAGGTAACATCGTGTCATGAAACTGGAGATAAATGCCAGGCCTGTCTGACTCTGGAGTCTGCTCTTAGCCATTATGCCAGTCAGATACCTGCTCTCTGCCTAGGTGGTAGTTCCCACAGCTTCCTCCAGAGGACCCTTCAGGCTGGCCATGGGGCTGAGCCATAGCTGCTGTCCCGGTGACTTCCAACCCCAGACTTCATTTTCACTCTATGTGGAGGAGAGGGAGTTTGTTGGGAGTAGGGGCACAGTCCTGGACTGAAAGGCAGAACACTGGGGTACTCGTGCTGTTCTGTCTGGACACCATGATCTCTCTCTCAGCAGGTGTCTCTTGTACTGGGTAACACGCAATCGGTAACATGGGAAGAATTGTCCTATTCCTGGTCCCCACAAAAAGTAGTATACTCTTTTTGAGATTATATATGAAAGACATTTGAATAAAGGGTTAGTACGTTACTAGATTATGGGTCTAGCCCCTGACCAATGTTCCAGCCTTAATTCCCAAAATTTCCCACCAAACTTGGAAAACCTCCAAAGTATCCCTGCCTCCCTGCCTCTGTTCATGCCTTTCCACATTATCTGAAAGGCTTTTTCATCTTCACCTACTATAATTCTACTATCCAGAAGACCAAGTTCATAGACTTTCTCCTAAGAGGCATTCATGGACAGCTGTCCTTGAAATGATCCATTTCTTCTATCTAATCTTTGACTGTAAGCTCTCAAGAAAGGCATCACTCCTGGCCTTGCCATAATTATTGGTGTATAGGACATCTCCTCTATGGAGGACATGTTGGTTTTTGCCTGCCCAGCATCATCTCCCATTTTTGGTAACAGCAACTTGATTTTCCTCTGGGGGACCACCTTCCCTCACTTTTAGTCGATATGATTTGGATGGAGTTAACCCCACCTCAAAATCCAGAGGCAGACATGTGACTTAGGCCTTTTCAATCAGAGTCACTGTGAATGGTTCTGTGAAGGGCAGATGAACCACTGGGAATTACTTTTGCTGGAAAGATTGGAACAAGCAGCTCTAATTGCTGTGATTGGATGCAAACATGGAGCTGTGAAGTACTTTCACATGAAAAAAAAAATCCTAAGAATGCAGCTCCACAACAGCAAGTTATAGAAAGAGATGTAATTTTGAGAATAATATTGTTGGAAATCCTTGGATCTTAGATTCAGTGATTCTTGAAGCTGGAGGTAATCTTAAGCCTGGCTTCCTGACACACTCACTGGTAAGTGGAGTTGGATAGCCATAACTGACTTAGACTAATTGGGATCTAACAGGATCCACCTCTGGGATTAGAGATTGAGCCCAGCTTTCTCCTGATCACATGCCTGGGGCAAATTAATTCTGCCCCCTACCCACATTCTTTTTTTACTTCTTAAACTAGTTTGAGTTGGGTTTCTGTAATGTATAATTGAAAGATACGAACCCATCCTCAATTTGTTCATAAACTTCCAGAGGACAGAAGCCTGATCTTTTTAACCATATAACTCCTTAGGGCGTAGCACAGTTCCTGATAAGACAGAGGGCGCTCAAGGTGTGATGTTTGATGGATGGATGCTCACTTCATTCAATCCCACTTTTCCTAAGCACCTACGATGAGCTAAGCTGAGCACGGGAACCACAAGGAATAACTGATCGAAGTGCTTGCCTTCAAGGAGTTCTGAGTTTAGTAAAAGGAGAAGGTATGAAAACAAACATATTATAAAATAACCTGGGCTATAATAGAAATCTGAACACATTTCTGTGGGATCTCAGAAGGTTGGAGATTTGGGGAGCTGGGAATGTGGGGAAGGTTCTTAGAGGAGAAGATAGATCTGAGTCGAGTTCTTAAAGAACAAAAAGAAGCTCCTAGGCAGAGAATGGCCGGGCGCGGTGGCTCACGCCTGTAATCCCAGCACTTTGGGAGGCCGAGGCGGGAGGATCACGAGGTCAGGAGATCAAGACTATCCTGGCTAACACAGTGAAACCCCGTCTTTACCAAAAATACAAAAAAAATTAGCCAGGTGTGGTGGCGGGCACCTGTAGTCCCAGCTACTCGGGAGGCTGAGGCAGGAGAATGGCGTGAACCTGGAAGGCAGAGCTTGCAGTGAGCCGAGATCGTGCCACTGCACTCCAGCCTGGGCGACAGAGCGAGACTCTGTCTCCAAAAAAAAAAAAAAGTTCCTAGGCAGAGAAAAACTGTTCCAGGGATGAGGTATTCCAGGCTGAGATAGCAATATTATATAATTATATTAATACAATTAATAATATCTCTATCTCCTCTTCTTCCTGGGGCTTCTTCACAATCTCCTTCCTGTTTTCCTCTGCCTCACATATGGATGGAATCACCACAGTGATTAAGAGCACAGGCTCTGAGCTCTGAAAGATTTTCGTTCTGCAACTTAACCACCCAAATGACCTTTAGCAGAGTCACTTGTGTCTTACAAATAAGCACAGTAGTTGCATTTGCCTTGTAAGATTGTTTAGAACATTTTTTAAAATTATCAATATAAAGTGAGCCTGGCACAAGCCAATTCTCAAGAAATGTTAGCTGCTATTATTTTTATTGTCAGTTAAGAACCTTTAAGGACCAGGGAACAGAAAACCTAATTCGAACTGGCTTAAACAGTAAGGAGATTCTTCACAGCACATAATGGGGAGTGTTGAAGAAGAGCAGGCCCCAGGCATGGAATAATCGGGGCTCTGACTCCATTTCTCTGTAGTGCTCCCAGCTCTGCCCTCTTCTTTGTATTGGCTCTGTCTATAGGCTAGCTTCCCTCATTGTCCAGAGACGGCTGTGTCACTGTGTCCTGAGCAACTGTGACAACATGCTTCCTTGTTCACATTCATCATAACAGAGAAAAAAAATCTCCTCCCCAACAGAAATATAAACCCTTTCTTTCAATATGCTTAGGCTAGTTTAGGGTATGTGCCTGCTCCTGGACCAATGACAGTGATCAGGGGGATTCCCTATGTTGATTGGCTTAAGCCTGGCTTCCTAATGCACTCACTGGTAAGTGGAGTTGGATAGCCATAATTGACTTAGACTAATTGGGATCTAACAGGATCCACCTCTGGGATTAGAGATTGAGCCCAGCTTTCTCCTCGTCACACGGCTGCATCTTGGCAAAGGGAGAAGGGTTCTGTGAGAGAGAAGGAAGGAATAACTGGATGTTGGCTGGACAATCAACCGCATCTTTTGTGATTATTCCTATTGCATTTTTTTGCATGCTAGTTCACATGGGTCTTTTAAGGCCATGGCTCAAATGCTTCCTTCCCGGTGAGGCTGACAATGGAACCAGCTACAGAGAATAACACATGGCTCCCACCTCTCTCCCTCATTCCTCTCCTCTGCACTTCCTGTCACCCTCGCTCAGCATTAGTTTTATCTAAAGTTTTATCACCACCTGACATGTCATACTTTTAGCTTTACTTGTTTATTATGTCTTCTCCCTCTAAAATATAAATTCCATGAGAGTAGAGGTTTGGAGTTGTTCAGTTTTGTACTTCTAATGTCTACAAGTGTCCTGGCCCACAGTATGCACTACATAACAATTTGTTGAGTGAATAAAGTCTTCTAATCAGAGCCAGCCTCCTTGGATCATCTCAGAGGTTGTCACCCAGCTATGGGGCCTGGGAATGGTCTCTGCTTTCACAGCTTCGTTTCTCCTCTTTCTGCTCTGTCTCTCTATCTATTTGCCCCTTGTCTATTCCTCAGTCTCTCTAATATCCATCTGCTGAGTAGGCTCATATTTGTCATTTTGCTTTCTTCCTACACAGCATTGATTACAAATCTTTTTCTTCTCCCTTTTCATGCTGACTACTTCTTATTCTCTACATGCAAAACATTAAATATTTTGTGTTCAAATAAAGCTAAAAGAGCTGAGTGACCCTTATATCCTGCAAATATTTAAGACAGGACATCTCATTTTTTTGAGAACTTCATTTATGTTTTTACATACATGTTTGAGAAATCCATACGGAGTGTATTACTGTAGGTGCTTCCATGTCTGCCATTCCATGGCTTCCCGGATTTGTATCCTCTTTTTTTTTTTTGAAACAGGGTCTCACTCTGTCACCCAGGCTGAGTGCAGATGTGTGATCATGGCTCACTGCAGCCTCGACCTCCCTGGCTCAAGTGATCCTCCCACCTCAGCCTCCTGAGTAGCTGGGACTACAGGCCCACACCACCACACCTGGCTAATTTTTTATTTTTTGTAGAGATGTAGTCTTGCTGTGTTGCCAAGGCTAGTCTAAAACTCCTGGGCATAAGTGACCCTTCCACCTTGGCCTCCCAAAGAGCTGAGATTACAGATGTGAGCCACTGTGCCTGGCCCTGGATTTGTATCCTCTTTGAAGTCCTCTTTGGTATGAATATTTTTAAATTTTAAGAGAAAAGCCTCTGCTTTCTCCTATACCACTCCCACCCTAAAATCTGTCTGACTCTAGTAAGGGACATGTAAGAAGGCATTGTTTTCTTATGTGATATTTTCTGACTCTAGGACTGGACAAAGGAACAATGATAAAAGTAACAATAGAAAACATGTATTTGTCTAGCACTTTACATTAAACTGTGACCATTGTTCTTTTCTTAATTATAAAATTCATATGAGCTTACAAAATATTACTTTTTTTTTTTTTAGCAAGGCTCTGTCTCCCAGGCCAGAGTGCAGTGGCGCAATTTGGGATCACTGCCACCTCTGCCTCATTGGTTCAAGCGATTCTCCTGCCTCAGCCTCCCAAGTAGCTGGGACTATAGGAGTACGCCACTATGCCTGGCTAATTTTTGTATTTTTAGTAGAGATGGGGTTTCACCATGTTGGCCAGGCTTGTCTCAAACTCCTGACCTTAAGTGATCCTCCTGCCTCAGGTTCCCAAAGTGCTGGGATTACAGGTGTGAGCCACTGCGCCTAGCCTACAATTTTTTTAGTAGGATCGCATTGCACCATGGTGTTATTGGGCTTTCAGAGACTGAGAGAGGTTATCAAATAGATATGGCTAGGAGGTGGAAGAGCCAGAACTAGAACCTGGGCCCTGTCGTCCCAAAGCCTTTGCTCTTCTCAGTGCCCCCGTTCCAGGCATTCAACTTGGCCTTCGCCTCCCTCTCTGATGATGTGAACGTGTAAGTGGGTGTTAGTTGTTAGGCTTACTTGATGACTCAGAACAGCTGCCTTCCCCTCTGAGGTCGGGGGTAACCCCAGGTAGGTACTGCCCACCCAGGAGTCTGTGGCTTCCTGCCTTCTTCAGTTCAAGGGTTTATCAGATAAGGCGGAGCCTTAAAATGCTTATATTTCCCAGAACACATAGTTTGATTTGACAAGCACAGGCTACAAAGACTGACCAGAGGACAGGGAGTGTGTGGTCATGGGTAAACAGCAGTGGAGACTGGAAGAGTCCAGGGCTAACAGCCTCTTCCTCCAGTCCAGCATCAGTACCCCCAGGGCCTCAGTATCTATAACTAGTGAGCCTATGTCCCCAGACGGGGGTCCCTCCTCCACCAGAAAGTGAACTTTAGAAAGCCAGATGGTCTCAGCTCTCACAGGCTTCCAGGAAACCTCGACAATTCTAAGAAGACCCCATTTCCTGCTTCACACCCAGAGCCTGAGTCTTTGGTGGGGAAAGGGAGGGAGGCCTGTGCCAACCCCTGCTCCCTCCACCTCCAATCCTTGCCCTAGGCAACCCCTCTGTTTGCACAACTTCTCATAGAGACAGCACATCTCTATGAGGTGTTGAGAGGGTGCCTCCCAGCTTATCCAGACTCTAGGATCCCCCTCTTCTCTGGGATACCTTTCACACCCATGTCTCCTAACCCAGATCCTTCTGTTACTCCCGAGCTAAAGACAGGCCCCTGAGGTGAGCCAAAGCAACTGACAGCCCTAAAGGTGGAAAAAATTTCAATGCGGTTATGACATTTAATAAATCAATGTTTCCCTGTGTGGAAGTCATATAGCATTGGTAGGACAGAAAATAATTTTAAGTTTCCACATGGATATCAGCATTAAAGAATATTTAATTACCCCCTTTTTCATTCCTTTTCAATACTTTTGATTATATCAAGAATGTCTCCATTAGGTGCTAGTAGTTCTTTAACATCCCTCTGATACCAGTAAGACTCACCATGAAAAAAAGAAGAGAGGGCATAAATAAATAATATTAAAAATAAAAACAGGATTATAGCAAGCACTTTCTATATAATGTTTTAAAAGATAACCTTTCAAAAGCAACAACATTGTTTATGTGTAGAAATAAATCTCATAAAAGATGTACGCCTAGTCTTTATCAAGAAAATTATATAATTTTAATGAAAACTATAAAGTAAAACCCAAACAAATAAGATCCAGCATGGATGGGAAGAAAACTCAATATGATAAAGATGTCAGTTCTTCCAAATTATTCTAGAAATTTAATGCAATCCCAATCAATATTCTGAGTGTGTGTGTGTGTGTGTGTGTGTGTGTGTGTGTGTAATTTTTCTAGCTGATTCTAAAACTTATTTGGAAAAGCAAAGAGAGCTGCTATTTTATATCTTATATAGGGTGGCCTGGGAAGGCCCTTCTGAGGAATGATGTGTGAGGAATGAAGCATTCTAGGTAGGTTGAGCCAAGGCTTTGAGGTAGCAGCTTGCTTGGAACGTTCCAAGAATACGAGATCAGTGTGGCTGACTGAATGAATGGCAGAAATGAAGTCAGAGAAGTAGCCAGGGGCCAGATGACGTTGGGCCTTGTGGACTGCGGTAAGAGCTCCGAAATTTACTCTGCAATGGAAGTGATCCAATTTAATTTGAACATTAAAAATGTTTGAAAGAGCTGAAAATATTAAGTAAGCCTCTGTGTGGGCGGTATGGAAATGCAGTTAAAACTGTGAAGGGGGCACATGAATGACTGAAATTTTGAAAATTCTGCATGAAGTAATTCCTTAAGTCACAGATTTGGTCTTTCTAATTTAGCTGAGCCCAAACAGAATGGGAAAGGAATCTGAGTTCTTGGAGCCAACGCTGACAAATGTGTGGGAGGGGCAGGCCAGGCCCAAATCTTCTTCCTGCTGCTTTGGCTCATGGTGGATGTCCCAGGGAATCCCCTCCATGGCTGGACCTCCAATTACAGCCTCCCAGAGTGAGTTCAAAAAAAAGCAGCTACTCTGAAAAACATCACTGACCTCAAAACTAGTGAGATTTAAAGAAGGTTAGAGCTGAATGGGACTCCAGAGAGAGTACTAAAAATAAGAAATTATAATAACACATGCATGTCCCTAAAGACAATCATTATCTTCTCTCAAAAACTGTTCCTTCTCTGGCATTCCCTAGTCCAGTAAATGGCACATTATTCACTCAGTCAGCCTACAAAGTTTTATTAAGCCTATACTACATGTCAGTATTGGATTCTCTCTAACAAGCAAAATCGACATAGGCTGTGCCCTCATGGAGCTACCAGTCTGATATGGGGAGAGAGACAGTAAACAAGTTATTACAAAACACTTAGCACTGTGAAAGAAATAAATAGGATGGTGTGGTAGAGCAAGGATCAGCAAACTAAACAGAGGTCATATATGGCTTACTGTCCTTTTTTTGTAAATAAAATTTTATTGGAACACAGACATACTCATTTGTTTATATATTGTCTATGCTTGCTTTCATGCTACAATGGCAAGTTTGAGTAGCTTGTAACAGAGACTTATAGCCTTCAAAGCCTAAAATAGTTACTATCTGGCCATTTACAGGATAAGTTTGCCTACCACTATTATAGAAGATAATGGGATCATTGGTGAATGACAAACAAAATTAAAACAAACAAAAACAAAACAAAAGAAGATAATGGGGGAGCCTGTCTCCCAGTAATGTCCAATAGAACTTTCTGAAATGATGGCAGTGTCCTGTATCTGTGCTGTCCATTATGGTAACCACCAACCACATGTAACTATTGGATTTGTCGCACTTGGGTTTAGCTTCCAGCTTCCACTTGTCCAGTCAGTTGTGGCCAAAGGGTGATAGGGTCACATGGTAAAAACAAGGCTTCCCTTAGCTGCCTTTTGCAGAGACAAGGAGCGGAGTATTTAACCTTAGGAAGGGTTGTGGGTGTAACAGTGGAGTTAGTTGATGTGTTAACTACCATCCTATAATGTCTGCATTAGCTAAGTGCCCGAATCTGTGATGCTATGATTCTCCCTGAGGCTTTGGCTCTTGGGGGGCCTGGATCTGTGACCTAAATTAACTCCCTCTATAGCCAGAAGTTCCCAGACAGTTATGATTGCATGGAATGGCAAACACATTCTTTTCCCTCCATGCCCCCAACCAGACCTCCTCTATTCCTTCTCCCATTTAGAGACACTTCAGCAAGGGAGGGAAGGACAAAGCCTCCCACATGTGGGTCTCAGAGCCACAAAAAATAGTGCAGTCCCTTGGGAGGAAGCCTGCTGCAGAGGCTGCTGGAGAATTTCTGATTTTCTGCTTTGGGTCTTAATAACTCAGGGATGATGTGGTAGGGGCCTAAGGGGATCATTTTGTAATTTCACCCCTGACAGCATTGGCTTGGGCTCTGATGCTTGGGCCACCTCTGACTCAGAGCTGAGTTAAATATTTAAATCTGCTGCCTCCCAAATTTGGCAGGGATGGGGGTGGGTGGTGGCTGCACAGGTCCTGTGAATCTCCTAGGCAGACAGAATGGGTTTTACTCAGCCGTGTGGCAGGGGAGGGAGGCCTGGAAATCTTCCATTTCCAGTACACCTTCCCTAACTGCTCCGAATGCCTAAAAATAAGCCAGTGGACCCTTACCTTACCTGGAGGCTTTGTTTCCAATTAAAAGCAACTCCCTATACTGCCCAAGACTGTCCTTGGAGTTAGCATCAGTCCTATGGGCTTTAGAGAGGACTGAGTTTCACATCCTTTCCTCCTATTGGGTATGGAAAGGGAGATAGCAGGGAACCATGAGAGCCCTAGAGTAATGTGTGCATGTGAGTGTGTGTATGAGTGTGTGTGTGTGAGAGCGTATGTGTGTGAGTGTGTGTGTGTGTGTTGGGGATAGATGTGGGAGGTGGGATTGAAAGAAGAAACATGTTCAGAATTGGGGCTGGGTGGCACTCAATGCAGATGTTCGCAGGGCTATACCTCTAATAAAAACCCAAGTCTTACCCTGGCTGTGCCACTCATTCTCTATATCCTTGATTGAGTAAGTCTCCTAATCTCCCTGGGCTTCAGTTTCCTCATTTGTAAAATGAAGTGATTGGGTGAGGAAGTCTCCACGGGTCCTTCCAGTTCTGCATCACTGGACCGGAAACACATCCCTTCTGGAGGAGGGCTGGTGAGGGCAGGCAGGTTCCAGTGGAACCTCTCCTTTCAGGCTTTCAAATAGCAAGAGCAGTACAGCAGCACACGCCTAGGAGGAAAGGTGTGGGAGGTCTCACAGCGAAGCACAGACTGCCCTGAATCTGGCCTCTGCAAGTCTCACCTCCAGTCCAATTAGAAAACTGTGTCCCTTCTTCAAGACATGTTACTTCGGTTTACCAGAAAATTGTCTTAATAACTCTACAGATCTACAATGCCTGAAATGTGAAGGGCACTCCTCAGAGCTCTGCAAAGCACAGTGGCCTGCCATGCTATCACATGCTCTGCCATGGGCAGGGTGCAGGCTTAGGAGGTACTGGGTGCTATAAAGACCGTGCCATAGAGCAATGGTTTGCAAACTGCTGGGCCCCACCCCAGCGTTTCTGATTCAGTAGGTCAAGGGTGGACCCTGAAAATATGCATCTCTAACAAGTTCCCAGGTAAATCTGATGCTGCTTGACTGGGGACCACACATTGAGAACCACCACTGTAGAGTGTGAGAGGCCATCTAGTCCCCTTCCTCCACTCTGCATCCTTTCTTATGGATTAGTAAACTGAGGGAAAGTGAGTTGTCAGCATCACAGGGCTGTGATCAGATTTCTCATCCAGTCCTCTTTCATTTATTTATTTATTTATTTATTAGAGACTAGGCCTTTCTCTGTTGCCCAGGCTGGTGTGCAGTGGTATGATCCTAGCTTATTGCAGCCTTGAACTCCCAGGCTCCAGCAATCCTCCTGTCTCAGTCTCCCAATTAGCTTGGATTGCAGGTTCAACTCACTGCACCTTGCCAGTCCTCTTTCTACTCCATCATCTTGCTATTTCTTGAATAGTGATATTAATGGAAAATCCAGCATCTTCCTCAGCCTTCCTGGAGATCTTTGAGGAAAGGGAAGGCTAAGTCAGGGCTCTCTGGAGGCAGGAGAAGGACCGTTCTAGCCGCTGACAAGCCATGGGAAGTTCTTTCTCAAACTTAGGCTGTAACAGCACAGGTGAAGCCTGAACTCATTATGGGACTCTGGCAGGGCACGTGGCAACAGTTCCCACCTCACCCCAGAAAGGGGAGGCTAATTCAGAAGGAAACGTGCCAAGCTGTGGTTTCCTGCTCCAGCTCTGCCCCACCTTGCTGACCTTGAGTGAATTGTTTGGCTTCAAGGTCCCAAACCTTTGTTCCATACACAAATTCCAAATCCAGTTTGACTAATCCTGCTTGTGCTTGAATGCCTCCAGTGAGCAGAAACTCACGCCTTCCCGGGCATCATCCTAACTTCAGCTAAATATCCAATCTCAGTGGAGAATTTCTCCTGGAGAAATATGTGCATAGATGCCTAAGGTTTTCTTAAGGCCCAGCACTTTGTCTTCCCAAGATCAGAAGGGCTTCCTTATGCTGTCAGCTAAGTAGGTAATCTACAAATATTTGTTAAAGGAATGAAATGAGGTGAGGTTGGGTGGGCAGAGTGAAGCTATCAAGAAGACCGTTTTATCAGCAGCTACTTAGAGGTGCAGATCATGCAGCGTTCACATGGCTGCTACCACCTTGTGTGATCTGGACACTGCCTGCCTCTCCTATCCCATCTCACACAACCTTCCCTCACACTCACTCCTTTCGTGACTACATATTTATTTGTGTGACTGTTTGAATAATGTCTGTCTCCTCCCCTAGACTGGATGAGGGCAAGGACAGTGTTGGTTTTGCTCACCAATGTATCCCTAGCACTTAGCAATGTACCTATCACATAGTATATGCTCAACACATACTGTTTTTGAGACAGGGTCTCACTCTGTCACCCAGGCTGGAGTGCAGTTGCACCATCTTGGCTCACTGCAGCCTTAACCTCTGGGCTCAAGCAATCCTCCCACCTCAGCCTCCTGAGGAGCTAGGAATACAGATGGATGTCACCATACCAGCTAATTTTTGTATTTTTTGTAGAGACGGGGTTTTGCCATGTTGCTCAGACTGCTCTCGAACTCTTGGGCTCAAGCGATCTGCCTGCCTCAGCCTCCCAAAGTGCTGGGATTACAGGCGTGAGCCACTGCGCCTGGCTTCAACACATATTGTGAAAGGAAGGAATGACTTGCCTGTTCTGTGGCAGAGCAGTGCTTAGCCCCCTTAAATTCCTGTTTAAATAGACAGAAAATGTATGCATATGTAAATTATTTTGCTCAAACACTGAGGGTAGTGCTCTAAGAGATAGCCTATTTCCAAAATAATATTAAATGGATGTTAGGGTAAAGGCTAAGTTGCTTTTAGCACCTTTAAAAAGGTTCCAGAATACAATGACTTAAGAAAATTCAAGTTTATTTCTCTCTAACAAAAGCACCCCAAGATAAGCAGGCCAGAACGGCAAAGCCTCTCTGATCCACACAGTCATTAAAGATCCCAAGTTCCTTCCATCTTACTGTTTTGTCATCCTCAATGCCATTGTCTTCATGTGTGTATTAGGGTTCTCTAGAGGGACAGAACTAGTAGGAGATATATATATATATATATATATATATATATATATATATATATATGAATTTATTAAGTATTAATGTACACAATCACAAGATCCCACAATAGGCTGTCTGCAAGCTTGAGGAGCAAGGAGAGCCAGTCTGAGTCTCAAAACTGAAGATCTTGGAGTCTGATGTTCAAGGGCAGGAAGCATCCAGCATGGAAGAAATTTGTAGGCTGGGAGGCTAGGCCAGTCTCGCCTTTTCACATTTTTCTGCCTGCTTTATATTTGCTGGCAGCTGATTAAATGGTGCCCACCAGATTAAGGGTGGATCTGCCTTTCCCAGCCCACTGACTCAAATGTTAATATCCTTTGGCAACACCCTCACAGACACACCCAGGATCAATACTTTGCATCCTTCAATCCAATCAAGTTTACACTCAGTATTAACCATCACAATCTGCATGGTCAAAGATGGGCCATAGACCCAAACACATTTCAGCTTGTAAGAAAGGGAGAGAGTAGAAGTCCAGGGTGAGTGATTTAAAAAAAAAAAAAAAAGTGAGGGAAAGTTGCATCCTCCACTTCCACTCATAGTCCATTGGTCATATGTTAATTCCAAGGTCACATCTAGCTGCAAACTGACCAGGAAATGAATGGCCATTTGCCCAACTTAACCTCTATTACTATGAAAGAAGAGGTGAATGGATTTAGGGAGACAACTGGGAGTGTCTGTCATGAGAAGTCTTATAATAAATAACCATCACTCAGGAGATCTAAATGTAACCCGAATTATTACACCCAAATCACTAAGTTCCACCAATTAATTCCTAGAAAAAAGTTGTCCTCGTGGATTCTCCCAGCTATTTCTGAAACTGTTTCAGGGTGCTATTCCATATGTATCCAAGAACAAGTCCCTCCTCAATATAGCAAGATATACCCAAATTACAGTTGCTCATACCTATCAGGGAACCTGCCCCGATATTCACGTAGGTTCTTTTCTATTTTTCCTAAGCGTCAGCCAGCTTGAGAAATAAAGGGACAGAGTACAAAAGAGAGAAATTTTAAAGCTGGGCATCCAGGGGAGACATCACATGTCAGTAGTTTCCGTGATGCCCCACAAGCCGCAAAAACCAGCAAGTTTTTATTAGAGATTTCCAAAAGGAGAGGGAGTATGCGAATAGGTTGTGGGTGACAGACATCAAGTACTTTACAAGGTAATAGAATATCACAAGGCAAGTGGAGGCAGGGCGAGATCACAGGACCACAGGACCAAGGTGAAATTAAAATTGCTAATGAAGTTTCAGGCACCATTGCCATTGATAACATCTTATCAGGAGACAGGGTTTTTGAGATCAACTGGTCTGACCAAAATTTATTAGGTGGGAATTTCCTTTTCCTAATAAGCCCGGGAGCGCTATGGGAGACTGGGGTCTATTTCACCCCTGCAGCCTTAACCATAAGAGGCAGGCGCACCTGAGGGGGCTGTTTATAAGCCTATACCTCCAGGCGCGTATTCTCTTTCCCGGGGATGTTCCGTGCTGAGAAAAAGAATTCAGCGATATTTCTCCCATTTGCTTTTGAAAGAAGAGAAATATGGCTCTGTTCTGCCTGGCTCACCGGCGGTCAGAGTTTAAGGTTATCTCTCTTATTCCATGAACAATTGCTGTTATCCTGTTCTTTTTTCAAGGTGCCCACATTTCATATTGTTTAAACACACATGCTCTACAATTTGTGCAGTTAATGCAATTATCACGTGGTCCTGAGGCGACATACATCCTCCTCGGCTGACAGGATTAAGAGATTAAAGTAAAGACAGGCATAGGAAATCACAAGGGTATTGATTAGGGAAGTGATAAGTGTCCATGAAATCTTTACAATTTATGTTTAGAGATTGCAGTAAAGACAGGCATAAGAAATTATAAAAGTATTAATTTGGGGAACTAATAAATGTCCATGAAATCTTCAGAATCCATGTTCTTCTGCCATGGCTTCAGCCGGTCCCTCCGTTTGGGGTCCCTGACTTCCCGCAACACATACCCTTTGACCCAGCAAGTCTACCTGTAGGAATTTCTCCAATAGATATATCTACCCACATGGGAAATTAAATACACATTGTTCATAAAAGGAAAATATTTAAAAATATATAATGTCCCAGTCTGGGTGCGGTGGCTTACACATGCAATCCCAGCACTTTGAGAGGCCAAGGCAGGTGGCTCGCTTGGGCAACATGGCAAAACTCCAAAACTCCATCTCTGCAAAACTGTACAGCATGTTACTGTACTGATTACTGTAGTCAATTGTAACACAATGGTATTTGTGCATCTACACATAGAAAATATACAGTAAAAATATGGTATGAAAGATTTAAAATGGTATCCCTGTGTTGGGCACTTACGAACGGAACTTGCAGGACTAGAAATTGCTCTGGGTGAGTCAGTGAGTGAGTGGTGAGGGAATATGAAGGCCTAGGACATTACTGTACACTACTGTAGACTTTATAAACACTGTACACTTAGGCTACACTAAATTTAAAAATGCAGCCCAGCATGGTGGTATGTGCCTATGGTCCCAGCTACTTGGGAGGCCAAGGAGGGAGAATCACTTGAGGCCAGGAGTTTGAGATCAGCCTGGACAACACAGTGAGACCCCATCTCTACCAAAAATTTAAAAATTAGCCAGGTGTGGTGGTGTGTACCTGTAGTCCTAGCTACTTGGGAGGCCAAGGTAGAAGGATCACTTGAGCCCAGGACTTTGAGGCAGCAGTAAGCTATGATTGTGCCACTGCACTCCAGTCTGAGTGACAGAGCAAGATCCTTCTAAAATAAATAAATAAATAAATAAATAAATAAATAAATAAATAAATAAATAAAATTTTTAAATGAAGAGTTTTTAAATAGAAAATTTTTTTCTTTCTTTATATTTTTATTTTGTAAGCTTTTTGCTTTTAATTTTTATTTTGAGATCAGAGGTACATGTTAAGGTTTGTTGCGTAGGTGAACTTGTGTCGTGGGAGTTTGTTTTACTTTTTATTTTTTAGATTTTTTCGAAAAATAAAACTAAGGCACAAACACATTAGCGTAGGCCTACACAGGGTCAGCATCATCAATATCACCTCCACATCTTGTCCCACTTGAAGGTCTTCAGGGTCAATAACACGAATGGAGCTGTCATCTTATGATACCAATGCCTTCTTCTGAAATATCTCCTGAAGGATCTGCCTTAAGCTAATTTACAGTTAACTTTTTTTTTTTTTTTTTTTTTGAGATGGAGTCTCACTCTGTTGCCCAGGCTGGAATGCAGTGGTGCGATCTTGGCTCACTGCAAATTCTGTCTCCCAGGTTCAAGCAATTCTCCTGCCTCAGCCTCCCAAGTAGCTGGGATTACAGGTGCCTATCACCACACCCAACTAATTTTTGTATTTTTAGTAGAGATGGGATTTCACCATGTTAGCCAGGCTGGTCTCAAACTCCTGACCTCAAGTTATCCACCCACCTCGGCCTCCCAAAATGCTGGGATTACAGGCCTGAACCATCGTGCCCAGCCCTTTTTTTTTTTTTTTTTTTTTGAGACAGGATCTTGCTCTGTCACCCAAGCTGGAGTGCAGTGGTCCAATCATGGATCACTGCAGCCTCAATCTCCCAGGCTCAAGAGATCCTCCCACCTCAGCCTTCTGAGTAGCTGTGACTACAGGCATGCACCATCACACCTGGCTGATTTTTGTATTTTTTATAGAGACAGGGTTTCCTCCATGTTTCCCAGGCTGGTCTCAAACTCATGGCCTCAAGTGATCCTCCTGCCTCAGCCTCCCAAAGTACTGGGATTACAGGCATTAGCCACTGTGCCTGACTTATTTTTTTTTTTTAGTAAAGTAGTCGTACACACTAAAATAACACTTAAAAAGTATAGTATAGTCGGCTGGGCACAGTGGCTCCTAGCACTTTGGGAGGCCGAGGCGGCCAGATCACTTGAGGTCAGGAGTTCGAGACCAGCCTGCCAACATGGTGAAACCCCATCTCTACTGAAAATAGAAAAATTAGCCAGGCATGGTAGCACACGCCTGTAATCCCAGCTACTCGGGAGGCTGAGGCAGGAGAACTGCTTGAATCCAGGAGGCAGAGGTTGCAGTGAGCCAAGATCACGCCACTGCACTCCAGCCTGGGTGACAGAGTGAGACTCCTCAAAAAAAAAAAAAAAAGTATAGTATAGTCAACACATAAGCCAGTCCCCTAGTCATTTATTATCATTATCAAATATTATATACTGTACATAATTGTATGTGCTATACTTTTTATATGACTGGCAGCACAGTAGGTCGTTTACATCAGCATCACCACAAACACGTGAGTGGTGCTTTGCGCTATGACGTTAAGATGGCCACAACATCACAAGACATAGAAATTTTTCAGCTCTCTTAAAATATGGGACCACCATCCTATATGTAGCCCATCATTGACTGAAATGTTATTCAGCACATGAATATAAATATAAGTATATTTTGATAAACATATCTTTTAAATAAACATATATTTATATAAATATAAATATATATACTTGTTTGTATATTCATAAGTTTCCCTGCAAGAATTCAAAGGAAACTAGTAACAGGGGTGAGAAGGGGAAGGGACTGGGTGACTGGATGTCTGGGGTATATGCTTTTTGTACTTTTTCATTTAGGACCATGTGAATATGTTACCTATTTAAAAAGAAGAGGGCAGGGCAAGGTGGCTCACACCTGTAATCCCAGTACTTTGGGAGGCTGAGGAGGGTGAATAGCCTGAGTTCAGGAGTTTGAGACCAGCCTGATCAGCATGGTGAAACCCCAACACTGACTCTACTAAAAAATATAAAATTAGCCTGGCATGGTGGCAGGTGCCTGTAATCCCAGCTACTTGGGAGGCTGAGGCAGGAAAATCACTTGAACCTGGGAGGTGGAGGTTGCAGTGAGCCAAGATCACGCTGTTGCACTCCAGCCTGGGCAACAACAGAGAAATGTTGTCTCAAAAAAAAAAAAAAAAATTAAACAAAATAAAAAGAAGGGCCAAGTGTGGTGGCTCATCCCGGTAATATTCCAGAGCTTTGGGAGGCCAAGGCAGGAGGATCACTTGAAGCCTGGAGTTTGAGACGAGCCTGGGCAACATAGCAAGTCCCCATCTCTAAAAAAAAAAAATTAGCCAGATGTGGTGGCATGTGCCTGTAGTCCCAGCTACTTGGGAGGCAGAGGCAGGGGGAATCACTTGAGCCCAGGAGTTCATGGTTACAGTGAACTATGATTGTGCCACTGCACTCAGCCTATTTGACAGAGTAAGACCCAGTCTCTAAAAAAAAAAAAAAAAAAAAAAGAAGATGGCCTGGGTGCAGTGGCTAACGCTGGTAATCCCAGCACTTTGGGATGCCAAGGTGGGCGGATGAACTGAGGTCAGGAGTTTGAGAGTTTGAGACCAGCCTGGCCAACATAGCAAAACCCTGTCTCTACTAAAAATACAAAAATTAGCTGGGCATGGTGGCGGATGCCTGTAATCCCAGCTACTCTGGAGGCTGAGGCAGGAGAATCGCTCAAACCTGGGAGGTGGAGGTTGCAGTGAGCTGAGACCAAGCCACTGCACTCCAGCCTGGGTGACAGAGGGAGACTGTCAAAAAAAGGAGAAGGAGGAGGATGAGGAAGAGGAGGAAGAGGAGGAGAAAAGGAAATGACAGGAGAGAAGAAAGAGAAAAAGGAAGGAGAGGAAAGGAGAGAAGGGAAGGTAGGAAAAAAAGAAAGGAAAAAGGGAGGGAGAATCCTTCCTATACTTTCTCTCTGGCCTCCTCACCATGTATCGACACTGCTACCTCTGCCACAGTGACCGCTGAGGTCTCTGCTCCAGAGACCCAGCTATCCTCTGCTGACAACTGCTGCCGACACCGTTCGGGGTTCAAGTAGACAGAACTTCATTTCTATGGCCGATGTGTGAGACAAGACCTTTCCTTCAATTTCACATATCCTAGCAGAGACCAGCCCATAATATTTCAAGGGAAGTGACTGATGATTCAAGAAAAAGTAAAGGCAAATTAACAAAAGATGAGAATTTCCAATGACTGCAAAAACTCAGATCCTTCCTCGGGACCGCTACTATCCATCTTCCTGCTATGTTCCAGGCCTGGCCTCATGACAGCAGGAGTCAATATTTATGACCACCAGGAGTTCTCCAGGAATATTCTGACCTTAGAGTCCAGGCCAAACTGGCCCTAGGCATCAGAGAAAGGAGGAAGTCTTGCCTTACCCCCTTCTGTGGAGTGGCTCCCCAGACCTCATTTATAGCCACAGGATTGAACTCTAGCCAGGATGATTAACTATGGTAATAACCATTCCCTTCAGAACGTATTTCCTAAAAGACCACCAGAGTATATTTTGGCCTTACGGTCCTCAAAAGACAATTGCAATAATCTGATATAAATACCTTTCCAATGTCTGGTCAGTCAGCTTTTAGATATCAAATTAAACTCAAATTAAGATATGTAATTTGGGAAATCAATTTCTGGCCCATGGGGGAATTGTGCCAAACTAAGCCTAGTTTCTTGTATTGTTGGTCTCTCCCCATGAGCAGCTCAAAATCCTGGGGTCCAGTCTTTCCCAACATCAACTTATTACATGAAGAAAAAACAACAACCAGATATTAGACACAATATTAGAGGAAGGAGAAACGTAATGGTACCAAGAGCCTGGGATGAGATCATGACAGCTATTGAGCACTATAGATAGCTCTAAGTTCACTGTTGCAAGAAAGAATGATTATGGATTGTGTAATTGTCCTCGTTTGGTGAGAGGATATTTGTCTATAGATACAAACATGTAATTGAAAGAGGCATTCATCACACATTCTTATATAAAGGATATTGAACAAGAGCATAAACAGCGTCTTCAGTGGTAATGTAGCAAAAACCTCAAGGTAAAACACAGCCATGCTTGGGAGTGGCTAATTCCAGAACTCGACAGGGAGCTGGGTAACAAGAAAGAAAGAGGGGAAATGTTTTGGGGAAGTGTCCACATCGGAATGGAGGGTAGTGAGGACAGCCAGTGGCTTTCATAGAGATTGTTGTCCAGCCCGGGCTAGCAGATTTGAATAGCCGTGTGCTGTGCGGAGAGTTAGTGGACACTCTGTGTTGCCTCCAGCTTCCATTTTAACTGAATCTTGATTTTGTTCAGCTATCCATTTCTCTCTCATGTAGCCATGAGTATCAAGGGAAGAAGACTCCAGGCCCAATTCCAAGAGCTAGGCCTGACTGATTGGTGTAAAGGCAATCTTATCCCCTTGCCCAGATTAGTCTAGGAATATGCATACAACTCAGTTCTGACCAATGGGTGTTGAGAACTATGTAAGAGGATTCCAAGAAAAGTTTCTTTGTTTCAAAAAAAGAGCCAGGAGAGGTGTTCTCTCTTCTTCCTCCAAAGTTTATGCCTTGATTTTGTATGATGATTGGAACTCTTACAGCCATCTTGCAGCTTGAGGGTGAAGTCAACACCAAAGATGGCATGTAGGGAGGTGGAAAGAACCCGTATTTTTAGTTTTATTTTACTTTAAGTTCTGGGATACATGCCCAGAACATGCAGGTTTGTTACATAGGTATACATGTGCCATGGTGATTTGCTGCACCTACCAACCTGTCATCTAGGTTTTAAGCCCCACATGCATTAGATATTTGTTCTAATGCTCTCCCTCCTCTTGTCCGCCACTCCCTGACAGGTCCCAGTGTGTGATGTTCCCCTCCCTGTGTCCATGTGTTCTCATTGGAACCCATATTCCCTTTTTTTTTTTTTTGATATGGAGTTTTGCTCTTGTTGCCCAGGCTGGAGTGCAATGGCGCGATCTTGGCTCACTGCAACCTCTGCCTCCCGGGTTCAAGCGATTCTCCTGCCTCAGCCTCCTGAGTAGCTGGGATTACAGGCATGCGCCAACATGCCTGGCTAATTTTGTATTTTTAGTAGAGATGGGGTTTCTCCATGTTGATCAGGCTGGTCTCAAACTCCCAACCTCAGGTGATTTGCCCGCTTCAGCCTCCCAAAGCACTGGGATTACAGGCATGAGCCACCGTGCCCAACCGGAACCCATATTCTTGATGACATTGTTGAGCTGCTGAATCAACCAACCTGGGAACCTACCCTACCTCTAAACTTCTTATGTACAATAATGTATTTTCTAATTTTAAAGCAAATTTCAGTTGGAAGTTCTGTCACTTGTATCCGAAAACATACACTGCATGAATTTTATTTATTTATTTATTTTTAAAGACAGGGTCTCACTCTGTCATCCAGGCTGAAGTGCAGTGGCACAATCTTGGCTCACTGCAACCTCCACCTTCCAGGCTCAAGTGATCCTCCTACCTCAGCCTCTCGAGTAGCTGGAACTACAGGCACGTGCCACCATGCCTGGCTAATTTTTTGTATTTTTGGTGGAGACGGGGTTTCACCATGTTGCCCAGGCTGGTCTCGAACTCCTGAGTTCAGGTGATCCAGCCTCCTAGGCCTCCCAAAGTGCTGAGATTATAGGTGTGAGCCACCATGCCCGGCCAGAAGGTGTTTTAAATAACACATATCTACTCCCATGGAACTTATCTTGTAGTGGAGGAGGGCTAGACATTAAACAGTTGATTTCACAATTAATTATTTAATCATAATAGTATAAAGTGCTGAAAGAATACAGTGCATAAGAGAGAATCTGATCTTGTCTGAAAGTGGCATATTCCCTTCTCAGTCTCTTTCTAACTGGACTTTTAAATTTCAACTGTACTTCTTATAAGAAGGTAGTTTACACTTTAAGTCTGAGTTTTGCTTCTTGACAAGGGCTTCTGGCATCTATTTAGTGACCACAGATAGGCTTTAACTATAAGACAAGGGCCAGGCAAAGTGGCCCACATTTGTAATCCCAGCTCTTTGAGATGCTGAGGTGGGACAATCACTTGAGGCCAGAAGTTCAACACCAGTCTGGCTAACATAGTGAGACCCCATCTGAAAAAGAGAGAGAGACAGAAAAAAAAAAAAAAAAAAAACAACTATAAGACCAATAGGTGCTAGAAAGAGGGAGAGAAAGAGAGAAAGAGAAAAAAATGTATAAGACCAGTAGATACTCAAGCGGATAAGCTTCTGTGAAAATTGTGGAGCATGAATTGCATTCCCTCTTGGATGGGAGAAGTCCAACCTGTGGTTTGCCTAGGATGAGCAAATCTCACTTCGCTAACCAGCAATGCCAAAGAAATCCTGAGAAATGAGACAACTAGAAGAGCTGGGGACAGGGTTTGGGAATCACTCACAGTAGTGTAATCACATATTGGATACATTAAAAGCAAGTGTTAGTTATCAATTGGTTGACTTCTAATGGCAAGATAGCAAAATCAAAGTCCTTTCCCTGTACTTTACTCAGACATCAGCCCATTGCCAACAAGGAGACTAGCAAACAAAAACACAAACTCCATCCTTGGCAACAGAGGGAGAAATCTGAAATAGAGAAAGCAGGTGGAGAAATTGTCTTAAGAAATTGGAGGAAGGCAAAGCTGCTACAGTAGATTTGCCTGGCACCTCATTCATATCTTCTCAGCCTGCCTGTGACTTCAGCCACAGCTCAAACTCACCTGTGCTGATAGCATTGTGCCTCACACACGAAACCCGAATTTTTTCTCTTTGCCCCTGAAGTTTCTTCGATATTATGAAAGCTGCTTGGCTCATGTGCAGGAGAAAAGGCACTTGGGGAGTGGGACTCCCCAAATTAATGTCAGTGGGGGGCAGTCCTCAACGAAAGGGGGGCCCACAGAAAGAAAGGATGAATGCTTCAATGTCCAGTGCCTTGGGCAGACAGTTGGGAGAGGCACACTCTACCTTTCTCAGCCCCCAGCTGCCTCAAAGATGACCTTAATAATGTACCCTTCTATTGGCTTTTCCTTCTTCCTTTGATTACCTTTTCTCTACTTCTTCACACTTGCTTCCTGGGATCACCTCTCAAATAATCTACCTCCACCCAAGTTCTTATCTCAGACTTTTTACTTTCAGGGAAAACGAAACGAGGGCAGAGGGTACTTGCAAAGGAGACACTGACAAGAAGCAAGTCAGTGTCCCTGAAGTACCCTAGAAAGATTCAGGAATTAGTGGCACCAGATGCCTTGGAAAGCAAGAGTGAGGTGTCCAGGGAAAAAGCCAGCCCTCTGCCTTAGCAAGGTACAAAGAAGCCCTCTGGGCAACAAGTTCTGCCCATACATGATTGCAATCAGCCTTCCAGTGCGTTCTCTTCTCTTCCTCCAGAACATTAATTTTTCAAAACAGTCTCAAACCCATGGAAAAGTTGCAAGATTAGTACAAAGAATTTTCTTCCCCCTATTTGAGAGTAAGTCACCGACATGATAACCCATCACCACTGAGTACTTCAGTGTCTATTTCCTAAACACAAGGACATTCGCCTATATAGCCACAATACAGCCATCAAAATCAGGAAATTGATATTAACACATTACAACCATCCAATCTTCAGACCCCATACAAATTTCACCAGTTATCCCAAGGAGGTCTTTTTCAGCAAAGGAGCCAGTTTAGCATTACACGTTGCATTTGGTTGTCATGTCTCTTTATTCTCCTTTTTAATCAGACACAGTACTTCAGTCTTTTCTTGACATTCATAAACTTAACATATTTCAAGATTACAGTTCTAGTTATTTTGTAGAGTGGCCCTGAATTTAGGTATGTCTGATGTTTTCTCAATGATTAGATTCAGGTTACATATCACAGGAATAATATTATGCTCTTATTGCATCTTACCAGAGGGTATATTGTTTCCATTTGTCCCATTACTAATGATGTTCACTTTGATCATTTGACGAAGGTGGTGTCTTCCAGCTTTCTTCCCTGAAAACATACTCTTTCCCTTTGTAATAAGCATTTTGTGGGCAGAATGCATTGTTTTTGTTTTTGCTCTCCCTAATTAGAAGAAATGTGGGTAGATGTTTTGAAAACATGCAAATATACTGTTCTTCATCAAACTTTAACTTATTTATCTATTTATATCACTATGTGCTCATGGTCCTATTTTATTCAGTGGTATATGTCTGGGTTCTCCAGAGAAGCAGAACCAATAAGACATATATATCATATATATATATACACACATATATGTAAAAAATATTATAATGTATATAACATATTAAAATGTATAACATGAAAATAGCAAACCTATATATGTAAAATAATCATAATATGTATGATTTATTTTTATTTTATTTTTTGAGACAGGGTCTCACTCTGTTGCCCAGGCTGGAGTACAGTGGTGCTGTCTCCGCTCACTGCAACCTCCACTTCCTGGGCTCAAGTGATCCTCCCACCTCAGCCTACTGAATAGCTGGGACCACAGGGGCTCACCACCATGCCTGGCTAATTTTTTTTTTTTTTTTTTTTTGAGACGGAGCCTCACTATCTTGCCCAGGCTAGAGTGCAGTGGCACAATCTTGGCTCACTGCAACCTCCATATCCCGGTTCAAGTGATTCTCGTGCCTCAGCCTCCTGAGTAGCTGGGATTACAGGTGCCTTCCACCACGCCTGGCTAAGTTTTGAATTTTTAGTAGAGATGGGGTTTCACCATGTTGGCCAGGCTGGTCTTGAACTCCTGACCTCAAGTGATCTGCCTGCCTGGGCCTCCCAAAGTTCTAGGATTACAGGCATGAGCCACCACATCTGGTCATATATGATTTATTTTATTTTATTTTTTTGAGATGGAGTTTCGCTTCTTGTTGCCCAATCTGGAGTGCAATGGCGCAACCTCGGCTCACTGCAACCTCCATCTCCCGGGTTGAAGCGATTCTCCCGCCTCAGCCTCCTGAGTAGCTGGGATTACAGGCGTGTGCCACCATGCCCCGGCTAATTTTTTGTATTTTTAGTAGAAACGGGGCTTCACCATGTTAGCCGGGCTAGTCTTGAACTCCTGACCTCAGATGTTCTGCCCGCCTTGGCCTCCCAAAGTACTGGGATTACAGGTGTGAGCCACTGCACCTGGCCCATATATGATTTATTATAAAAATTTTTCTCACATAGTTTTGGAGGCTGAGAAGTCCCAAGATATGCAGTTGGCAAGCTGAAGAGCTAGGAAAGCTGGAGGTGTAAGTTCTAGCCTGAGTCTGAGTCTGAAGGCAGGAGGAGACTGATGTCCCAACTCGAAGAGGGCCAGAGAGTGAATTCTGTCTTATTGAGCTTTTTGTTCTGTTCAAGTCTTCAACAGATTGGATGAGGTCCACCCACACTGGGGAAAGGCAATCTGTTTTACTCAGCCTACCAATTCAAATGTTAATCTTATCCAGAAACACTCTCATAGACACACCCAGAATAATGTTAACCAAATATCTGGGTATGCTGTAGCCCAGTCAATTTGACACATAAAATTAATCATCACAAGTGGATTATAATCCATTATTATCAATATTAATTTTGATATGCAAATAATTCTGGATTTGGCCAGTGAACATCTTTGCAAGCTGGCTTCTATGTCCTTTTGACATGTCCCCATCAACTTTTTGGCATTTCTTTACATTCTGGCACAAAAAGATGTTAAACCAGACTCATGTTGCACTTTCTGTGATTGAGCCCTGGAATCAGCCATTTCTCTAAGGACCCCTGGTTCCTTTTAGTGAAGGATGTTTTTATTATTTATTTATATTTTTATTTATTTATTTATCAAGATGGGGTCTGGCTCTGTCAACCCAGGCTAGAGTGCAGTGGTGTGATCGTGGCTCACTGCAACCTCTGCCTGCCTCCCGGGCTCAAGTGATTCTCCCACCTCAGCCTCTCAGGTAGCTGGGACTACAGGCATGAGCCACGAAGCCCAGCTAATTTTGTGTGTGTGTGTGTGTATATATGGTGTATATATATAAGTATATATATACACACACATATATAGTGTATATATAGTGTATATATGTATATATATACACAATATATAGTTTATATATATACACTATATATTGCATATATATATATACACATGTTGTGTGTGTATTTATATATATATATATTTATATATATATATAGTTTTTTTAGAGACAGGGTTTCACCATGTTACCCAGGCTGCTCTTGAACTCCTAGGCTCAAGTGATCCATGCGCCTCAGCCTCCCAAAATGCTGGGATTACAGCGCCCGGCTGAAGGATGGTTTTTAAAAATCAAGAACTGAGTGCTAGGTATGTTCATTGTGTTTGGGATATCACTGTTTCTGGACTCTAAGAATGGGCAAAAGCTAGGAAATATATCTATGTATATCCATGTGGAGTGTGTGTGTTGTGTGTATATACTCTCACATATAGACATTTATATGTATATTTCTTTTTATTTAGCACACTTGGAAGAGGGCCAAGCAGGTGACCTGAGAGATTCACGTGCGAATATGTATATTTATTTCCAAATCTATCCATATATATTGAAGAAAATGTTTCCACCAATACTCAATTTGTAATCCAACTCCAGAAGGTTCATCCTAGTTATCTTCCTTTCCATATTTTTATCTCCATTCTCTGATAACAAAAATCTTATGGATGCCTAGGATATTTTTTAGTGAAAAAAGGAAGTTACAAAATTGCATGTACATTATGAGCTCATCCTTTTTTTTTTTTTTTTTTTTTTTGAGACGGAGTCTCGCTCTGCCACCCAGGCTGGAGTGCAGTGGTGCGATCTCAGCTCACTGCAAGCTCTGCCTCCCAGGTTCACACCATTCTCCTGCCTCAGCCTCCCAAGTAGCTGGGACTACAGGCACCTGCCACCACGCCCAGCTAATTTTTTGTATTTTTAGTAGAGACGGGGTTTCATCGTGTTAGCCAGGATGGTCTCAATCTCCTGACCTCGTGATCCGCCCGCCTCAGCCTCCCAAAATGATGGAATTACAGGTGTGAGCCACTGCACCCAGCCAAGCTCATCCTTTTCTTAAAGTTAATACATGCGTTGAAAAAAAAGTCTGGAGGAATATATATCCAACTGCTAACACTGTTCCCTTCTATCCAGAGAAGTGGGGTTATGGGGGCTTTGCAATTCCTGTATTACATCTATATTTATAATATTTTAAAATTTCTCGCCAAAAGCAGGGGTAACCATTTTTTTTTTTTTTTTTTTTTTTTTGAGACAGGGTCTCACTCTGTCACCAAGGCTAGAGTGCAGTGGAATGATCAGGGTTCACTACAGCCTTAACCTCCTGGGCTCAAGCTATCCTCTTGCCTCACCGCCCTGAGTAGCTGGGACTACAGGCATGCACTATCACGCCAGGCTAATTTTTGTATTTTTAGTAGAGATGAGGTTTTGCCATGTTGGCCAAGCTGGTCTCGAACTCCTGGATTCAAGCAACCCACCCACTTCAGCCTTCCAAACTGCTAGGATTACAGGCATGAGCCACCGTGCCCAGCATGGGGGGTTACTTTTTAACAGGATGTTGGTGGCTCTTTTCCTGTTGCCCTACAATTGACACTAAAGCCCATGGCCAAAAAAACAACAACAACAAAAAAAACGAAAACAAAAACAAAATATCTCACCTTCTAAAGAGAACAGCTTACACTTGAAGTGTAGAACCCTTCCACCCTTTAATCTTCCCCTGGGCTTACAAACAGGATGTACAATTGGTTCTGCTGCCATCAACCACCACCCCTCCACTGTCACCCCCCACCTTCTGAATTATATTAAGATATAGAAAAGGGAAGGCAGGGGAGACTTCTTGAGGATAGTTGGATATGTGGAGACTGCAGTGTTTGTTCATGATAAGCGGGTGTTTTCTTCTCTAACTGAAGCCTTGTATAGGGAAAGGAGGGAGGGGGCTCCAAAGGAATTGCTATTACTAGTGTTATTATTTATTTATTTATTTTTTGAGATGGAGTCTCACTCTGTCACCCAGGCTAGAGTGCAGTGGTGTGATCTTGGCTCACTGTAACATCTGCCTCCTGGGTTCAAGTGATTCTCCTGCCTCAGCCTCCTGAGTAGCTGGGGTTACAGGTGCATGCCACCATGCCCAGCTAATTTTTGTATTTTTAGTAGAGACGGGGTTTCACCATGTTGGTCAGGCTGGTCTTAAACTCCTGACCTCATGATCCACCCGCCTTGGCCTCCCAAAGTGCTGGGATTACAGGCGTGAGCCACCACGCCCAGTCTTATATTTTTGTTTTTTAAGAGACAGGATCTCTCTCTGTTGTCCAGGCTGAAGCGCAGTGGTGTGATCATAGTAACCTCAAACTCCTGGGCTCTGGCAATGCTCCCACCTCAGTCTCTCAAGTGGCTAGGACTATAGGCATACGCCGCAATGCTTGGCTGATTATTTATTTATTTATTTATTTATTTATTTATTTTGTAGAGACAGGGACTCACTATGTTGGCCCAGGCTGGTGTTGAACTCCTGGCCTCAAGTGATTCTCCCTCCCATCTCAGCCTCCCAAACCACCTGGATTACAGGTGTGAGCCACCACACTGGGCCCCAAAGGAAGCATTTGTAGGGATTAGAGTTGCCTGCAAGAAGATGAGACTGCAATTCTATTTCCCATGTGGACATCTGCTTAGGCAGTAGATTACTGAACTATCTCCAGGGTCTAACTGAGCAAGAGAGAAGAAAATTTGAGGGAGATGGCCCTTTTCTTCTTCCCCACCCCCATATACTAGAGAAACTAGGAATAGTTCTTTTACTTTAAGGCAGAAAAGAGGGTGTTAGAGTCTCTGATGTGGCCCAATCAGAGTACTGCTGTCATCTGCCTGTGTTCTAAACAAATTGAGAAACCAGATAGAGATGGTGACAAAATCAGATAGATAGATGATGACAAAAACTCACCTTTTTGGTAATAAAAGCCAAATTGAGGCATATAGTTTAGAGGGGAGCCAAATAAGTGAGTTAATGAACCCCTGAATTAGTCAGACTCACCATCCAGTGGAAGTAGCATGGTCCCCAGCAGCATCCAGACATGGGGCCCTGCCCAGATGAGACTTAAAACAAGGAGCAGAAGAGAACTCCTTCTCCCTGCAGGCAGGCTGTAGCCTAAGAACACAAAAGAAAAGAAATTTATTTACTATTATTATAATTTTTTGAGACAGAGTCTCACTCTGTTGCCCAGTCTGGAGTGCAGTAGCACAGACTCTGCTCACTGTAGCCTCCACCTTCAAGGTTCAAGCAATTCTCCTGCCTCAGCCTCCCCAGTAGCTGGGATTACAGGCGCACGCCACCATGCCCGGCTAATTTTTGTATTTTTAGTAGAGACGGGGTTTCACTGTGTTGGACAGCCTGGTCTCGAATTCCTGGCCTCAAGTGATCTACCCACCTCAGCCTCCCAAAGTGCTGGGATTACAGGTATAAACCACTGTGCTGGGCTACAAAAGAAATTTAAAAGGAGGCACTGAATCAACCATGCCCAGCCTACTCTCACATTTTTGAGTCAAGTAAGTGCTCTACTTTTCGTGGACAGGGTAAATTAATGGAGAGTGTCACAATAATTGAGCTCTCTTATTTGAAAGGAAACATAATTGTGAAGGAGAAGCCTTCCCCCTATTAAGGAGAGGGGATGGCTTACTGCTACATTTTATTCCTCTACTTCTGCTCTAAGCAATCAGGGTGAAACCTAAGCCTGGGATGAGGAGTAGGTGTGTATTTGATGAGGGTCAGGTTTATACTGAATTTAAGTTTTAACTCCAAATGGAGCATCAATGAAGTGTAAGAGTTGCGACTAAAAAGCGCTTGGAAAAGAACACAGGTGTAAAGCTTCAAGACTTTGGGTTAGGGCCAGGCACAGTGGCTCACACCTGTAATCTCAGCACCCTGGGAGGCTGAGGCAGGTGGATCACTTGAGGCCAGGAGTTCCAGACCAGCCTGCCAACGTGGTGAAACCCCGTCTCTACTGAAAATACAAAAATTAGCCGGGTGTGATGGCATGCACCTGTAATCCCAGCTACTCGGGAGGCTGACAGGATAATTGATTGAACCTGGGAGGCGGAATTTGCAGTGAGCCAAGATCACACCACTGCACTCCAGCCTGAGCGACAGAGCAAGACTCCATCTCAAACAAAACACAACAAAACAGAAACAAAAACAAACAAAAAAAACAACTTTGGGTTAGACAAAGCCTACTTGGATACAAAAAAAGTATGAGGCTGGGCGCAGTGGCTTATGCCTGTAATCCCAGCACTTTGGGAGGCAGAGGCAGGCAGATCACTTGAGACCAGGAGTTCAAGACCAGTCTGGCCAATGTGGCGAAACCCCCATCTCTACTAAAAATACAAAAATTAGCTGGGCGTGGTGTCGCACACCTGTACTCCCAGTTATTCAGGAGGCTGAGGCACAGGAATTAGTTGAACCTGGGAGGTGGAGGTTGCAGTGAGCTGAGATCATACCACTGTACTCTAGCCTGGATGACAAAGTGAGAGCCTGTGTCAAAAAAAAAAAAAAAAAAAAAAGCATGAGTGAAAGAAAAAATAGACTGGATTTTATCAAAACTTAAAACTTTTGTGCTTCAAAGGCTATCATCAGGGACGTGAAAAGACAACCCACAGAATGAGAAGTAGTTTTGCAAATCATATATCTGATAAGGGACTTGTACCCAAAATATATAAAGAACTCTTAGAAATCAATAATTAAAAGACAACCTAATTTAAAAATGAGCTAAGGATACAAATAGACATTTCCCCAATGAAGATATACAAATGGCCAGTAAACACACAAACAAATGCTCAACATCATTACCCGTTAGAAAAATGCAAATCAAAACCACAATGAGATTTCACTTCATACCCCCCAGGATGGTTATAATGAAAAAGACAAACAATAAGTGTTGGCAAGGATGTAAAGAAACTCCCATACACTACTGGTGGGAATGTAAACTGGTGCTGCTGCTTTGGAAAACAGTCTGGCAGTTAACAATTAAATGTCATGTTTAATTTTTAACATTTACACAATTTTTAAACAATTAATATACACACTTATATAACCTAGCAATTCCATCCCCCCAAAAATGAAAACATACATTCACATAAAAACTTGTACACAAATATTCATAGCAACATTATTCACAAAAGCCAAAATATTGAAACAATCCAAATGTCCATGAACTGATGTGGCACATCCATACATAAGAATGTTATTTGTCAATCAAAAGGAATGAAGTATGAATACATACTGCAACATGAATGAATCTTAAAACATTATGCTAAGTGATTGAAGCCACTGAATGTCTACACTGGACCTCATAGCCCAAGATGGGGATGAGGAACAGGAAGATGCAGCAGAAACATGGCTTCTGGGAGTAAACTTTGGGGGTGAGGCAGGCAGTTTCTGTAAAGAAGGTTTCCCTTAGAAAACGTGTATCGCAGCAGGGCACAGTGGCTCATGCCTGTAATCCCAGCACTTTGGGAGGCTGAGGTGGGCGGATCACAAGGTCAGGAGTTTGAGACCAGTCTGGCCAATATGGTGAAACCCTGTCTCTACTAAAAATACAAAAATTAGCCAGGTGCAGTGGCACGCACCTGTAATCCCAGCTACTAGGGAGGCTGAGGCAGAAGAATCGCTTGAACCTGGGAGGTGGAAGTTGCAGTGAGCTGAGATCATGCTACTGCACTCCAGCCTTGGTGACAGAGCAATACTCCATCTCAAAAAAAAAAAGGGAAACCATACACCGCGGCCAGGCGCAGTGGTTCACGCCTGTAATGTCAGCACTTTGGGAGGCTAAGGCAGGTGGATCACTTGAGGTCAGGAGTTCGAGACCAGCCTGGCCAACATCATGAACCCCCGTCCCTAACAAAAAAATACAAAAATTAGCTGGGCATGGTGGCGAGCACCTGTAGTCCCAGCTACTCAAGAGGCTGAGGTGGGAGAATTGCTTGAACCTGGGAAGTGGAGGTTGCAGTGTGCTGAGATCATGCCACTGCACTCCATCCTGAGAGACAAAGTGAGACCCTGTCTCAAAAAAAAAAAAAAAAAAAAATATGTATACCTCAATATGTGTCCTACCAGGGCTCTGTGGGTAAGGGCTGCCTGTCCCAGGGCTGCATGTTGGTATCTGTGCCGTGTTGACAGCTTTTCCTGGATCTCCTTTGAGTTACACACCCCTGATCTTAACCGAGGTGCATACCCTACTCTTTGCTTCTGGTTACAATTATGCCACCAAGAGATGGACAGTGAGTGACTGACTGGGCAAAGGAAGCTCTGAGTCTGAAGGAAGTAGGGAAGGTGAGGGTACAGCTCCCTGAGAGCCTGGCCTGGGGAGAGTGTGACCAGCCCCAAAGAGGATAGGGAAGTTGTAGAAGACATACCCCTGGAATGTAAATGGCTGTCTGCTAGACGGCTCAACTGTGCCTCAAAGTCATTTCCATGAAATTACCACCCCAAGGCACTAATAAGTGATCTGGGAGACAGCAAGTATTTTGCATAATTTCCAGAAAGCCAGTACTAAATTGAGACTAGGATTGATTCCCTTGTATTTTCCAAGAATAATAAGGGCATGTGGATGAACGTGTCATCATAACAGCTGAGGCTGAGGGACACCTGGTGACCCCCTGTTGAGGAGCCAGCTCAAGGGATCCTCTGGAGTAACCCACAGGGAGGAGAGAACTCAACTTTTGGGGTTTTGCTTCAAAACTGGCCTATGTCTATAGGTCATACAGGACTATGGCATCTCCCAGGCCCTGGGCTCCTTCCTTCAGCCTGCAAACATATCCAAGCTTCATTCTACATTATAAAATTCTCCCTCACCCGCCCCAGTTATCATATCTTCTCTCTACTCCCCATCACAGTCAGACTTCTAGAAAGAGTTGTCTACATCTGCTGCCTTTACTGCTCACTTCAATGGTTCTCATCAAAGTCATTAAAGCTGAAGTCAATCCCTGCCTCCCTTGCCCTCCTGTGGTATTTAACACTCTTTGGAAATCTTTGTCCTTTGGCTTCTGTAATACCACCCCCTCCTGGTTCTCTTTCTATCTTTCTGATTCCTCTGAGTTCATCTTTTTCACAGAATTCTCATCCACAGCCCATTCCTTAAATGATGTGCACCCAGGGTTCTGTTCTTGACACTCTTCCCTTCTTGCTTTGGGTGACCCCATCCATTCCTTTGGCTTTAACCAATCCCTCCCATGCAGAAAACTCCCAGCTCCATATCTTTTTCCCAAGATTCCAGCCTTTATCTTGTCCTACCACCTGGAAACACCATGGTCTCCAAATTCAATATTTACATAATTGAGCTAATCATCAGCTCCTTCAAATTCGATCCTGTGATGTTCTTCAGTTCAGTTGGTGGCAAGACTTCTAGTCAATCTCTGCATCTACTGCCAATGAAAATTTACCATCTCCGATTAGCTCTGTCTTTCCTAATTCCTACCCCAAATTCCCATCATCATTACTTTGGTTCAGGTCTCATCATTTCTCATATGGATTTTGCAACAGTTTGCTAACAGGTTTTCCTGCTTCTCATCTTTCCCTCCCTCTAGTCCATCTTCCATATTACTTTCTAAGTGATCTATCAAAAACAGAAATCTAAGCTGGGTAAGGTGGCTCACACCTGTAAATCCTAGAACTTTGGGAGGCCAAGGTAACAGAATCGCTTGAACCCAGGAGCTTGAGACCAGCCGGGGCAACGTAGTGAGACGTTGTCTCTACAAAACAGACAAACAACCACTAGAAAAGTCTGACTCTATCACCTGGTTGAAAATCCCCTAATGACTCTCCATTTCCCTTCGGAGAAAACCCAAATGCTTGATCCTGAATCCACTATGAAGGCATGACCCTAGGCCCTCATTGTGATCAATGGGACCTGATAGAAATTCTGCAGGTGGGTAGTTGAGACAGGTTTTCCTCACTACTAAAAAGCAATGCACAGGAGCAAATGGCTTTGTTCTTTGGAGATGAAATGTCTGCTTGTAACACCTGGAAATGCTTTGACCATCTCTTAACCATGAGGAAAGACACTGCAGAAATAACAAGGACAGAAGAGCAGAAATATAGAAAATATTTGGGTCCTGCTGCTATCCCTAAGCCACTGAATTAGCCAGCACTGGAATGGCTCACCTCCAGATTTTCTGGAGCATTAGATATTCACTGTCCTAATTATTTAAGCTGCCTTAGTTAGGTTTCGTGTTACTTGGAGCTGAAAGTACCCTAATTAACACATTTATAGGATGTTTCTCTTTAAAAATAGAGAAAAATACCAAAGATTTTGTAAAGAAGAAGTCTTCTATGACTCCCTTAGGAAGAATTGGGTCCAAATCCTCCTATTGTTCACATAGCAATAAGTACCTTCCTCTGTTGTGACACTTAGAATGGAATTTTTGTTTTGTTTTTAGGTTTCTTTTAACTTATTACAGCCAATACAGTTAACTGCTACAATGAACAGCCAACTGCATTCCCAAATTCAATCTCCTACTCTTGCAAACACAAACTTCCCTACCCGTCAGAGCCACATCCAGCCTGCTTTAGTCCTTAGGTCAGTGCAAGGAAGATAACAATAGCTAGTCAGCTACATTCTGCGGAGAGCTGGATGTCACAGCTCCTCTCTGCTGAAATATCTAGTTGTGCCGGGCTTGTCGTCATGGAAACACAGCTGATGCTGTGAGCATATGGCCTAGAGCCTCTGTCTCTTACATTCCCAGCGAGGGAGAGGAGCTGGTACTTGCTAACAACATGATACAATGTCCTATATTATCTGTTGGGTTTGTTGAATGAAGGGGGAGAACAGATCGCTGTGGAGAGGGCTGAGCTGAAAGTGTTGTGAGGAATTAGAATTTAGAGAGCTCTACTCTAGTTCCTTTATGAACTAGAGTAAGGCCTGTGCACCTAAAAATGTGTGCAGATGAACCTGGGGAGGCTGGAGGAGTGGTGAGGAGGAGGTAGGCAAACAAACATGTAATGAATGCTCACTGTGTGCCTGACGCTGTATTTTGTACAATAACAATAACTAGCAGTTTTGAAACTTTTAAGTCAAGGTACTTTACATATTTTATTTAATCCATTTAACCATCCCATGGGGTGAATTCTATTATTCTCTCAATTTTTCAGAAAAGGAAACTCAGTAAATAATTTTCCAAAGTCATGCAGCGAGGAAGTGATAAGCCCAGGCTTGAACCCAGGGTTGTCTATGTCTAAAATGTCTGCATAAACCTATGCTATACTGTCTCTTTGCTATGATAAGTGCTTTGGATTTATTTTGTTCAGATAAATTATATTGATATTAGATAGACTTCTGTCTTAGTCTGTTCGGGCTGCTATAACAAAATACTATAGACTGAGTGGCTATAAAGAGCAGAACTATATTGCTCACAGTTCTGGAGGCTGGGAAGTCTAAGATCAAGGTGCCAGCATGGTTGGGTTCTGGTGAGGGCCAGTTTCCTCACAGACGGCTGCCTTCTCACTGCAGCCTCACATGTGGAAGGGGTGAGGGATCTCTGGAGTTTCTTTTATAAGGGCACTAATCCCATTCATAAGGGCTTTGCTCTCATGACTTAATCATCTCCCAGATGCTGCGCCTCCCAATACCATCATCACCTTTGGGGTTAGGATTTCAGCATATAAATTTTAAGGGGACACGAACATTCAGATCATAGCAATTTCACACCAAGCTTATAAGCTATAGTGTTTGTCTGAAATATCCTTACATATAGTAAGTACGTGAGATTCTTTTGAATTGTGAATTGTAATATAGAATAATTCTCATGATAATTCAGTGAGGTAGGAATCATTATTTCCATGTTATAAATGAGGAGTCTTATGCTCAGATTGATTAAGCAAATTGACCAGGGTCACATGGCTGCTGGTTAAAAGGGAACAAAAAACCAATGAGTGCCATTCTAAAGCCTGTGTACCATCTATTCTCCACTATGCTTTAGGGATAGGCAGGTTGCCTGTCTCTGTCCACTGTGCCTTCAGTTGCCAATGGGTTGACTCCAAAACCCAATCCTCTCATTGATCAAGGGACCTCCATACCTAACTACTTTCTCAATTTCATAGGCAAACTCGGCATTCTCAGACCAAACCAAATTAAAACACAACCACCACAACTAGAAAACCCAATGTGTCTAAAGTTGAACTAAAGATCACCCTAAAACGTGCTCCCCCCTAGTACCCTGATCTCAGTAAATGGCACCATCATTCACCCTATTTTTCATTCCAGTAATGTTGTAGAACTTTATTCCTTAGTTCAGCTAAACTTGGGTTCTTGCCACACGACCAAGAAAATTAGGCATGTGGATGCATTGAAGGGCAAGTAAAGCAGAACTTTATTGAACAAAAAGAAAAAAAGAAAAAAACAACTCAGCAAGTGAGATGGAGTCCTGCTAACAGGCCCTCCACCTCACAGATTCATTCCCACCCAGGTCACCACTCAGCTGAAGAGAACAGGCTCCTCCACTGCCTAGGGCACAAACTTCCTGAGGCTCCACCCCTTTCCCCCAGTGTGCAGGTGGACATTATTCAGAGAGAATCAGCTGGGAAAGGGTGGGCTTCATCTGGGACCAGCAGTCTGGTTTTTCAGCCTTCAGGCTTTTTTAGGCTTGAAGCTGGGATTTTGCTGGGGACCCTTGGCTGTCTTCTGTCTCTATCAGTAATGTGGGTGTTGCCTTTAACATGGCCTTCTCCCTTTCTCTTTTCACATGGAATCAACCATTGAGTCCTGATAGTTTTATGCCTCATTGGTCTAGTCACCCCACTTCCCTAACCCATGTCATTAATATCTCTTGTCTGAATTATTGCAAGAGTCACCTAACAGGGCTCCATGCCTCCACTCTTGCATCCTTCCAATCTGGTCTTCATTGCAGCAGCCTCTTACAATCACCATTTTGCTTAGATGATTTCCTATTACTCTTTGGGGAACATCCAGAATCTTTACCACAGCGTATACATCATGTTACGATCTGTTGTGTGTTCGCATAGCATCCTCTACCTTTCCTTTGTGGCAACTGTCACATTTATGATTAGCCACTTCATTAATCATTTATATGATTATTATGTCTCTGCATCAAGGTCTGGGCACTGTATTCTAGTCCTCACTCTGCCACTCACTGTGCTGCCTTGAGCAAGAAGCAAGATTGTGGGGAAAAGCAAGAGAGATCAGATTGTTACTGTGTCTGTGTAGAAAGAAGTAGACATAAGAGACTCCATTTTGTTCTGTACTAAGAAAAATTCTTCTGCCTCGAGATGCTGTTAATCTGTGACCTTACCCCCATCCCCATGCTCTCTGAAACATGTGCTGTGTCAAACTCAGGGTTAAATGGATTAAGGGCTGTGCAAGATGTGCTTTGTTAAACAAATGCTTGAAGGCAGCATGCTCCTTAAGAGTCATCACCACTCCCTAATCTCAAGTACCCAGGGACACAAAAACTGCGGAAGACCACAGGGACCTCTGCCTAGGAAAGCCAGGTATTGTCCAAGGTTTCTCCCCATGTGATAGTCTGAAATATGGCCTCGTGGGAAGGGAAAGACCTGACCGTCCCCCAGCCTGACACCCGTAAAGGGTCTGTGCTGAGGAGGATTAGTATAAGAGGAAGGCATGCCTCTTGCAGTTGAGACAAGAGGAAGGCATCTGTCTCCTGCCTGTCCCTGGGCAATGGAATGTCTCGGTATAAAACCCGACTGTACGTTCCATCTACTGAGATAGGGAAAAACTGCCTTATGGCTGGAGGTGAGACATGCGGGCAGCAATACTGCTTAGCAAAGCATTGAGATGTTTATGTGTATGCATAATATCTAAAGCACAGCACTTGATTCTTTAC
This sequence comes from Pongo pygmaeus, assembly GCF_028885625.2. Lineage (NCBI taxonomy): Eukaryota > Metazoa > Chordata > Mammalia > Primates > Hominidae > Pongo > Pongo pygmaeus. The sequence continues at coordinate 61,735,478 of NC_072382.2, forward strand.
CTTGTCTATGATGCAAAGACTTTTGTTCACGTGTTTGTCTGCTGACCCTCTCCCCACTATTGTCTTGTGACCATGACACATCCCCCTCTCTGAGAAACACCGACAAATAATCAATAAATACTAAGGGAACTCAGAAGCCGGGGGATCCTCCATATGCTGAACGCTGGTCCCCTGGGTCCCCTTATTTCTTTCTCTATACTTTGTCTCTGTGTCTTTTTCTTTTCCAAGTCTCTCGTTCCACCTAACAAGAAACACCCACAGGTGTGGAGGGGCGACCCACCCCTTCAAAGATCACTGCTTTTTGTGCCAGTCTGTTTTGTAAATCTTTGATTATGTATCTGTGTCCTTAGCTGACCTCTGAGTTCCTTTGGGAAGAACTGGGCTAAAAACCAAGTCTGTCTGACTTCAGAACCTAAATTTCCTAATCCTTTTTTTTTGACATGGAGTTTCACTCTGTTGCCGAGGCTGGCGTGCAGTGCCACGACCTTGGCTCAGTGCAACCTCTGCCTCCCGGGTTCAAGTGATTCTCCTGCCTCAGCCTCCCAAGTAGCTGGGATTATAGGTGCACACCACCACGCCCAGCTAATTTGTGTATTTTTAGTAGAGACGGGGTTTCACCACGTTAGCCAGGCTGGTCTCGAACTCCTGACCTCAAGTGATCTGCCCGCCTCCACCTCCCAAAGAGCTGGGATCATAGGCATGAGCCACCGCACTTGGCCAATTTCCTAATTTTTACAGCAGAACAAGAATTAGGAAAATGTGTAGATGAGGAAACTGAAGCCCAGAGTGGCAAAGAAACTTGCCCAACATCACACAGAGCCATAGTGAGAACTCTAGCCTTCTGGCTCCTAATCCAGGGCTTGTTCCTTCAGCCCACAGCCTTCCCAATAGCAACACCTGGCAGAGGCTAAGCAGAGCTGAAAAGATTGTTTTTGTCTACCTTGAGTGTTGGCAGCATTATTGTTAGACTTTGTGGGGTCTCTGTACTCCACCCTCCCAATCTGAATCTTATTGGTGCTTAGCTCTGATGAGCTCTGCAGGTTATCCTCACTGGTCCAAGGCAGCACTGCTCATCAGCTCTGCAGGGGCCTTTAGGTGAGGAAGACCTATCCCTGTTGGGCCCCAGAGGACCCATTTGAGTTTCAGATTATTACCTCATAGTCCTTGACTGCCGTAACTTTCTTTGGGATCCATGTAGGCTCTGCTAGCTCATATGGCACCTTAGAGCATATTACAAGCAGGTACCTCTCAGGTGAACAAATTGTGAAAGGCAGCTCCTCTGGGAGCCCAGTTAAAACAGCCTCCCCTCTGCCTGCTGCCTCAGCCTCAGGTAGGAGATCCTGAGTTGCCTCCTCTGCAAGTGCCTTCCTTCAGAGTACAACCCTCCCTCCACCAGAAGCTGTGGACTGATAGTAGTTCTGAGCCCTGGAAATTCTACAACTCTTCTGGCTACTTCTCTTTATCCTGTGCAATTTGTCCAAAGCCTATTCAGTACCTACTTGGGAAGATGAGCTCTATATAACTCTGCCTCTCCACCTACTGTCTCACACCAACCTCCTAAATCATGGCTCTTCCCCTCCTGGAGTTCATAATATAAGGAAAGAGACCAGGAGAGAATCCAAGGTGGTTCTGGGGTGCCGCCCAAATTGTATCAACTTACCTTCTCTTAGACTCAGACAAGGGGCATATTATTAGGCTCTCATGGGCACAAGCCCTGACTGAGGGGTCAACAGGATGGTGGAAGGTGGGGGAGTGGAGGGACCTAGGGAGAGGTAGTGTGTAAAGGGTGCCAAAGACATAGGACTGGAGGTTAGGAGGCATCAGCCTGTCCCTCCCATGATGGGTTATCCTGGGCAAGTCTAGTCCTTTTTCTGGGCCTCTCTCTGCTAGTAGAGTCTGCAAAGGGAATTGGCCCTGGTGATATCTAGGATCTCTGTCAGTGTGGACATGCCATGATGGGCTCTGTAAGGGGCTCATCAAACAAGAAGAAGAGAGTTTCCCAAAGTGTGCTATACATAGCCTGCACATATTATGCACTCAGACATCTTACGTGGTGATATGATTTGGATCTGTGTCCCCACCCAAATCTCATTTAGAATTGTAATCCTCACGTGTTGAGGGAGGGAACTGGTGGGAGGTGATTGGATCATGGTGGTTGTTCCCCCATGCTGTTCTCGTGATAGTGAGTGAGTTCTCACAAGAGCTGATGGTTTTGAAGTATGGCACTTTCCCCCTGCCTCCTCCTGTCACAATGTGAAGAAGGTCCTTGCTTCCCCTTCCTCTTCTGCCATGATTGTAAGTTTCCTGAGGCCTCCCTAGCCATTCGGAATGGTGAGTCAATTAAACCTCTATTCTTTATAACTTACCCAGTCTCTGGTATTCTTTATAACAGTGTGAAAACGGACTAATACACGTGGCATATAAGATGACATTAGGTGGTTAGAGAATGAACATTTTATAATTTAATGGTTATGTATTTCTTAATAAAGTAAATTATATCAGAAAATATAGAACCAACACTTAAGGGAGTAATATATATTTTTTTCATTAGGAAATATTTTTTGTTAGACTGTTTTAAAGAAAAAATATTCATTAACTAAATGTACATGTGGCATATAAATACAGCAAAACACATGAAGATGGTATGTAAACGACTGATACTTGGGGAATGCAGATTTAGAGAATATCCCATTTTTTCCTGAGGGCACTTGTCTTGCTTAACCTTCTCCTCTGTACTAATCTTTTCCAGTAATGAGTACAACATCTGATCGTGGTTCCTTTTACACTTTGACTGCTGTGAAACTCAGAACTCAATTCCAAACCCAATGTCAGAAATGTTATTGATCTTCATATTGGCAGGTGTGTGCTCTCCTTTGCTTTGGACCTGATTTCCTTCCCAGTTCTAAGCTATCACTGCACTATAGTCTTCCATTTTAAGCTGTGGAAAGTGGAAAGTGATGATTTACCAATACATACAAATAACATTCAAAATTAAAGAACTATGAAGTCCTAAAATGTATACATCTAGCGAACAGGAACTGGCATCAGCTTATCCTTCATAATTTACAAAGCAGTTTTCATTACTCTTATATCATTTGTATCTTCATTAATAAGACTCACGGCTACCTCTTGGGACAAATAGGATCATTATATCCATGTCACAGATAGGGAAGCGGAAGCATGAATGTGACCTGCTCATGGTCACATGGGTTGACAATCAAATCTAGGTCCTCTGACTCCTGTTTTTATATTTCTTTTGCGTCACCATAATTTGTGTTTTTGTCTTTTTAAAGTAAGACCAATAGCCCCCCTGGGTGGAAATGGAGGGGAGAGCTGCCGCCCCGCGAGGAATGCCAAGGGCTCCTGAGCGCGGAGCACATGATCCCCGCCTGTCCTGGTTCCCCTGGCACTGCTCCCCAGCGGGCGGGGCGGGCGGGCTGCCAGGACGGCCTGGCCAGGGAGCCACTTCATGATGGCTCCGCTGCAGCGGCACGCGGGCTCCGGCGGTCAACGCAGCGCTGGGCAGGCCCCGGCCGAGGCTAGCTGTTGCGGAGCCGCTCGGCCTGGTTGGCTTGGCTTTTCACAGGCTTACAGCTTCCTAGCTCCGCGAGCACAGCCTGCTAGCACCCCTCGTCAGCGGCGCCAGCGGCACCCGGGTGCCCGCGCGGTGCCCCAGCATGTTCCAGCTCAGTGCCCTTCCAGAGCCACGCATCCGAGCGCGTCGCCCCGGACCTTCTGGGCAGAGGCTGGGGCAAGCGCTCCGCTAGGGAGAGGGCTGTCTGCTGGCGACCGTCGACACGCCAGCCTGCCTGTCCTCGGATCGGTCCAACACGTTTCCTTCCTCTGCCCTTCTCTCCTGACTGTCACCTGCGCACTTTGCTCTCAGAGAGAAAGTCTTTCACTTAGTTCTGGTTTCCCCAAGCACCGGGCTGTGGGAGATGTTGGAAATTCTGGCAATAGTTTCCTAGGCACACAGTCAGCGTGATTTTCTTAAAAAAAAAAAAAAAAAAAAAATTAAAAGCGGGGGAGGAAATCTCCTTCTCTCCCCACCTCTTTAATTAGGCAAACAAGGTACTCAGGGTAGGAAAACACGAAAAAAGCAAAATAGTATAAAGGAAAAATACAAACATTTCTTCTAACTATCCATGCCTCACAACCCAAGAGCAACTGTTGTTAACATGTTAGTATCTGTCCCTTCAGTATTTTATGCCTGTGATAGCATGCTTTATTCTCTGTACAAAAGAAAGGGTGTCACGTTGTAGTTATTATTTTGTAAGTTTTTTTGTTTGTTTTTTTGTTGTTGTTTTTTGCTTAGCAGTAAATCATGAACATTTTCTGTACCAACCCATATTCTTTTACAATACGATTTTTTTTTCTTTGAGACGAAGTCTTGCTCTGTCGCCCAGGCTGGAGTGCAGTGGTGTGATGTCGGCTCACTTCAACCTCTGCCTCCCAGGTTCAAGCGATTCTCCTGCCTCAGCCTCCTGAGTTGCTGGGATTACAGGTGCGTGCCATGAAGCCCAGCTAATTTTTGTATTTTTAGGAGAGACAGGTTTTCACCATGTTGGCCAGGCTGGTCTTGAACTCCTAGCCTCAAGTGATCTGCCCGCCTCGGCCTCTCAAAGTGCTAGGATTACAGGCATGAGCTACTGTGCCCAGCCTACAATATGATTTTTTAATGGTTGTGCAGCATCCCATTCTATGGATATATCATAATTTATTTAACCAATACTCTGTTGTTTGGCATTTAAGTAGTTTCCATTTTTTTCTACTACAACAATGCTATAATAAGGATTCAAGAATTTACATTTTCATGCCTTATCTCTGATTATATTCTTAAAATAAATTCTTGGAAACCAGTATTGCAAAGTCAGTAATACACACATACTTAAGGCTTTATCCCAGGAGTTCCACAGTGGTTTTAAAACAAAATTGTTATTTAAGGTAAAAACAACATTAGAGCAACAATAATGAATTCTTCAAAAGAAATATCCACAAAAATCATTCTCTAACAAACTGATGGTTTTTATTTGTTCATGTTCCTGTCCCTCTCTATATGCAAAGATAATTTTTACACCTATGCTGGACTATTATGGTTCCCAGGAATGCATACTCACACTGGCTACAGGGTCTCATTGAAACCATTTAGCCAAAAGAGGCTGGAGTCCAGCTAAGCCTGTAGGACTGGACCTAGAAAGCTGTTCTGAATCTAAGGCAGCTCTCTAGAATTCTTGATCCTCAGTCTAACACTGCTGTTCACCTAAGTTAGCTACTCTTTGGGCTTTCCTTTTTTTCTGTGTCTACCTCTGTCTCTCTGTTCACCTGGCTAACTTCTTCACGCTGTACTCTATCTTTTCTCAGCCTAATATTTTCTGGTTCCTTATAACACATGAGTTCATAGCCTCTCATGGCCCTTGCTTGATGACATAGTCTACATTTCGTTTTCGTTTTTTGTTTTAAGACACAGGGTCTCACTCTGTTGCCCAGGCTGCTGGTGAGCAGTGACATGATTATAGCTAATTTTTATTTTGTTTTCTTTTATTTATTTTTTTGAGATGGATTCTCACTCTGTCACCCAGGCTGGAGTGCAGTGGCACAATCTCAGCTCACTGCAACCTCCGCTTCCCGTGTTCAAGTAATTCTCATTCCTCAGCCTCCCTAGTAGCTGGGATTACAGGCGCCCACCACCATGCCTGGGTAATTTTTGTATTTTTAGTAGAGACGGGGTTTCACCATGTTGGCCAGGCTGGTCTCGAACTCCTGACATCAGGAGATCCACCTACCTCGGCCTCCCAGAATGCTGGGATTACAGATGTGAGCCACCGTACCCAGCCTAATTTTTATATTTTATTTTATAGAGATGGGGTCTCATTATATTGCCCAGGCTGGTCTGGAACTCCTGGCCTCAAACAATCCTCCCATCTCAACCTCCCAAAGTGCTGGGATTAAAGATGTGAGCCACTGTGCCAAATAATTCTCTCTCTCTATTTTTTTTTTTTTTTTTGAGACGTTTTGCTGTCTCCCAAGCTGAAGTGCAGTGGCACAATCATACCACGCTGCAGCCTCAAACTTGGGCTCAAGCGATCCTCTTGCCTCAACCTTCAGAGTAGCTGGGACTACAGGTGCATGCCACCATGCCCAGCTAATTTATTTATTTATTGTAAAGATGGGGTCTCATTATGTTGCCCAGGCTGGTCTCCAACTCCTGGCCTCAAATGATCCTCCTGCCACAGCCTCCCAAAGTGCTGGGATTACAGGGATAAGCCACTATGACTGACCATTCTATGTATTCTTTAAACTTCAGCTCCTGATGTGATTTGTCTGATTCTCTTGGTATTCTACCAATTTTGATTCCAAAGGATGAGAATCTTACTGGCCCAATTCACCCCTGTTTGAGCAGAGAGTTTTGCAATAAGCATCTCAAAGGATGTTGGGTACTCTGGATCAGATGTCCACCCCTGAGCCAATCAGCTGTGTGGAGTGGAGGTGGTCATTGAGCCACACAGCACAGAACATGTTTACAGCTGCTCTGCTCATCAGGTGCAGTGGGTGATTCAGTTCCTTTAAAGGTGACAGTGGCCATTGCAGATAGCTGGGTTTGTATGTATAGTACATAACATAGATACAATTACTCATTCTAGGGCTTTAATTACTATTATGTCATAAACATATAATAGCTTCATAATTATTTATCTCACTACAGGCATAGTGGCATAGTAGTTCATCTAATGGATAGACTGTAATTTATTTAAGCAATCTCCTATAGATAGACATTTAGATTTAGTTATTTTTTTAAACCAGTTTGGAAAATTCTGTAATGAACAACTTTCTCTCTCTCTCTCTCTGTCTCTCTCTCTCTCTCTCTCTCTATATATATATATATATACACACACACACATATATGTATATATATGTATATATTTTTACTTCTTCTAGATTTTTCCCTTAGGGATATATCAATAAATAATTATATAAGCTGCAAGGAAAGAAATCTTCTTAAAATTGCTTTTAAAATAAGAGGCTATTTTTCTCATATAACAAGAGATTCAGAGGTGGTTGGATGTTGGCTTTGGTTCTCTTGGCCATTTTCTCATGTTTATGTTCTCAAAGTGGCTGCTGAAATTGCAGTTGTAACATCAGCATTCATGGCAGAAAGAGGTAGAGATAATGCCAGTCAGGTCTACCTTTTTGTTTTTATCATCCCCAAATAACCTCCAGTGGATACAGACTTAATGTCTCATTTGATTAGAATTGTGTTACATGGCCACCTCTACCTGTAAGGGAGACTAGAAAAATAAGCATTGTTCCAGTCTTGTCACTGGAAGACAGCAAAGGAGAAAACAGTTGGTAAGGTATATTAAGCCAGCCTTCTTGGCGATCCACAAGGGCTTCTTAAATGTGTTGAAGCTGCAGAAATCTTTCAGCAGACAAAATCTTGCCTGGAAGCCTATTTGGAAAAGGTGATGAAGGTGGAGTTGCTCTGGTTGAAGTGGGGGTAGGAAGCTGAGAGCTTTATGTGGTCGGCATCTCTGAATATCACCCAGTAGTTGATAAATATTTCCTGCTTTTCAGCTGTCCAGCATCCATATCATCCTGCAATTAGTACCCAAGTCTTCTGCTTGAGGGTTCCCCATATGTGTGTAGATTTGAGAGGTAGTTCCCATCACCCATCAGGAAACCAGAGACCCAGAGTCTTCACCCTCACCTCCTGCTTCCTTGAAAAGCCTGAGGCATGTGATTTAGGTTCAGTCAATCAGACATCCTTTCTTATGAATCACAGGCATATGACAGTTTGGGGGTGATTAGAGGTCATTTTCCTCTCAGCAGCAGTGCCACATGTACCTAACTGTTCTTGCTCCGTGACCTGTAGTGTGGTTCCAGCTGCCTAGCCCTCTGGAATTCTCTTGTTTCCTGCCTATTTTCAGAACGTTGTTTTGTAGCTTCTCATTGATTCTGTGAGTGTCCAGGTTTTCCCTGTGGATTGCCCTTTTGCTTAAGGTAATCAGGGTTAGTTTTTCTTGCTTATAGCCCCAAACCTTGGTTAATGCATATCCCTACTATCAGTTCCACAGACAATTCTGTAGCACTTCTTGGCTTGCCAGAAGTATAGTTTAAAATCTGCTGCCTTGGGATAAATATCTTGGAATGGAATTAAGGAACAAAGGTACAAATAGTTTAAAGTTTCTTGATAATTATTGCCAAATACCGGTCCAAAAGTGTTGTACAAATTTACCTAACCACAAGCATTGTGTATTATCATTGTTTTACTTTTTGCTAGAATAATGGCAGGGAAAAGGTTCTTATTAATGTTTTAATTGCATATGCCTGAAAATAAGAAGCTAAGCATTTTTCCTTATGTTGACAATTTTCAACTTATGGAAAATATGTTTACTCAGGCTTTAATTGTTCTTTTTATGATATGAACTTTATATAATTTAAATATTTATTATTTGCTTTACTGCAAACTTTTTATTTTTATCTTGTTACTTTTCTTTGTTCAGAAGCTTCACTTTTTTTTTTTAAGACCAGGTTGGGCGTGGTGGCTCACACCTGTAATCCCAGCACTTTGGGAGGCGAAGGTAGGTGGATCACCTAAGGTCAGGAGTTCGAGACCAGCCTGGCCAACATGGTGAAACCCCATCTCTATTAAAAATACAAAAATTAGCCAGGCATGGTGGCGGGCGCCTGTAATCCCAGCTACTTGGGAGACTGAGACAGGAAAATGACTTGAACCCGGGAGGCGGAGGTTGCAGTGAACAGAGACTGTGCCACTGCACTCCAGCCTGGGCAACAAGAGCAAAACTCCATCTCAGAAAAAAAAAAAAAGAGATGAGGTCTCACTATGTTGCCCAGGCTGGTCTCGAAATTCTAGGCTCAAGCAATCCTCCCACCTCACCACTGCCGCCCACCAACCTCTTGTCCCTGCCACCCAGTAGTTGGGATTACAAGCATGTATCACTGTAATCAAAATCTTTTCCTTCATGATTTCTTCTTTGCTTTAATGCTTTGAAAGTTACCATTCCTTCAAAGATCTGATAAATAGTAAATTCAATTTCCTGCAGTTTTTCTGTGATTTGGCTTTTCTATGTTTAACTCTTTAATATGTCTAAGATATATTTTTGTTTATGGTATAGAGGTATGAATCTAAATTATTACTGGCTTTTAGAGTCATATGCTTTTGTGAATACCAAAACACCCAGGCTTATTGGGTGTTTTTGTTTTGCTTTGTTTTGGGTTTTTGTAATGCAAAGAAAATTTCCCAGGGAGCCATGCCTTGTTATTCAGAGAAATGTGAGTAAAATGGAAAAAGAAACTTTTAGATAGAAACAAAGACAGAAAGAACAATTGGAACAGAGACAGAAAAGGTGAGATAAAGACTAAAACAGAAACAAAGATAAGTGAAGGATCAAAGAGCAACAAGCCAAAGGAGGGAGACTAAGATCTAGAGGAGGAGAGGGCTTTCTGTCTAGGCTTGGAGCTTGGATTGCTCACTGAGGCGTGGGGCTGAGGCGATGTTCAGGGGCAGCAGTGGAGGATCTCCCTTGGCCCCACTACCCGAATCCAGTTTTAGACTGTCCCTGGATCTAGGGAGGCCCCACATACTATTGGGGGACTTCAGTTTCCCTATTATTCTCCAGTTGGCTCAAGGTCTGGAGGATCTCAGGGCTTGGAGAAAAATATCTTTCCTCTGCCCTCTCCTTAGTCCTCCTTCTTTCCAGTTTGTCTTCAGCCCGGCATTCTAGGAAGGACAAGATCCTTAATACCAGCCGTCTAAAATGGCCACAGGTGGGGCTGTGGAGTCCGCCTATCTCAGTCTGGCTCTGAAGCCCCATTCTTCCACCCCACATTACCTCCATCCCAGTCTGTTTCCTGGAGCTTAGCCCCCTAAATCTCTCCCAGTGTTCCAGCCAGCACCCTTTCTTCACTGTTACCTGTAGCCATTGGCTGAAGACTTTTGGGTTCCATGTATGAAGGTGAAAAATCATTTATTGAACACCTACCGTGAGTGAGTCACTGGACTAGGTTCTCAATATAATTAGCTTAATTCTCACAATGGTCTTGTGAGATATTATCCTTATCAGAGGGGTTAAGTAATTGTGCCCATCAATAAAGGGTAGATCTGGGATTCAAACCTTGGGCGTAATTCCAAATCTTATAGTTCTTTCCCCTGTGTCAAGCTGTTGGGCTTATAAAACATCTCCACTAGAAATTGTCTTCCCTAGAATGCCTTCCTCTTGATCTCTGCCTATCTAGGTGACATATTCCCATCACTGTACTGTACAGGGCTATTCTTCTACTTCTGATCGCATGTAGCTCAGGCTTCATTTGACACAGGGGCCTTATTTATAGCCTGTCTCCTATGCTTACCTAAATATTGTGGTATTTTTGTCTTGTCTCCTCAACTGAGTTATAACCTAGCACTGTGTATTTTACTTCTTTGGACTTCCTGCATTGCCTCACACTGTGCTGCCAACTGTTGGCTCATTCATTCACTCACCAAATATTTTCTGAGAAACCTCTATGTGCCAGGCACTGAGCCAGGGGCTACAAAGGCAAAATGATCTGTACTTTCAAGAACTTTCAGTTTAGTGCACATAAAATGTGTTTACTAGATGTTTGTCAAAAATAGTTTCCAAACCAGTTTTGATAGATTCTCTCCCTGTAGTATGGCATTGTCATGCTGTAGTCACAGAAAGATGTGGACCCTATGCTCTGGCTCTGGCATGAAAATCTGTACAAAGGGGCCAAAGACCAAATGGCTATCCTTCCTGCTTACTAGAGTACTTTCAGGCCTGGACCTTGGGCGATGACCCCTTATTCAATGCTCTAATCACCTCTCATCAAGGTCTGAATCTTTAATAGATAGCACTGAGGGGATGTTGGCACATATCTTGCCTTGGGGTCAGATAGCCCTGGAATTCGTGTTCTGCTTAAGTGACCTTCAGCCAGTCCCTTCAGCTCTCTAGCCTTAGTCTCCTCATCTATAACATGTACATACTAATCTCATAGCAGGTTCACAGGATAGGTGAGATGTTATTTATAATGAGAGCTTCCAAGTCCCCAACTGTGACTTTGGGATCTTCAACAACTTACCTGTCTTTTATTCTTTCTACCTCTCTGATTAATTAACACATTATCTAAACCTTTTAAAGCTCTAGGTGGCTGTTGGCACACATTTGTTGGACATATTGCAATTTGTAGTTTTGTGGTTTGTAGTTACATCTAACTTTATACAAATAAATGTGTTTCTGAAATGACCCAAAATAACTTTCTGAATATAAAATCTTTTTTCCACATTCATTTTTTAAAAGTTTCAATTAAGTCATTTTTTTCTGAATAGGTAATTCACTCACATAGCTCACAATTCAAAAGGCACCAAAGGGTTTATATAAGAAAAGTTTCCTGGCCAGGCGCCGTGGCTCACGCCTGTATTCTCAGCACTTTAGGAGTCCGAGGTGGGTGGATCACAAGGTCAGGAGATCGAGACCATCCTGGCTAACACGGTGAAACCCCGTCTCTACTAAAAATACAAAAAATTAGCCGGGCGTGGTGGCACGTGCCTGTAGTCCCAGCTACTCGGGAGGCTGAGGCAGGAGAATGGCATGAACCCGGGAGGCGGAGCTTGCAGTGGGCTGAGATTATGCCATTGCACTCCAGCCTGGGCAACAGAGCAAGACTCTGTCTCAAAAAAAAAAGGAAAAAATCCAAAGTACTTCAAAATGTGAAAAAAATTCCACATCAAAATGCAGTCAAATGTGGTCAAAATGCAGTCAAAACTCTACTAAAAATACAAAAATTAGCCAGGTGTGGTGGTGGGCACCTGTAATCCCAGCTACTCGGGAGGCTGAGGCAGGAAATTGCTTGAACCCAGGAAGTGGAGGTTGCGGTGAGCCAAGATTGCACCACTGCACTCCAGCCTGGGCAACAAGAGGAAAATCCAAAGAAAAAGAAAAAAAAAAGAAAAATTTCCCAGTTTCTTATTCTTCCAGAAAGAAAATCTGTGATTACAATCAAATACATGTTTGTTTATGCTCCCCCTTTTCCACAAATGGTAGTGTATCACACATGCTGTTTGGTATCTTGTTTTTTCGTTTAAATAAATCTTGAAGATTGTTCCAAGTTAGTAGGCATTTTTTTTTTTTTTTTTTTTTTTTTTGCTGCATAGTATCTCATTGTATCAATGAACTTTGATTTATTTAACCAGTTCCCTATTAATGAGCATTTAAATTGTGTCAGTCTCTTGCTATCACAAATAGTGGTTCAGTGAATAACCTTATATATGTTATTTTGCACATGTGTGAATACACTTGTTAAAATTGTTATTAGAATTAGATTTGCCAGGTCAAAAGACATGAGAATTTGTAACATTGCTAGACATTGCCCACTCCCAGGGACTATTTATATCTTGATTGAGGTTCCTCCAGAACAACCTATCTTTATGACAATGATTCTAGTGCATTTGTATATTTGGGAGGTGCAGGGAACACCAGAAAGCTGGGGGAGAGGGAATGATGCAGGGATGGGAAGGCAGCCATTAAAGGGATGTGTTATTAAGCCAGATACTACAGTGAGTAATTCTGAGAAATGGTGCAAAATACTTACTTCTGGATTTTCCTTATCAAAGGTGAAGAAGGTGAAACTCCCAGGAGTCATAGGATGAAAGCTGCTCTGGGATGTGGAGGTGTGAATTGGGATAATACCCTGGCCTGGCCTGCTGGTGGCCAGCACGGACTTCCACAGTTCAGAAAAAAAACCCTCAGGTAAAGAGATAAAATTCCAGGAGGCACTGGGCCACTGAGGAAAATGAAAGGTCCTAGGATATGGGCTGAGCTCAATCAGCAATAAATGAAAGTGTCTTTCCCCAGACTTTCACTCAATAATGTTACCATATATTTCATCTTGCCAATTCTGTAGGGGGAAAATAGTACTTATAAAACAAAAAGTAGTAACTCTAGGTAGTTTCAATTTTCACACATTATAATTCACATCAACTTTTAAAATAATTTAAGTCGGGCACTGTGGCTCACGCCTGTAATCCTAGCACTTTGGGAGGCCAAGGTGGGCAGATCACCTGAGGTCAGGAGTTCAAAACCAGCCTAGCCAACATGGTGAAACCCCGTCTCTACTAAAAATACAAAAATTAACTGGGCTTCATGGCATGCACCTGTAATCCCAGCTACTCGGGAGGCTAAGGCAGGAGAGTTGCTTGAATCTGCAAGATGGAGGTTGCAGAGAGCTGAGAGTACGCCACTGCACTCCAGCATGGGCAACAAAGCAAGACTCTGTCTCAAAAAAAAAAAAATTAAACTCATATTTAATACTTTCCTAATAAAGTGTTACATGTTCTAGAAAATCGTCACACTCTCATCCCACCCTGTGAGTAGGTGTTATTATTTTCATTTTAAAAAACTAAAGAGAGGAATGAAACACTAAAGGGGCTTAGTGATCTGCCCCAAACCAGTCAATTTGTCTGTGGTGAGGATGGGTTTTCTTACTTTAAAACCCATGCATGCTCTGTCTGTTATGCCAAGCTGCCCTTTCAAAAAACTTTTATCTTCCAAGTGGGATAAAACAGAACAGCCACTTAACCTCTCTGTTTCTTAATCTATGAAACAAAGGGTAGAGAACCTCTATTGTTAGTGCTCACCAGCATTCATTCGTCATTTTCTAAAAGCACCTTTATGTAGCTCTATCCCTCACCCATTTTCAGTCTGGATAGCTCATGTGGAGTTAACCTCATCTGCATCTCTAGGTACCTCTGGAGTACTTAAGGAAACTTCTGACCCAAGCCCGGCTGACAAGAACATCAGAACAGTTGTTGGCTCAGGGACACGGGCATTCAGCTCAAATCCGTCCAGTTGGAGTTAATGAAAATCAATTCCAGGTCTTATTTTATTTGTTTTTTGAATGGTTTGGAAAAGAACAGTCAGGAGAGATAAAACCTCTTTCTTTTCTTCAGAAACTGCTTAGAGAAGTGGTTCTCAAAATGTGGCTCCTGGAAATTTGCTAGAAATGAACATTCTCAGTTGTTACCCAAGTCCTGCTGAATTAGGGACTCCAGGGGTAGGGCCCAGCAATCTGTGCTTTAACAAGGCCTTCAGGTGATTCTAAATCATGCTCAAGTTTGAGAAACACTGGCTTAGGGAAAAGAATATAAGTGGAGTCATCTTGCCAACACCAGAGGAAACCCCCCTTATGAGTACAGCCATGCAGAACAGAGCTGAGAGATACAGAGTCCTGAAGGCATCTTTTGAGTCTCTGAGTCTAGTAGTGCTTGAACTTAAATTGACTGTTATATCATTTAGCTATATGAACCAATAACCTTTTTTTTTTTTTTTTTAACAGGTTGAGTATCCCTTATCTAAAATGATTGGAACCAGAAGTGTTTCAGATTTCAGATTTTTTCGGTTTCTGGAGTATTTGCTTTCTTTTTACCGGCTGAGCATCCCTAATTGGAAAATCTGAAATCTGAAATGCTCCAATGAGCATTTCCTTTGAACATCATGTTGGTGTTCAAAAAATTTCAGATTTTGAAGCATTTCAGATTTTGGATTTTCATATTAGGAATACTCAGACTGCATTTCAGTCTGAGTTGGCTTTGTCACTGGCAACCAAACAAGATCTGGCTGTCAAGAGCAACACTTATTCTCCTAATGTTTCCAAGTGGAGAGATTTCCTTTGAGAAGCGGTTCTCAAAGTGTGGTCCCTAGATAACCGTCTCATGTGGGAATCTATTTAAAAACACAGTTTATCAGGCCCTACTGCAGGGTTCTGGGAGTGAACACCAGCAATCTGTGGTATAACAAGCTCACCAGGTGACTCTGATGCTTACTAAAATTTGAAAATCACTAGAGCAGAATTCCTGGCCTCTCTTTCCACCCCTTACTCATTCTTCTCCATGAAGAAGATATGAATTATCTAATTAGTAAGTTTGGCATGGTTAGTTTAATGCCTTCTCTTTCTTCTCTTTGGGAGCTAGCCTGATTAAAGGGGACAGTTATTCTGTTCCTCTATGTGCCACAACAGAGGCAGATCCCCATAAGATAAGGCCAGCAGTCTTTCCAGCACTGCCTGTAACTAGGTGGGAAGTTTATTCTGGGAACAGTGTAAGCAAGCCCATTTGACCTCACATCTAAACCATATCTCCCAGTCTAGCTCTTATCAGTCATAAAGCTGACATATTGATCCCCATCTGTTGGTTTTCTGTGCCCTATTTCTCAGTTGGTTCAGAACGTGGGTGAAAAGAGAGTTGTTATTTAGTGAGCCCCTAGTGCCTGACTAATATAGGCAATCTCTCAGTCCCTTCCCCTTCTAATACTCTAGGATGCCATGTCCCACACTCTCTCCAGGGATCCTGAGTGCTCTGGGGAAGAAAACCTTGTTTGTTCTCACCAGATCACTGATGTTGCATCTGTGGGAGTCAGAAGTATCCCTTGCCCCATGGGCACAGGAGGGAAGATTGCAATCACAAAGCATTTCCTTTCTGTTCTCTCCTGAAACAGTATAATTCTGTGAGGCAGGAATGGGGCCTAAAAACCACTGCATTTTAAAAAGCTTCCTAAGAGCTGTCTACCTTGTTTAATTATCAGGTTCTGCCAGCTGTCTAACCTAAATCCTTATGGCTACTCTTGAAGCTATGCCCACTGTTCTGGAGGTTAGAAATGTCTTAGTCTGTGTTTGAAAAAAGATAGGACTTCCCTCTTCCCCTTTCCACTGTGTTGTTCTGTTCTGAGTTCTTCATGAATCTTTTTTTTTTTTTTTGAGACTGCGTCTCCCTCTGTTGCCCAGGCTGCAACGTAGTGGTGCAATCTTGGCTCACTGCAACTTCTGCCTCCCGGGTTCAAGCGATTCTCCTGTCTCAGCCTCCTGAGTAGCTGGGATTACAGGCGCCTGCCACCACGCCCAGCTAATTGTTGTAGTTTTAGTAAAGACGGGGTTTCACTATGTTGGCTAGGCTGGTCTCGAACTCCTGACCTCAAGTGATCCACCTGCTTCGGCCTCCCAAATTGCTGGGATTACAGGCGTGAGCCACCGTGCCCCTTCATGAATCTTTAAAACAACAATTGTCATGGTCCTGGTAAGAAGTGTGGATTAAAGAAAGACCTGTTTGGAGCTCCAAAAATTGGGCCTGGGTGCTACAGAGAGCTCGATTTTCAGGGCTTAGTCCCCTCAGAGCAGTAGGTATGCCTCTCTTTGGAAAGCTGCTGTAGAGAAGAAAGAGAAAAAGTAGCCATCACAATTCCCCTGAGTGACAGAAGGCTACATAAATGTTTTTGTGTATATTAACACTCATTCTCAGTTTTCCTAGAATAGTTAATTCTCCCAGATGATTTAACTCCCATACCTTTTTACATAAATAGATCATATGTGTATAATCTGGCTCCCACTTTGTCCATATCATTAACAAATATTTGCAAATAAAATTTTATATTTTTCTCATTAAAAAGAAATAGAGGCCAGGCATGGTGGCTCATGACTGTAATCCCAGTACTTTAGGGGGCCAAGGCGGGAGGATCACTTGAGGAGTTTGAGCAGCCTGGGCAACATAGCAAGACCCCATCTCTACAAAAAAAATTAAAAATTAGCCAGATATGGTGTCACATGCCTGCAGTTCCAGCTATTTGGGAGGCTGGGGTGGGAGGATGGCTTAAACTCAGGCCCTACTGCAGAGTGAACGCCAGCAATCTGTGGTATAACAAGCTCACCAGGTGACTCTGATGCTTACTAAAATTTGAAAATCACTAGAGCAGAATTCATTGCAGTTCAATACAGTGAGCCATGATTACGCCACTACACTCCAGCCTGGGCAACAGAGTGAGACTCTGTCAAAAAGAGAAAGAAAGAGACAGAGAGAGAGAGAAAGAGAGATGAGATTGCATTTCATTAAAATTAAAAAGATGCACATCCAAGAACATTATCAAGAGAGTAAAAAGACAAGCCATAGGATGGGAGAATATGTTTGCAAATCACATATCTGATAAAGGTTTAATATCCAGAATATATAAATAACTCCTACAACTCAACAACAAAAAGACAATCTGATTAAAAACTAGGCAAAGGACTTCAATAGACATTTTTCCAAAGAAGACATGCAAATGGCAAATAAACCTGTGAAAAGATGTTCAACATCATTAGTCATTAGGGAACTGCAAGCCAAAATTACAGTGATATATCATTTAAAACCTACTAGGATGGCTATAATAAAAAAATGAAAAATAAGTGTTGACAAGGATGTGAAGAAATTAAAACCTTCATACATTGCTAGTGAGAATGTAAAATGATGCAGCTGCTGTGGAAAACAGTGTGTCAGTTCCTCGAAAAATTAAACGTAGAATTACCATATGATCTAGCAATTCCACGATTTGGCATATCCTTGACAACAAGAATTCAAACAGGTACTTGTACACAAATGTTCATAGCGGCATTTATTCTTAAGAGCCAAAAAGTAGAAACAACCCAAATATTCTTCAATAGGTGAATGAATAAATAGTGTTATATCCATACAAAGGAATATTATCCAGCCATAACAAGAAATGAAGTATGAATATGTGCTACAACATGGATAAACTTTGAAATATTATGCTAAAAAAATAAACCAGACACCAAAAGACAAATATTTTATGATTCTAGTTATATGTAATGTCTAGAATAGGAAAACTCATAGAGAGAAAGTAGATTAGAGCTTTCCAGGGGCTGGAGGTGGAAGAGAATGGGGAATTACTTTAAAAAAAGATAGAAAATACAAAAGGTAGAAAATAAAACTCAGCTGTGATTTCACTGTCTAGGATAACTGAGTATCCTGCCAGTCTTCATCTTTTTAAAAAAATCTATGCATAGTGACTAAGTACAAGCGTGGACTTCCTGGGTTCAAAATGCATTCTGTCATTTAGTAGCTATAGGACATCTCTGTGCTGCAGCTTTTTTGTATAATACAAATAATAACAGAACCCACTCAGATGGTTGATGGATTAAACTGGATAATGTTTTTTTTTTTTTTTTTTTGAGATGGAGTTTTGCTCTATCACCCAGGCTGGAGTGCAGTGGCACAATCTTGGCTCACTGCAAGCTCCGCCTCCCGGGTTCACGCCATTCTCCTGCCTCAGGCTCCCTAGTAGCTGGGACTACAGGCGCCTGCGACCACACCTGGCTAATTTTTTGTGTTTTTAGTAGAGACGGGGTTTCACTGTGTTAGCCAGGATGGTCTCGATCTCCTGACCTTGTGATCCACCTGCCTTGGCCTCCCAAAGTGCTGGGATTACAGGTGTAAGCCACCACGCCCAGCCTTTAAACTGGATGTTTTAAATGGTTAGCACAGTGCCAGGTTCCTGGTAAGTGCTCAATAAATGACAGCTTATGTATTAATATATATCGGTATCTATCTATCTTGGTAATTGTAATTACACTGGATATACTGTTGTTTGTTTTTTTTCTTTTTTTGAGACAGAGTTTCACTCTTGTTGCCCAGGCTGGAGTGCAATGGTGTGATCTCAGCTCACTGCAACCTCCAACCCCCAAGTTCAAGGGATTCTCCTGCCTCAGCCTCCCAAGTAGCTGGGATTACAGGCATACGCCACCACACCCTGCTAATTTTGTATTTTTAGTAGAGACGGGGTTTCTCCATGTTGGCCAGGCTGGTCTTGAACTCCCGACCTCAGGTGATCTGCCCGCCTCGGCCTCCCAAAGTGCTGGAATTACAGGCAGGAGACACCATGCCTGGCCCAAAATATCTTATTTTCTAGTAACTGGCCAGTGGATAAAAATAAATATGTCTTAGACTGAGTAATGGATAAGCAACATAAATGTATTTCTGACAGTTCTGGAGGCTGGGAAGTCCAGATCAAAATGCTAGCAGATTTCATGTCTGGTGAGGGCTCTCTGCTTTACAGATGGTGCCTTTTATGGGTCCCTACATGGCAGAAGAGGCAAACAGTCTTCCTCAAGCCTCTTTTATAAGGGCATTGTGGTGGTTAATACTGACTGTCAGCTTGATTGGATTGAAGGATCCAAAGTATTGATCCTGGGTGTGTCTGTGAGGGTGTCACCAAAGGAGATTAACATTCTGAGTCAGTGGGCTGGGAAAGGCAGACCCACCCTTAATCTAGATGGGCACAATCGAATCAGATGCCAGGGAGGCTAGAATATAAGCAGGCAGAAAAATGTGAAAAGAAAGACTGGCCTAGCCTCCCAGCCTACATCTTTCTCCCTTGCTGGATGGTTCCTGCCCTTGAACATTGGACTCCCAAGTTCTTCAGTTTTGGAACTCGGACTGGCTCTCCTTGCTCCTCAGCCTGCAGGTGGCCTATTGTGGGACCTTGTGATCATGTGAGTTAATAGTTAATAAACTCTCCTTTATCTATTCCTATTTCATTAATTATAGATTAATAAATAGATATCTATATATGTATTTCATTAATTCTGTCCCTCTAGAGAAGCCTGAGTAATAGAGGCACCAATCCCATTCATGAGGGCAGAGCCCTAATAACCTCCTAAAGGCCCCACCTTTTAATGTTATTACATTTAGTATTGAGTTTTAACATATGAATTTTGGTGGGGGGGATTAGACCATAGCACTTACCCTTCTCATTTCCTCATATAAGTAAAAATTATTTTTAATGGCCACATAGTGGCCATTGCATCATTGATTTAACCAAGTACCTGATGTTGAATATTTAGGGATTTTTCAATTTTTCATTATTTAAAAAATTCTATGGTAAGACCGGGTGTGGTGGCTCACACCTGTAATCCCAGCAGTTTGGGAGGTCAAGGCAGGCAGATAACCTGAGGTCAGGAGTTTGAGACTAGCCTGGCCAACATGGCGAAACCCTGTCTCTACTAAAAATACAAAAATTAGCTGGGCGTGATGGGGCGCACCTGTAGTCCCAGCTGCTCTGGAGGCTGAAGCACGAGAATTGCTTCAACCCAGGAGGCAGAAGTTACAGTGAGCCAAGATCACGCCACTGCACTCCAGCCTGGGTGACAGAGTAAGACTCTGTCTCAAAAAAAAAAAAAAAAAAAAAAAAGCAATGGTGGATACCTCTGTTTGATTCTTTCTGGTAGCCATGCAGAAGAAGAGAGGTATGATTTTTGGCCCTGCTCAGCCTTCTGGGCTCTTGGGTTCCTAAGACAGTGTGCTACATTGAGATGGATCTCAAGGTGGGAGACAGAAATCTGAGTTCCAGTCATGCTTCTGCTCTATTTCCAGGTGATGCTGGGGACTGCTCTTCTCTCTGTGGGCCTTTGTTTCCCCATCTGTGAAAGGAGAGCTTTAGAGGGAATGAACTCAAGATGGCTTTTCTGTTCTAAGGCTCAATGATTCTCAGATCATCCTCTACTAAGCTGTGGATTTCTCCAGCACCATTACGGCCTTCCTCAGGGCTGTGTGTGTGTGCACACGCTTGAGCGTGTGTTTCAATTTCTATTCTTAGCAATGTGATCTTTAAACAAGGAATAGATTTGTGCTTATGTCTCATCTCAGATGCATGCTGCTCCTGCTGGGCTGTTTCATTCTCTGCCAGCCATTCATTCACATTAAAAGCAATGGCCCATTAAGGAAATAAGTGGATGATGCTCCTCCGTCACCCATGGTAAGTATTGCAGGCTCTGATCTGGGGGCTTGGCCTTCTTTGGCCACCAGGTCTTGGCTCTGTCTGTTGTAGCTACAGATGAGGTTAGAGGAATCTTGATTCTAGCATCTCCCTCTCCACTCTACCCTCAGATCCTGTCTTTGGGATGGGCCAGGGATGCTGTTTGGTCAATAATGGTTTGTAAAGATTATGAGTAACCAACAATCCAGATGAGATGGTCATTGTTTGTCCTGAAATAAAGAGTGAACAGGGATAAGTACCGTCCTCTAAGAGTTCTTGCTGTGGTGGTGTCTCAGAGTCACTTTATTTTATTTTATTTTTAGACAGAGTTTCGCTCTTGTTGCCCAGGCTGGAGTGCAATGGTGTGATTTTGGCTCACTACAACCTCCGCCTCCTGGGTTCAAGCGATTCTACTGCCTCAGCCTCCCGAGTAGCTGGGATTACAGGCAGGTGCCACCACACCCAGCTAATTTTGTATTTTTAGTAGAGATGGGGTTTCTCCATGTTGGTCAGGCTGGTCTTGAACTCCCAACCTCAGGTGATCCACCTGCCTCGGCCTCCCAAAGTTCTGGGATTACAGGCATGAGCCACCACGCCTGGCCTATTTTATTTTATTTTTTGAGACGGAGTCCTGCTCTGTTGCCCGGACTGGAGTGCAGTGGCACGATCTCTGCTCTCTGCAACTTCCGCCTCCCCGGTTCAAGCGATTCTCCTGCCGCAGCCTCCCAAGTAGCTAGGATTACAGGCACACACCATCATGCCCAGCTAATTTTTTTGTACTTTTAGTAGAGACAGGGTTTCGCCATGTTGGCCAGCGAACATGTTGGAAGCACATCCTTCGTGGAGAACATTGTCATAGTAGTAGGATTTGCAAGCTCTTAAAGCCCACTAAAGCCAGGCAGGTAACAAATGGGTGGTGTGTGATAGAAGAGTGCTGGCGACTCTGATGAACAGGAGGATCTTAAGTTTTCTAAAACGCAGTCAGTATTTAGCTTTAGCTAGTATTTGCCAGATAACGCCAGTCCAGTGTTGCTAGATATTCCACTTAATTTTTCCAAGAAGAGTTAGAAATCCTGATTTATTTGTGACATACCCTATTTTTAAATATCGGTAACCAATTCAAAATTTAAACAAAAAATTTGAATTGTAGGCCAAAACATATGCGCTGGCTAGATCTGGCTCTGAATCTGCCTGTTGAAATCTCTTGACAACACTTTAGCCAAACAAAAGCTTGATTTAAGTCAAAATGATGCAGTCAACAGCTCTCTTGACTGGCAGCATCACACTGCTTCTGTGATGTGAGGCTCTCTGGGGTTCTGGATAACACCCAGCTTGGCATGGAGCAAAGTGCTCTGAGCAGAGGAGTCAGGAGACCTGTTTCCTAATCCCTGCTAACAACTTGCTAGGTGACATTTGGGAAAGAAATTCTCTCCCTTGTCACAGGATTTCTTCTATAAAGTAAGGGGGATGATCTCTATTGTTCTTTCCAAGGTTCTAGATCATTCTTTTTCATGAAAATGTATGTACTTATTATCTGTCAGCTACCTGAAAAGGAAATTTTTCAGATTAAGTTGAAAATTCACCTTTAATTGGCTTGAGTGACAACTAGTTCTTCCTCTCCCATATTCTCCTGTGTCTTCAGTGATTTGTGTTTGCTTGGAAGTTTCTTTCTGCTGTATGCTTTTGGGGGTATTTTCTCAGGGAAAGAGCTCATTTTGGCATAGAAAGTCTGGGTGGGGTTGAGCATATGGACTTCTCATTTGCTGAATATTACGTTTGAGTCAAATAAAAAAAATAAAGGAATAGAGTTAATATGGGGAACATTCTGAAGTATAAAGCCACTTCCTTGAACTTCACAGTTCAAATGAAACCTTGCAATTGAATCTTTTTTCCTTGTAGCTTCACTGAGATGTAATATACACACAACAAAATTCACCCATATAAAGCATACAATCCAATGTTTTTAGTATATTTACAGAGTTGTGCAGTCAACACCACTATCTAATTTCAAAACATTTTCAACTCCTCAAAAAGACACTCCATACCTGCTATTGGTTGCTGTAGTCCTGCAATCACAAATCTGCTTCCTGTATCTATAGATTTGCTTATTCTGGACCTCTTATATAAATGGAATTATACAATATGTGGTCTTTTGTGTCTGTCTTCTTTCATTTAGCATAATGTTTTCAAGGTTTCTCCATGCTGTAGCATGTGTCAGGACTTCATTCCTTTTTATTGCCAAATAATATTCTATTGCGTGGCTATACGACATTTTTTTGTTTATCCACTTATCAGCTGAGGGACAACTGAGTTGTTTCCACTTTTTGGCTATTATATATAACAATGCTATGAACATTCACAAACAAGTTTTCATGTGAATATATGTCTTCATTTCTCTCAGGTACAGATAAGTAGGGGTGTAATTGTCAGGTTGTTGGTAACTCTACATTTAATCTTTTGAGGAACTCACACACACAGTTTTCCAAAGCAGTGGCATCATTTAACACACCTACCCGCAGTGTATGAGGGCTCCAGTTTCTTCACATCTTTAACACTTACCTGTCTTTTTAATTTTAGTCATCTCGTGTGTGTGAAGCAGTATTTCGATGTACTTTTTTTTTTTTTTTTTTTTTTGAGACAGGGTCTCACTCTGTTGCCCAGGCTGGAGTGCGGTGGCCCCGTGCTCGGCTCACTGAAACCTCCGCCTCCCAGGTTCCAGTGATCCTACTGCCTTGGCCTCCCAAAGTGCAGGGAATACAGACATGAGCCACAACAATTTCGTTTTGCTTATGATTTTGTGGGTCAAGTATTCAAGAAGGGTCGGGAGTGATGGCTCATGCCTGGAATCCCAGGACTTTTTTTTTTTTGAGACGGCTCTGTCGCCCAGGCGGGAGTGCAGTGGTGCGATCTCGTGATCTCGCGATCTTGGCTCACTGTAACTTCCGTTTCCAGCGTTCAAGCAATTCTCCCGCCTCAGCCTCCAGAGTGGCTGGGACTATAGGCGTGCACCACGCCCAGCTAATTTTTGTAATTTTTTGTAGAGACGAGTTTGGGCATGTTGGTCAGGCTGGTCTGAAACTCCTGGGCTCAAGCAAGCAATCCGCCTCCCTCGGCCTCCCGAAGTGTTGGGATTACAGGCGTGAGCCACTACAATTTTATTTTGCCATGATTTTGTGGGTCAAATATTCAAGAAGGGCTGGGGGGTGATGGTTCATGCCTGTAATCCCAGCACTTTTTTTTTTTTTTTTTTTTTTTTGAGCCCACATTGTCGCCCAGGGGTGAGTGCAGTGGCGTGAACTTGGCTCACTGTCATTTCCGCGTCCCAAGCTCAAATGATCCTCCCACCTCAGCCTCCGGAGTAGCGGAGAGTACAAGTGCAACGCCACCACTCCGGACTAATTTTTGTATTTTTAGTAGAGATGCGTTTAGCCATGTTGGCCAGGTTGGTCTGGAACTCCTGGGCTCAAGTGATCCGCCCGCCTTGGCCTCCCAAAGTGCTGGGACTACAGGCGTGAGCCATTGCGCCCAGCCATCCCAGCACTTTGGGAGTTCGAGACTACCCTGGGCAGCATAGAGAGACCTTGTCTCTTAAAAAAAAAAAAATTACCTGAGCTTGATGGCATGTGCCTGTAGTCCCAGCTGCTAGGGAGGCTGAGGTGGAAGGATCACTTGAGTCCAGAAGTTGGAGGCTACAGTGGGCCATGATTGTGCCACTACACTTCAGCCTGGGTGACAGAGGGATCTTGTCTCAAAAAAGAAAAAAAAAAAGATTTTTAAAAAAAGAATTCAGGATGGGCTGGGCTGGGTGGGTAGTTCTTGCTTGGGGTCTCTCACGCAGTTGCAGTCAGATGCTAACAGGGGATGCCGTCATTGGAAGGCTCGATTAGGCTGAGTGTCCAAGATGTCTCACTTAGATGGCTGGCAGGTGATGCTGGTGATCTGGTGGGAACTCAGTGGGACTTTTTTTTTTTTAATGGCATGTTGCTCCTGGCCATCAATCAGACTTCGACTGGCAAGCCTACATGTAGCCTCTTTAGCATGGCAGTCTTATGGTAGTCAAACTTCTGACTTTGTTCCTCCCGGAGTGAGAATACCAAGAGAACAGCTGCATGGCCTCTTCTGATCTAGCCTGGGAAATTAGGCAGCATCTCTTCTGCTGCATTCTACTGGTTCCAAATGAGTTACCAAGTAAGTCCAAGAACTTGCAGTCATGTTCCAAGATTGCTGTAAATGCTTCCTGTGTACCAGCACTGTTTTATGTGCTCATTTAATTCTTATTAAAAACCCCATGAGGCCGGGTGCAGTGACTCACACCTGTAATTCCAGCACTTTGGGAGGCCGAGGCGGGAGGATCGCTTGAGGCCAGGAGTTCAACCCCTCACACTCACACTCCTCATGTCCAATTACTGCACATTTGTCACACATAAACATAGCCACCATGACACTGTACTGACACATACAAAATCTGTCACATTCCGTTTTGCCCATGCAAGCTCAATCACTGACTTATTCTCCATGCTCAGCCACTGTCCCATTCTTCACACTGTCACAACCACCAGACCATCACACACTCAATTACTGTGGCACAGCTCTAATCCTCAATCACTGTCACATACTGTTTTTCACACAAATATGGTCACCATCTGTACTCTTAAAGCAGGGTATTTACTCTTCTATAAAATTGAGTTAATATGCCAACAGCCCTATTTTTCGCACACGCCGTCACATATTGTATTTTTCATCCACACAATCCCTTACATACACAATTAGGGTGACACACTCTTTCTTCGTCCCACTCCCAACTGACACCCACTCCCACACTCTTACGCACTCGCTTACTGGCTAGGGATTGGAGCGGCTTGTCCGTGGGGGTCTGAAGCCTGGGTTACCTCCCGAAACTCAGCCCGAAGCGGCGCGGCCCCGCCCCTCCCCGCCCCCTCATGCATATGCAGCACCTCAGCCTGGCAGCCCGGCCCCCAGACGGCCATTTGTGGCGGCGCTGGAGGCTGCGTTCGGCAGGCGCTGCGGAGACGCGTAGAGGAGCGCGCCCCCCGGCCGCTGCCGCCCCTGGCCCGTGCCGTCACCCTAATTCTCCGCGCCTCGGGCGGTACCCAGCCAGCCCCCAGCGCCGCGCTACCGCACTGACCGGCCCTCCCGACGCCTCCCGGTACCCGGGACCCCAGCCCGGCCGCTCGCCCGCAGCCCGCCGGCCGCACACGTCCCCGGAGCCGGGCCTAGGGCGGGCGGCAGCGGCGGCTCGGCGCAGTCAGGCTGGGCTCTGCGGCGTCCCCATGGCCGCGGCCGGCTGGCGGGACGGCTCCGGCCAGGAGAAGTACCGGCTCGTGGTGGTCGGCGGGGGCGGCGTGGGCAAGTCGGCGCTCACCATCCAGTTCATCCAGGTACCTGGAGCGGGCCTGCCCGAGGCGCCGGAGCGGCGGCGGGCGGGGGCTGGCGCTACCTGTGGCGGGGCGGCCGCCGCGACCTCGCCCTAGAGGCGCCTCGCGGGCCCGGGCCGGGGCCGGGGCCGGGGGGCGGGAGGGCGCGGGGCCGACTACGCTCCTGCCCTGCGGCCGCAGCGTCGCCCTCCTGCCTCCTCCTGGGCGCGGCGTCGCGGGAGTAGGGCTTCTCAGGAATGTGGTCCGGAGGGCGGAGCTGGCAGGGTGGGAAGCACCGATCCACCTTATCGCTCTGGCCGAGGCCGGAGACCTCCGGGAGAGGCTGGGCCACCGGGCCGGGCTTACTGCTCCAAGGGTCCGGGCGTGGGGCTGGGGCTGGAGCTGGAGCCCCGCGCGCTGCTTTGCCAGCCGCCTGCGGCCGCGCCTGCACCGTCGGGGCGATCGCGGTGGCAAGTTGGCCGCGACTCCGCGTGGTCTCCGGGCTTCCCCGCGCCGCCTGAGCCGGAGCTGCCCGCTTCAAGCACTGTGTATTTCTTTGTGTGTGTGTGTTATGCTCTTCTTATAAGTACTCTCTTAGGTAATATGTCCGGGTGGGAGTGTGTGGTAATGCCCCGGGGAAATGGTGGCTTCGAGGAAGTTAAAAATGTTCTCTGATGGGGTGAGACCATTTCCTAGGAATTCCTGATGCCGTCCTGCTTCTCGCCGTGCCTAGGTGGAGTTTGGGATGGGCCAGGCTAGGATATGACCGAGTCGTGCGTTCTGTTTTCTAACCACCCTCTCCCCCACCCCCAGCCCTCTCTAGTTGCCAGAGGCGGTAAGTCAGGGGTTTGTGGTAAAGAAAGGGGAGGTGGAATTCTTCCTTCTTAGAATTTGCTGTTGGGGAGAGGTTTGAGTAGTCTTTTTTGGGATTTTTAAAACACAAAGCCCCGATGTCTTTCTGCTTTTGTCAACCTAAAAGGTGTGGCATATGCTGGGAGACAACCAAGGTACCCTGTTATAACAGGTAACAAGGATATTTTTCACCGTATCTAGAGTATGAACGGTGAAATATTTTTTTCTGGTTTCCTTTACACCCATTTGTCATTAATTGGGATACCCGAATAGCTTATTTCACTTAGTGTTTATAGTGACATTAAAATATTGAGTACTGTAACAGATGTGATTGTCACCTTTCACATTGAGTAAATGAGCAATAATTGCTGCTATAATATTCCCTGGATTACTGCTGCTAAAACCTTTGTATCCAGGAAGAAAGGATGTTTTATGTAATGAGCATTTACAGTATGCTTATTAGTGGGTTAAAAAAATCACTGAGTAAGGGGTGAGATTGTTTTAAGTTTAGCAGGCTACAAAATCAGGGATGCTGTCAGGTTTCTATTTCCCTAGGGCGCAGAGAGATTGTACATATCTAATGGCAAAGCAAAACAATTTATAGCTAACCCTTTGGGGACTAGTCTGATGGCTGAGGGCGGGTGGGGGGTAAGCGGAGGAGAAGTCTAGGAGTGGGAGAATAATCTTGGGTTACAGTATTGGTAGTGTTATTTAAAAGATTTGAACCACAAATATTTACGTTTTTTTGAGGAAGGGGCCATGTGAATTATTTGAGCCCATGTTAATTAATTAAGGTGTTGGGCCTTTTTGTTTTGGGGAAGTAATGGTATTAAACCATTAAGAAAGCAGTAACTGGGCCTGGCGTCGTGGCTCACACCTGTAATCCCAGCACTTTGGGAGGCCGAGGCGGGTGAATCACGAGGTCAGGAGTTCCAGACCAGCCTGGCCAATTAGTGAAACCCCGTCTCTACTAAAAATAACAAAAATTAGCGGGGCGTGGTGGCGCGTGCCTGTAGTCCCAGCTACTCTGGAGGCTGAGGCAGTAGAATCGCTTGAACCCGGGAGGCGGAGATTGTAGTGAGCGGAGATTGTGCCTGGGCAACAGAACGAGACTGTGCCTCAAAAAAAAAAAAAAAAAAAAAGCATTAATTGCTGTTTTCCTGATAATTTATAGAATCATTTGTTGAAGAAATACCCCCACTGTGAATAGTATAGTACCTAGATGCTCCAGATGATATTAAAGAAGGAAGCAGGTATGTATGAGGAAGACATATATGTACATAAAGAGTATGAACCTTGAGTCTTACAGACTTGAGCATGTGTGTCTTTTAAAGCTCTGTCATTTATCGGCTATGAGAACATGGCCAAAATACTCAGCCTCTCTGAGCCTCAGTTTTCTCGCCAGTAAAATGGGTCTGATTACACGTTCTTTATAACTTTTATGACAAAGATGGTAGCATTGTATCCAGCATGTTGTATGTGCTCAGTAATGGTAGGTGTTATCAGTGTTTATGCCTACAGTTCTGTAACATGTTTAAATGCAAAGGGAATTCAGACTCAGAAAAGTCTGTGGAAAAAATTGATGAAAGCACTATGTAGGCTTGGTGGTGGGGAGAATGGAAATGTCATATGTGGGAGTCATATGCTAGTTTGGAGAGAGGAGGTGGCAAGTGGGGAAGTGGGATTGATAGTTGATTTGGGACCTGTGATCTGGTGTCTGCAAAAAGGAGACTTTTTGGAGAGACAGGAACCCGACCACCTGAATGCAGTCTCAGCTCTACCACTTGCTGCATGTGTAATTTTAGGCAGGTTACTTAACTTCTCTGTACCTTAGTTTTCCCCATCTGTAAACTGGGGAAATACGGTGGACCACATATAGCTGTGAAATTAAATGAGTTAACATGTCAAGGGCTTAGAACAATGTCTAGTACAGTCTGTAGTAAAGCTGCATACATTTTTATATTAATTTTAGATTATGGAGCTAAGGCGATTTTTTTATATTTACACTTAATAGGGTAGCTATTCATTGCCTGACTCCTGGAATGTTAAAATTTATTCCACTATGATTGTTTAGCAGTAGTAACTGGAGAGAGAGAACACAACAGACTAATCATTTTAATAAGCAGAAGTCAGTTCTCTTGGTAGGAGATTAGAATGGCACAAATTGGACTTACTTTTTTAAGACTCCTGAAACACCAGACTGTTTTTACAATTTTCAGTATATATGTTTTCTACTATGTAATTTTGAACAGAAAAAAATATAAAATTGGGAACGGAGAATTTAAAAACAATGCCTTTTACATTAACTTTCTTTGACTTAGATTTGTTACCTTCTGTTCATATGAAGAGTTGCAAAATTAGGGAACTAAGGTAATTAAATTGAAATACGTTTTCCTTTTTAAAAATAAATATAACAAATCATAAAGTAGCCATGATAAAATGTAAAGTATTATGTTATTTAATGAATATGTGTGTGTACATTACCTCCTCCTTTCTGTTGCTCATATTTCTTTGAAAAATGTATAAAGTTCTGTTGGTAGGTAGAACACCTAAATGATGAGTAAACTCTAGGTAGGAAATGACTTCAGGATGGTACAGAGTGGTTAGGAGAGACCGCTGGGTGTGTGGGGTCTACATCTCTCTACCCAAGTGACCTTGAGTAGTTTCTTAATCTGCCTTTATCTCGACTGGGCTTCTGTTTCTTCTCCATGATATGTTGGGTTTGGCTGAACACATTTCTGCACCTTTGAAATTCTAGGAGTGTTTTTTTTTTTTATTCATCTAACTAGCTGTGTCTTTAGTCAAGTTTCTTAGGTTCTCTAAACCCAAGTTTCATCATTTGAGAAGGGAGAATAATATTAAATAATAGTACCTTTAGGGTTTTTGGAGTAAATAAAATAATGCAGGTAAATCATCCAGCACTGTGCCATCTACAGAGTAAGCAAATAAGAATTGTTGGCTGGGCATGGTGGCTCACACCTGTAATCCCAGCATTTTGGGAGGCCAAGGTGGGTGGATCACTTGAGGTCAGGAGTTTGAGACCAGTCTGGCCAACATGGTGAAACCCCACCTCTACTAAAAATACAAAAATTAGCCGGGCGTGTTGGTGCGTGCTTGTAATCCCAGTTACTTGGGAGGCTGAGTCAAGAGAATCACTTGAACCTGGGAGGTGGAGGTTGCAGTGAGTCAAGGTTGCGCCACGGCACTCCAGCTTGGGCAGCAGAGTGAGACTCCGTTTCAAAAAAAAAAAAAAGGAATTGTTACTTGGTTTTATTTGCTGCTGTTAGTTCTGTATCTTGGTGTTCCTCCAAAACAAAATTTGTAATTTATTCATTTTTCTTTGACACATAATCTGGTCTATTACTTTAAGTCTTCATTGCCCTCTCCTTCCTAGCTCAACCCTATACTCCCCTCCTTATTTCTGTGTGGTATTCAGGTGATGAATGTGGATTCCGTTTTGAGTTGGAGAAATTTCTTTTTGTCAGTTTGGATTTGATTTTAAGAAATAATGAGGTAAGCATTTAATTTTGGGGTTAGTGCTTTATCTGGTAACTCTGAGAAAAGGCCATATATGTTTTAAAAATTTACGGGGAGAAGTATCCCAGTTTATATATTTTTTTAGCATGTTAACTTTTTATTCAACAATTTGCCAGATTTTGAGGTAGGTAGGGGTTAGCTGATTTCTCACGTCTTGAATTTCAGTCAGTCCTATGACCTGTTAGTCTGGACCCAGCATTGCTTTTTAAAAGTTTGTCCTTTGCTGAGTGCTTTTTCATTGCTTTTTCCTGGGGCAGAGAGCCGAGAAGAGATTTCAGGAGATTTGTGTTAATAGTTAATTGATCCACATGTGAAGGTTGTGAGTTTAAATTCCCAATTTGCTGTTCCATTGCTACATCTTGAAGATTTTTCCTGCAATTAAAAACTACTTAAACTGTTAACTTTTATCTGTGATTTTGAAACTAGACATTTTTAGTGTGTAAACTTTTTTAAACATTAATGTAATGAATTGTTAGCATTGAAAAATAAGACACCTGCCCCCAAAGTGGTACCATACTAAAGGTTTTCTTGTTTGGGGAACAGTTGAAATGGTCCTGCAGGCAATTCCTAGATAAAATTTCTGTACACCCAAGGTAGAACATTTTCTTATAGAGGATGACTGCCTTTGGAGAAGAAGGAAATTTTAACCTGCAGTTTCTTAACTTACGTCTTATTCTTAAGTGTTTTGTTCATTCTCTTTCTCTTTGTGTCTGTGTGTGTGTGTGTGTTTGTGTGCATGCGTACCCCTGTTTTGGGATAAGGAAGTTGTAGGAGTTGAGTGGGGACACTTCTTTTTTTTTTTTTTTTTTTTTTTTTTTGAGACGAAGTTTCGCTCTTGTTCAGGCTAGAGTGCAGTGGTGCAATGGCATGATCTTGGCTATCTGCAACCTCCACGTCCTAGGTTCAAGCGATTCTCCAGCCTCAGCCTCCCAGGTAGCTGGGATTATAGACAGGCATGTGCCACAACACTCGGCTAATTTTGTATTTTTAGTAGAGATGGAGTTTCACCATGTTGACCAGGGTGGTCATGAACTCCTGACCTCAGGTGATCCACCCGCCTGGGCCTGCACCATGCCTGGCCGAGTGGGAGCACTTTTGTTGAGTAGGTCAAGAATACGGCTTTCCCTTGGTAGATAACAGGCTACTGCTTACTGGGATGGGATTTTAATTCATCTGATTGCTGAAATATCATGGTCTTTCCTAAGCTTTGAATAAAAATAGTCTGTTCCATTCAGTTAGGAAAATAAATTGATAACTTTAAATTGGGGGAGGAGAGTGGGAAGAGACTTTCTTAAAGCTATTAAAAAAAAATTTTTAGCTGGGCACGGTGGCTCGCTCCTGTAATCCCAGCACTTTGGGAGGCTGAGTTGGGCGGATCACTTGAAGTCAGGAGTTTGAGACCAGCCTGGCCAACATGGTGAAACCCTGTCTCTACTAAAAATACAAAAATTAGCTGGGTGTGGTGGTGGGCGCCTGCAATCCCAGCTACTACTCAGGAGCTGAGGCAGGAGAACTGCTTGAACCTGGGAGTCGGAGGGTTGTAGTGGGCGGAGATCATGCCACTGCACTCCAGCCTGGGCAACACAGCAAGACTACATCTCAAAAAAAAAAATATATATATATATATATTTTAAAGGTTTCTTTTTCAAATTAAAGTTGGTCTTTAAAATTGAAACATTTTGTGATGCCACTTGAACGCCTTTGTTTTTGGTTGGGGAAAATGGTCTTTAGGATATTAATTCCACTGTGCCTTCCTTAATGAAAAGTGATAATGAGTAAAGGATTTTCACTTTGCGTGCAGACAGTATGGAGTTAATAGTCATGAATTTTGTTGAAAGGCCTTGATCTTGAATTACTTTGGGCAGAGCTACCGAGTCTGTTTGAGATTGAAACTTAAAACTATTGTACTTGGTAGGCCTTAGATTTATTTCTTTTTGCAGAGAAAAATGTGTTTCAAAGATGCAAAGAAATATAAATTGTCTTAAATTGTACTTGAGAATAATTGGACTGAGCTCCTTGATGTCTTATAAATTATATTTTTAGTGTTTTATAAAAGCCATGTGATTATTTGTTGCATAGCACTGAACAGCTTTAACTTATAGTTTAATTAAAAATACAGTCAATTTATTGTTGGTATATACTAACAGTTTAATATTGCCATCTTTAACTTACTGTCACCTTATACAATGATTCTTTTTTCTGGGAGAAAGCTCTTTATCCATGTAAGTGAAATTCAGCAGTAGAAATAAGAATATAAGTGTTAAAAAGACATCCGATGTTGCTTTCTTCTTTGACTTTAACCAGATTTCCCAAATGGTAACATTTTACTATATTTGCTTATTCCCTGCAATACATGGTTTTTAAAATCATTTGAGTGTAAGTTGAAGACATGATGCCACCCTTATCCTTAAATATCTCTTTGTGTTTTTCCGAAAAACCAGGGCATTTGCTTTCTTCTTTTTTTTTTTTTTGAGACGGAGTCTCACTCTGTCACCTAGGCTGGAGTGCAGTGGCGCAATCTTGGCTCATTGCAACCTCCGCCTCCTGGGTTCAAGGCATTCTCCTGCCTCAGCCTCCCGAGTAGCTGGGATTACAGGCGCCACCACCACACCTGGCTAATTTTTTTTTTTTTTTTTTTTGAGATGGAGTTTCACTTTTGTTGCCCAGCCTGGAGTGCAGTGGTGCGATCTTGGCTCACTGCAACCTCCACCTCCCGGGCTCAAGCGATTCTCCTGCCTCAGCCTCCTGAGTAGCTGGGATTACAGACGCCTGCCACCATGCCCGTCTACTAATTTTTGTATTTTTAGTAGAGACGGAGTTTTGCCATGTTGGCCAGGCTGTTCTTGAATTCCTGACCTCATGTGATCCACCCGCCTTGGCCTCCCAAAATGCTAGGATTACAGGTGTGAGCCGCTGTGCCTGGCTGCATTTGCTTTCATGAATAAAATATACTAATCTAACTCAGAAATTAACATTGATTTGTTATTATATGATTATCTGATGTGTAGAATTTGTTTGAAATTTGCCAGTTGTTCCAGTTATGCCTTTTATAGCAAAAGAAAATCTCAGATTATCCAATTCATTATTTCCATGTCTTTCTTACTTTGGAACAGTTCTTTAGTCTCTGTGTTTTATGACATTGATATTTTTAAAGAGTACAAATTAGTTACTTATAGAGTCCCCTCAATTTGGGTTTGGCTGATGTTTCTTCATGATTAGATTCAGGTTATGCATTTTTTGGGGGGCAGAAATAATACAGAAATTATGTGTTATTAGGCGACGTAAGAGGTATTTATTTGACCACATACATGCCTTTTGACTCAGCAATCCCAAATCTCAGAATTTACCCAGAAGATGCACTTCCCACAGTATGAAAATACACATGTACAAGGTTGCAGCATTTCTTAATTACAAAAATTACAAGCAGTCTACGTGATAGGAATATCCAATGGAGCATTATGCACCTGTGAAAAAGACTGAGGGCATGATTAACTGATATGGAGTGCTTTCTTGGATATGTTGTTCAGTTGTCTTGGTTTGTCTTGCTTTCAAACAAGCTTGTCCAACACTCAGCCTGCGAGTGGCATGCGACTCAGGACAGCTTTGAATGTGGCCCAAGACATTCATAAAGTTTCTTAAAACATGAGATTTTTTTTTGCAATTTTCTTTTAACCTAGTCAGCTATCGTTAGTTTAGCGTATTTTATGTGTGGCCCAAGGCAATTATTCCAGTGTGGCTCAGGGAAATCAAAAGATTGGACACCCCTGCCCTATAGGAATACCTGAGGCTGGGTAATTTATAAAGAAAAGAGGTTTTGTTGGCTTAGAGTTTTGCAGGCTGTACAAGAAGCACGGTACTAGCATCTACTTCTGGTGAGAGTGTAAGGAAGCTTCCATTCATGACAGAAGATGAAGGGGAGAGGCATGTGCAGAGATCACATGGTGAGAAGGAAGCAAGCCAGTGGGGGAGGCGCCAGGCTCTTTTTAACAACCAGCTGTGGTGGAACTAATAAGTAAGAGCTCAGTCACACCCCAGTCCCAGGGAGGGCATTAATCTATTCATGAGGGATTCACCCCCATGACCCAAACACCTCCCATTAAGCCCCACCTCCAACTTTGGGGATCAGATTTCAATATGAGATTTGGAGGAATCACACAAACCAAACTTACAGAATCAGTGAAAAAAAAATGCAAAAGTATCTACTACTGTGTGTATACTACCTTTTGTGTAAGAAAGGAGGAGAAGTAAGAAAATATGTATATATTCATTCATTGGGGCAAAAACAAAACACAAAGATAAATTGGAGGTTGATAAGATTGATTTCCTAGAGGATGGGTAAAAAGGTATGCGGTGGAAAGGATAGAGGGAATGGGGGCAGGGACCCTTCTGAGGATACCTTTCTGACTTTTGGAACCATGTTAATGTTTCACATACTGAGTATATAAGCAGCAAACACACCAACCAAATCAACTGATGACAAAAAAAACCCACCTTAATGGGGAGTACAAATAGAAACAAATGAACTGAACTGTATTTCAAATGAGTAACTTAACTACACTGAAGGAGTGAAAAACAACTAATTTAGATAACTTTTGATCCTAGTATTTGAACTCTGTCCTCAGGATAAAGACAAAAAGATTGAAACAAACATTGAACTCTAGTTAATAGAGTTAACTAGAATTTTTGGTTTTTGTTGTTGTCATAAAGGCATGGGTTTGCAATTTTGAAGCAATTGTCTATACTGTTATAAGCAAATAAGTAAATATATTGTGGAAAATGGGAGCCAGTTTCTCACTGTTGGAGAAGGGAGTTAACAAAGGTGAAAAATGTGAAGGTTAAAATGAACTCTGATGTTTGATTGGAATTTGAAGATAGTGGCATAAATTCATGGTTTTAGAAGTATGTAGATATAGGCCGGGCGTAGTGGCTGACACCTGTAATCCCAGCACTTTGGGAGGCTGAGGCGGGTGGATCACGAGGTCAGCAGATTGAGACCATCCTGGCTAACACAGTGAAACCCCCCTCTATACTAAAAATACAAAAAAAAAAAAAAAAAAATTAGCCGGCTGTAGTGGCGGGCGCCTATAGTCCCAGCTACTCAGAAGGCTGAGACAGGAGAATGGCATGAACCTGGGAGGTGGAGGTTGCAGTGAGCCAAGTCGCACCACTGCACTCCTGCTTGGGTGACAGAGCAAGACTCTGTCTCTAAAAAAATAAATTAATTAATTAATAAATGAATACAAAAAATTAGCCAGGTGTGGTCGCGGGCGCCTATAGTCCCAGCTACTTGGGAGGCTGAGGCAGGAGAATGGCATGAACCTGGGAGGCGGAGCTTGCAGTGAGCCGAGATCGCGCCACTGCACTCCAGCCTGGGCAACAGAACGAGACTCTATCTCAAAAACAAGAAACAAAAAAAGAAGTATGTAGATATAGAAATAGATCTCATTATGGATACACACGCGTACATCTGTACATCTTTTTCCACTTCTGTCTGCTAAGATGGCCAGGAAGCAGTGATACCCCTTTAGCAGTGAGATCACCTAGCACTAGATCTTGGTTTCTAAATACCATTAATACTATTCTCTACTGGAAGGAACCTTAGAGAAATGGTGGATTCCAGAATAGGGGAAGGAAAAAATACAAAATATGCTTGGAGCATCTTGTAATCTCATAAGGGAGTGCTCAAAAAAGTAAAATGATGGGGATATTTGAAAGAGACACAGGAGTCAGCCTGGCAAAACTCCCATTGACTGACTATAGGGCAATTTAATCATTGAAATAAATAAGGCAGTACTTGTTTATTTCCCGTAAATAGAGTAAGGATCTATGATAAATAAATGATCTAGAAGTCCTTAATGTAGAATTCTGACTAATGAATGAACATAAAGGAAAAGGTGGAATTAGTAAGTTGCCTTTTGGCAATTATAACAGTTGATTTAAGTAAGAACCATAAATGGATCTTAAAACTAAGTGGGTAAAAATGGATGTTAAAACTAGTATGTGAAAGTTTGAGAGTAGTAGATGTTAATACAGTCTCAAAGTATGTTCTCATAAGTTATTATTAATTTTATAGGGGGAAAATAACAACTTTACAGGGGGAAATCTGACACCAACTTGCCCATGTGATGAAAGTCAACATCTTTGATGTTACTCTAGGTAATAATAATGAGCAGAGTTTGTTTTACTTTGTTATGCTAATGAGATCTTGTCTTTATAATTAGTTCAGCGAGGCATTGAATGAAATTAAGCCTAAAGGAACCAAGCAGAGCATAAAGGGGACCAGGTTTTTTTCTGTTTAAAAAATATATCTTCTTAATTTTGTAGCCACATGTCTTGGGAGGGAAAGATTGATAAATTTAGGTTAGGCTAGTAAGGTTTTGGCCATAAACTCTAATCTTTATTTAGCATAATAACTTCCTCCCTTTGCACCAACTGTGTCTTTTGCTGTACAACTGTTTTTGGTTTTTTTTTTTGTGTTCTGTGGTGGTTTTTGGAAAATAGATTTTTTTTTCTACTGGAATTTATCTTAAAAATTATTTATATTCTTTAAAAAATTTTAAAAACAGGGTCTTGGTCTGGTGCCCAGGTCAGGCTGTAGTGTAGTGGTGTGATAACAGGTCACTGCACCCTCGGAACTCCTGGGCTGAAATGATCTTCCTGCCTCTGCCTCCCAAAGCGCTGGGATTACAGGTGTGAACCATCTGTCCCTGTGTAAAATGATTTATATTTTTAAACATACTTAATTAGGGAATCAGAAAATAGTGTCTTATTCCCAGTTATGGAAAATGAGAATTAAGCAGTTTTGTTAACCCTGTTTCTACCCACTCCTTTCGTACATTTTTTTGTCCTTATTTACAACAACCAAAATTGTGTCAGATTCAGTATTTTTAAAAGATTTCAGAAGTCTTCTGCATTCTGTTTTGTTATTACAGTTACAATAGTTAATACCCATTGGCATTAATCCCTTTGTCATTAAGGGTTATTGCTTTTATTTGCCATTTCTATCATTCTACCTGGTTTTAGTGTTTACAAACAATTCTCATGAACAGCTAGTTTTAATTAATTATTTTTAAAATCGTCTTTATTTAGAGACAGGGTCTTGCTCTGTTGTCCAAGCGGGAGTGCAGCGGCATGATCATAGCTTACTGCAACCTTGAAACTCCTAGGCTTAAGTAACCTTCCTCCTGTCTTAGCCATCTGAGTAGCTAGGACTACAGGCATATGCCACCATGCCCATCTAACTTTTTTTATTTTTATTTTTTAGAGATGGGGTCTCATTTTGTTGCCTAGACTAATCTTAAACTCCTGGCCTCAAGCAATCCTCCCACCTTGGCCTCCCACAGGGCTGGTATTATAGGCGTGAACCACTCTGCCTGGCCTTTTTATTTTTAAATTGACAGATAAAATTGTATGTATTTATTATGTACAACATGGTGTTTTGAAGTATATATACATTGTGGAATGACTAAATATAGCTAACATATGTATTATGTCACATAGTTGTCATTTTTGTGGTGAGAACACGTAACATCCACTCAGCTTTTTACAAGAGTACAATATATTGTTATTAACTATAGTTACTATGTTGTACAGCTGCTTTTTATTTTGAATTGTGATTTAAAGAACATTTCCAAGTACTTTTTACTGAAAATATATCTAAGATTAAATTTACTTTTGCATGATAAATGATGATTTGGCTGGGTATAAAATTTTTGGGTTCCAACATTTTTGTGTTATAACAGTAGAGGTCCTGCTTTGTTATCTTTGTCTGGCCTCAAGTTTCTGTAGAAGTAACTTCACTAGGTGTATGCTTGCAGCATTCTCTTATCATTGGAAATGGACACATTTATCAGGATATGACTAGAAGTTTTTCTCTGTCACTAGTATTCTCAGGGAAATGATGAAACACTCTCAGGTCTGGGAAGACTTTCTTCTCCAATTTTGTATTCATTTTTTTCAATTATCTTCTGAAATACCTATTATTTACGCATTGATTTTCTGTAACTTTTATAGTACATTGTTTTAAGTTAGGTAATGAAAAGGATAAGATCCTCTCTATTCTAGGAAGATTTATCAAATTTGTCTTCTCCATCCTTGATGAAATTTTCTGGATGTCACACATAATTACTGTCTCCAAAACATATTTAGTGCCCTTGATTTCTCGGTCTGATATCGAACAACAGTAATGTTCTCTTGTCTTTTCAGAAGGCCACAAAACTGGTATTTTTGTAAAGCTTGATACTATTTAATGAAACAACTTCCAGGGAAGTGATTTTTCTTTGTGTGGAAGAATATATTTGTTTTTCTTGTTTATTCATGAAGAGTTGTTTTGGTTTAGGAAGTTAAGAGCTGGTCATCTCTCAGAATTGCTTTGGGGTACTGAGATTTCTGCTTTGTTTTGGTGCTGAACAGCAAGTTGATATTGGAGAGCTTCAATTTCTTGGAGATTATCAGTAGCAGAATTTCAACAAATACGAAATTTTATTAAATCCTCTAAATCTTAATCTCCAAATATGGGCTTTTTGCTGAGAGGTATAATTTTGTAGAATTAGAGATGTTTAAAAGGGATAGTTTTCAAGTTTTTAAATCCTTCATACCTCAGCTTTCTGCAGTGAGGCAAGTGGAAGAGTGTGTGTATTCTTAAAAGAAGGTTATGGATTAGAAAACGATCCTTTTTTCCTTCTTTTGTTCTTCTGTAGCTCAGACCTTGAACAACGATCTGTGTCTGGTTCACCTTCACATTATCTTAAACCCTGTAAGCACTAGACTATAAGTATTTTAGTAGAGGACTTTATATATTTGGTATGCTTTGTCTGTATCTGTGTCTCTTAGTTATATTTGTACATTTTATTCATATTTGCATTTTCAGAATCGTAGACTAGGAATACCTTTGTTACACAGAACTAAGCACAACAAAATATTTGTTGCTGTTTGCTAGTATCAAGTTTTGAGTGGAGGCCAGGTGCGGTGGCTCACGCTTGTAATCCCAGCACTTTGGGAGGCTGAGGAGGGCAGATCACTTGAGGTCAGGAGTTCCAGACCAGCGTGGCTGACATGGTGAAACCCTGTCTCTACTAAAAATACAAAATTAGCCGGCATAGTGGCACGCGCCAATAATCCCAGCTACTTGAGAAGCTAAGGCAGAAGAATCGCTTGAACCCAGGAGTGGAGGTTGCAGTGAGCTGAGATCACGCCACTGCATTCCAGTCTGGGTGACAGTGAGACTGTCTCAAAAAAAAAAGTCTTGAGTAGGACACAGGAAATAAATAGTGGAAAAAAGAGGACTTTGGAAAGATGAGTTGTATTATCTATTATGGTTCCATAGCATCTAGTTACTGAAGAAGAAAAAGAACTGGCTATCATTTTGGATTTCAGAGATCATATGTGGCATATACATTTTGAATCTTGAGTTTTAGAAGTTGATCCCTAGCATTCGGTTTTAGCCAAAATAGTCTTTGGAGAAGATAGTCCTCTCTTAATTTCTCTCTGGCAGTTCTGACTTGGGAAGTGTACAACAGTCTGAGAGTAAAGTCTTAAAAGTTGTAACTTTTGTCTTATTTCCTCATGAATTTTCTCCTAATGCCTATTTTTGGTTAATGACGATGTGGTTGACATTTCAATAGTCAAAAGATGTGAGCTGAAAGGAAAGGTAAGCAGGTAGTCAAGTCAAACTGCAGAGGAAGATTTGTGATAGATTTAATGTTTAAGTTTCAGAAATCACATGGAAAAGACATGTGGCTATTAAATTTGTAATTTTGTCCTTTTTGCCTCTAAAATTAAGATGTGTCAACTAAGGGAAATTTGCCCCATGCAAGTAGGCTTGTGTGCAGATACATAGAGGCATACATTTTACTTGAGGAAGGAGTGAATTTAAGGTTAGAGAGAGGTTTGTGGGTTTTTGGAATAAAAAAGTGGAAATGTGAAACAAAAGTTAAGTCTGATAATTTAATGATGAGTTGCAGATGTTTAAATTAATGATTGTAGTAGCTTGAGTACTACATGAATTATTATTTTCAGATAATGGCATGGACTTTCCATGCCAACAAGTCGGTTTAAGTGAACTACTTAAAAATTTTTTTTTAAATTATTTTGTTTGAGACAGGGTCTCCCAGGCTTGAGTGCAATGGCACAATCATGGCTTACTGCAGCCTTGACGTCCCCGGCTTAAGTGATTCTCCTACCTCAGCCTCTCCGGTAACTGGGAGTACAGGCGTGCGCCACCATGCCCGGCTAATTTTTTTTTTTTTTTGGAAAGATGGGGGTTTTGCCTTGTTGCCCAGGCTGGTCTCAAACTCCTGGACTCAAGTGATCTGCCCACCTTGGCCTCCCGAAGTGCTGGGATTACAGGGAACTACTTTATTTTTGTTTTGTTTTATTTTATTTTATTTATTTATTTATATTTGAGACAGGGTCTCACTCTGTCACCCAGGCTGGAGTGCATTGGTGTGATCTCGGCTCACAGCTACCTCCTTCTGCCGGGTAGAGGCGATCCTTCCACCTCAGCCCCGGAAGTAGCTGGAAGTGCCACTAATTTTTGTATTTTTTTGGTAGAGACGGGGTTTTGCCATGCTGCCCAGGCTGTTCTCAGACTCAGGCTGAGCTCAAGCGATCTGCCCGTGTGCCTTGGCCTCTCAAAGTGCTGGGATTACAGGCGTGAGCCACCACGCCTGGCCTACAGGGAACTACTTTAAAATTATCAAGTGACTTAATGTGAAAAATTTCTGATAACCACTGCGAGATGTTTTATGACAAAGCACTTTCATTCATTTGAAAGTTAATTAAGAATGGAGTAGGAATGGTGAGGTTGCATATTAGTAATTCAAATTTAAGTTTTGAGTCTTTGGGTTATTTCCTTACTATTATGAAGCCTAAGAGGTGTGAAAATAGTATGGAAAACTTTGTCTTCTGTTCCCTATTAGTTTGTAATTTTTAGTTTTTAATTTTATATTTAGAGACAATTGTGTTTATTTTGTCTCCTTCCTCAAATCATTGCAAAGTATGTATTTAGTGTATATTTCTTTGTAGTGAGAGTTTCAGAAAGAAGCCATTGGCTGAGCTGATTATCCAATGAAGTTGTCTGACATGAGTTACTTTAGTTTGTGGTTTTAGATGAACAGTACATGGTGCACAGCTGTTGCTCAAACAGCTTTGTTCCAGCTGTCTTACTGGCCTGTCACAAAATACCCCACATTCCTTTTCTTTTAAAAACAGAACCTCTTGTAATATTCTGTACTTTATTACTTAAAATGGTTCTAGTAATTAGTGAATTTTCTTCATTTTTACTCCTATCAATAGCTGTTTAGAGTAATGCCAAAATGAATTATGTGTAATAGGTTTCAGCCTTGTCATATTTTTAATTCTTTGAAGATTAAAGTTGCAATTGTGAAATATGGATATGAGACAAGTTAAGTGATTAACATTGAAAAAGGCACCATACGTTAATCATGTCCCCCAAATAAGTAGCTAGTATCTAGATAATGAAACTAGGCATCTTCTATTTTCTTAATATTAGCCTTGAGTTTGCATTAATTTCAATAGAATTATGAAATGAAAAGGTATAATATCGTTGTTCTATAGCTTGTATAGAACCTGTATTGATGAACTTTGGTTTGTATTTTTGATAAGCTGGTTGGTTGGTTGGACTTCATTTTCCTATCCAATGCAGTAACTGAATTATATTACGAAATAAGGGTTTCAAGTTTTGTTTTTTAATTAGGAGCAGGTACCTATGAAAAATACATTGAAGTAATTATGACTATTTGATTTTCTACCAGTTACAACCCTTTATGATTGGAAGGCAGCACTGCATCGTCATGGTCATTATTTCCATTCTACAGATGAGGAAATGCAGGCTTGGGAAGGAGGGATTTGCCCAAGGTCCTGTAGCAAGTAAAAAGCGAAGCTGGGATTTAAGTTGATTTTTGTATTTCTAAATATGATCCTCTTCTCACTACAGAACTATTAATGTTAAGTTGAAATAAAAGTGCCAACACTTACTAGAGGGGAGCTGAAAAGAGTGATAGATACTCTTTCTGAAGTTCTTGGTCATGTGACTATGTTAACAGTTTGAATCTGGGAGGAGCAGTGGGGTAGGAGGAGAGGGAAGGGTGAGGTTTCACCCAAAAGCACACTTTGATGTATTTGTATTTCTATTAAAACTGCAATTGATGGCTACTGATAAAAGCTAATATAGAGCTGAAGATATGCAGTGATGTCCTCTCCAAAACGTAGTTTAGGAATACTATTATATGATTACTAATGTTGTATAAATGCATGAGAATGACAGATACCAAATTCAGGATATTGATTACCTCTTGGTGTTGGGGGAGGACAGAGGGGAATATTATTGAGGAGGCATGCAAGAGTCTTCAATCATATTACAAATGTTTTGTTTCCTAAGTTGGGAGATGAGTATGCGTATTTGTATTTTTTCATAACATTTTCTGAGGTATTTTATAGTTAATTAAGAACAGAGAATGTACTCTGACTTAACTGTGTAGTCAAATGGAAATTTTTAGCTGTTAATTTGGTGTTAAAGGTATCATGACTTGTTTGACGAGACACAAGTGTTTTCTTCAGGGGTTTTCCTTCAGAGTAGGAAACTATTTTTATTTTTATTTTTTTTTTGGTCCTTGTCTTCTCAATCAAATAAAACTTGAGTACATTCTTATTACAGTAAGAAATTCATATTTGAATTTGTGGATAAAACTTGTATGTGAATGTGTGTGTTATGATTTGCTTTAAAAATTACTATACATGGTTTCTGAAGATTTCTCCAAAGCACAGTATCTGATTTTTGTCTTGGTAGTTACAGGAACTGATGATTAATTTTGCCTTTAGTTTCCTATATACAGAAATGCCTTTAACTTTTCTCAGCACCGCATTCATAACACTATTTGTAGGTATACAAAACAAATGCCCACATAATGTAGTTTGAGGTAGGTTTAACGATTGAAAGAAAACCTGGAGTATCACACTAGACCTGTGCTCTGTGCTATGCCGTTGACTTTTTTTGCTCATGAAATTTATTCCTTTAGAAAATGGATTACTTTTGGACCGAGAAGATTTTCATCAAGAGTTGAATTTTTAGGGGGAGGGATAGGATTATTTATTTAAAAAATGTGCTG
The DNA here is from genome assembly GCF_028885625.2 of Pongo pygmaeus. Lineage (NCBI taxonomy): Eukaryota > Metazoa > Chordata > Mammalia > Primates > Hominidae > Pongo > Pongo pygmaeus. The sequence continues at coordinate 61,778,954 of NC_072382.2, forward strand.
CCAATCTTTTGGTGGCCTTGTGTATGACAGGAATCTTATTTTCATCATGGGATTAGAAAAAATGCTGTGGTCATTGTTCATCTTAAAAGCTTTGCCTGATTTGGGTACTTATGCTTTTGAGAGAGGTGGGATGGGGGAGAGAAAAGGAATTCTGTGTTCTTGGAACAAGAATGTGAAAGTATATACATTTCAATGTTGCTAATTTCCTCAAGAAAGGAACTCTTCATCTTTAGATTTGTAGATTATAATGTTTAGGAGGAAATAGGTAGGGATAGGTAAGAGGTGGAAGGTTGGGGAAGGTGGAATAAGTGCCCTTGTTCTGAGTTTAGAGGTTTGGATTATATCCTTTTTGGGAATTACCTAGGAATTAACTCATGGTGTAAATTGGGATCCTTTGATGATTGTGGATAGATTTTTACTGAACTAAGGGTCTAACTCTTGCGGTATTGATTTTTGAGAACTTGAAAAAGCATTTGCTTCTAGCATGGTTTAGTTTTGTAGGTATTTTTCTTTCGGTGTCTTCTAGCAGAGCCATTCTTCTCATTCCAGTGACAAGTAGAAGCTGTGGTCTGTTAAGACTTTTTAATAAATTGGAAATGGTTCTTAATGTAGGGATTCTTAAACTTTTTTGTGTAAAGGGCTCTTGGTAGTTTGGTAAAGCCTGTGGGATTCTCAGAATACTTTTTTTTGGCTGAGTGCGGTGGCTCACTCCTTTCATTCCAGCACTTTGGGAGGCCGAGGCGGCCGGATCACTTGAGGTCAGGAGTTTGAGACCATCCTGGCCTACATGGCAAAACCCCATTTCTGCTTAAAAAAATACAAAAAATTAGCTGGGCGTGGTGGGGTGCGCCTGTAATCCCAGCTACTCGGGAGGCTGAGGCAGAAATCGCTTGAACCTTGGAGGGTGAAGGTTGCAGTGAGCCGAGGTCGCGCCACCACACTCCAGCCTAGGAGACAGAGGGACAGACTCTGTTGCCCTGTCTCCCAGGCTGTTGTGTGGTGGCGCGACCTCGGCTCACTGCAACCTCCCCCACAACCCCAAACCCTGGCTCAAGTAAACCTCCCACCTCAGCCTCCCAAATAGCTGGGACCACTGGCCTGCACCACCACACCCGGCTATTTTTTTGTGTGTGTTTTTAGTAGGGATGGAGTCTCTCCATGTTTCCCAGGCTGGTCTCGAACTCCTGAGCTCAAGCCATCTGCCCACCTCAGCCTCTCAAGGTGATGGGATTACAGGCATGAGCCACTGCTCCCAGCCAGAATACTATTTTTAAATGTATAAAATAATATGTATATGATTATAAGGTAACCAATACATTTAAATTCAAATATCAAAATGTTAGAAGCAAAATTATTTAACTTTTTAAAAAAATTCTTTAGAAATTTAATAACTTTCTTTTTTAACTTTAACATTCTATTTTCTTTCTTTCTTTTTAACTTTAGTAGTGTAAATGCTATTCTGACTTACCTGCAATAGCTATTACATGAAAATATCTGATGTCTGTTGTTGACAATCAGCAGGTATTGCTAGAGTGCTTTATAGAGGAAGTGCTAAGTTTCAGTTGGAGGTATCAGAAAACAAAATTACAACAAATTTAGTTGAAAGATCTAATTGGCTTTTTGATCCTAGAATCTGGCAACATGTCATTTTATAAAATAGAATGACTTTTCTGATGAACTGAGCACAGCAGTTTGGCTTTATAGACAGAAAAGGGCTGAAGAAAGCAAAAACAAAACAAAAAATGGATTGGTCTTTTTATTTTTTATTATAGATTTTTTCTTTTCCCTTTTTTTTTTTTTTTTTTTTTTGGTAGAGACAGTCTCATTGTGTTGCCAAGGCTGGTCTCGAACTACTGGCCTCAAGTGATTTTTCCCACCTCGGCTTCCCAAAGTACTGGGATTACAGGCGTGGGCCACTGAGCCCGGGCCAGCTGATCTTTTTAAAGTTATTTTCCTTGTAAAGGTTAAAGTGGATGGGACTTCCTTATTGTGCCAGCTAAAACTGGCCCGTTTGGGTATTTGGCTGTTATCGCTCATTCTCCTGATTTTTAGAAGGTCAGATAAATGGCTTGGTGGTGTGGAACTTCATTCAGCATGGGTAACTTCATTTTGGTTTGGTCTGTTGGGCCTAGTACAGAAGCTCAGTCCAAACAGATGGCGTCACTTAAGTTTGGTAGAGGTTAGTGAAAAACCGTTTCCCCATCATGTTTTGAAGTTTTAAATCCCAAGAACCCCTTTCTATTGTGGTGGGAAAAAAAAAATCAGAATTTGGGATTGAGTCCCATATTCACTGTTTTGTAGTATCTGTATCCTTCTGTAACTCTGAGCTTGAAATCCCCAAAACCCCTTTTTAATGTGGTTTAAAAAAACAATTAGGATTTGGAGCCATTTGACTTCGGGATTGAGTCTCATCTTTACATGTTGTGCATTCCTAATTCAAAAATCTGAAATCCAGAACACTCCAAAATCTGAAACTTTTTGAGTCATGATATGATGCCACAAGTGGAAAATTTAAAACTTGACCTCAATTTTGCTCTTGACCTTGAAACAAAGTACACAAACTTTGTTTCATGGACAAAATTATTAAAAATATGTGTCAAGCTACCTTTTAGATATGTGTAAAAAGTGTATAGAAACATAAATAAATCTCATGTTTAGACTTGGGTCCCATCCCCAGGATAACTCATGTATATGCAGATATTCCAAAATCCAAAATAATTTCAGATCTGAAACACTTCTAGTCCCAAGTATTTCAGATAAGGGATACTCAGCCTGTACTTACTAGTATCTGCGTCCTTATGCAACTCTGAGCCTTAATTTCCTCATCAATATAATGGGGATGATAATAGTACTTACCTTATAGGAGTTTAGCTTTTTATGTGGGTACTCTAGGTATTACATTATTTATGTATAATTTATTGCAACCTACTGATTCTGTCATTTTGCCAGTTTGAATAAAGTATGGAAACCTTTATGTCTCTTTATTTTCCTGTTTATAATATAACTTTTAAATATTCTCACTATATACATTTTACAGTATTAACTTTTTTTTGAACTGTCAAGCATACTACAGAAAACTCGAGAAGGAAAGCTATGGAGTTTGTCCATATTTTTGCTAACCATGTTTTTTCCTTTCTGATGTTTCAAGGTTCCTTTTATTGTTTAAGGAACTTTCTTTAGCCATTCTTTTAGGGTGGTCCTTCTGGCAATACATTCTCTTTGGTTTTCCTTATCTGAGAAGGTCTTGACTTCTCCTTCATCCCAGAACAATTTTTTAAAAATTTACTGTACATAAGATTCTGAGTTAATACAGTAGTCCCCCCTTACTTGCAAGAGCTGTATATTTCAACCCCCCCAGGTGCCTGAAACTGTGGATAGTACTGAACCCTACATATCCTGTTTTTCCAATAAGGAGATAGATACCTACGATAAAGTTTAATTTATAAATTAGGCACAGTAAGAGATTAGATTATTAATAAAATAGAAAAATTACAACCATATACTACAATAGAAGTTATCTGAATGTGGTCTTTCTTAAAATATCTTTTTGTTCTATATTCTTATGATGATATGAGATAATGCCTGCTTGATGAGATGCAGTGAGGTAAATGATGTAGGCATTGTGATGTTGCATTGTTAGTATTGACCTTCTGATGTATGGTCAGAATCATCTGCTTTGGATGATCCTGGATCGTTGAGGCATGATGATGTGGCTTGTTGAGGCATGATAATGTCAACAATTGAATGTTCAGAGCAGACAGTGTCAGTGTTGATGACTAACGGGTGAGTAGCATATATGTACAGTGTGGATACTCTGGACAAAGAGATGATTCATTGTCCTGGGTGAGATGGTGTGAGATTTCATCAGGCTACTCAGAATGGTAAACAATTTAAAACTTTATTTCTGAAATTTTCCATTTAATATTTTTGAACTGTGGTTGACTGTGGGTAACTGAAACCAAGGAAAGTGAAACTGGGGATAAGCAAGGTACTGTAGTTTTCTTTGATCAGCACCTGAAAGATACTGTGCCACTTCTTCTGATCCCCATGGTTTCTGATGAGAAATCTGCTGTTTTTCTCCTGTAGGTAAGATGTTTTTCCTAGGCTGCTTTCAATATTTTTTTGACTTTTGTTTTTAGAAGTTTAATTATGATGTGTCTTGGTGTAGATTTCATTGGGTTTTTCCTCTTTGGGGTTTATTCAACTTCTTGAATGTGTAGGTTTATGTCTTACCACATTTGGGAAGTTTTCGGCTGTTATTTCATGTACTTTTTCAGCTCTATTCTCCTTGTCTTCTCATTGTGATCCTCTGATAACATGGAAGTTAGATGTTTTTGTAACATTCCCAAAGGCTCTTGAGGCTCTGTTCATTGTTTTCTTTTCTTCAGTGTGTTTTCTGTTTTTCAGATTTGGTAGTTTCTACTGTTGTGCATTCTAATTCTAGTTTGTTGATTCTTCTGTCCCTTCCATTTTGCTGTTAAGACCATCCATTGAGCTCTTTATTTTGATTACTGCATTTTTTAGTTTTAAGCTCCCATTTGTTTCTTTGTACTTCTGTGTCTTTACTGAGACTTTCATTTCTTTGCTGAGACTTTTTTTTTCATTTGTTTCAAGCTGTTGAAACATTTTTATGGAGACTGCCTTAATATGTTTGCCAGATAATTCTGACATCTTTGTTATCTCGATGTTGATGTCTATTGATTGTCTTTTTGTCATTTGGTTTGGGATCTTCCTGTTCCTTGGGTTTTTCTTTTGAAATCTGCACATTTTCATATTTTGTTGTGTGGCTCTGTATCTTTTTTAGACTGGGTTAGCTGGCTTTTTTGGATACCACTCTGGCAGGAGAAAGGGAAGTGCTGCCTTGTTACTGTGAGGTGGAGGCAGGTGTCTAGATTCCCTACTCAGCTTCCATTAAGTCCAAAGTGTGGGGACACTCCTTGTTACTGCCTGGTGGGGATGGAAGTCCATTGACACTGCTGGGAGGAGGAGGTTCATGCTGGCCAGTTGGGATGAAAGTCTTAGCTCCCCACTTGGTCTTCCCTGACACCACTGCAGTGGGGTGTTGGGGTGCCTCTTTACAGCCTTTTGAATGTGGGATTCTAGGATCCCCACTTGACCTTCCCTGGTGTGGGCAGAGGTTTTTTCTTTGGTGTCTGGTGGGAGTAGGGCAGTTGTCATCTAAAAGTTTTCTGTCTTGCTGGGACGTCCTGTTCTGGTCCTTTAGCTAGAGAGAGCATTCTTTTGTTAGGGCTTTTTTTGTCTGTGCCTATTGGCATTTCCATGTTGCTGGCTTTTTCAACTACAACTCCGGGATATATGTTGTAAAAAGAAAACCCAGGAAACTCACCACAGTGTTGGTTTCTTGGATTCCAAAGCATTGGTCTATATGCCTTCCCTCCAACTTTCAGTCTTACGTTTGTCAAGGATTTTTAGTTTTTAGCAGGAGAAATAGGGAAAAGTATGTCTACTCTATCTTTTCAGAAGAAAAAGTTATTTTAAGGGCTTTTTGGTTTATTAAGTAATGCTGTAATTGATGTTTTCTTCTGAAGTTTTGATGTTGTTTCTATTTGTATTTCTCTGCTAGCTCAAAAATAGATTGATATTTTTATGCCTCATTCAAATTGCAAGTTATTTTGTCATTCATCTTAATTTATGATGAGTTCAGTTCTGAACCTGTTGAGTTTGAGATGCTTCAGGGGCTGCCATATGAAGGTATATATCCCTTTTTATAATCCGAAGAGAAGTGTAGGTAAGAGATTTAGGTGCAGAGGTAGATTTGGGAATGTAAAGTAAGGATTTTTGAAGCTAGTTGGTGTAGATGAGGATCATTCATGTTAAGGAGGTCTGCCAGCTCAAGGTGGGACTCTGGAAGCCTGCCATTGAAAGGGACTCTGGAAGGAGAAAAGGAACAAGATGACTGAACAGAACCCACTGGAGAACTAGAGACACAAATCATGTTAGGTATTACAGAAACCAAGAGAAGACAGTTTCAGGAATGGCTTTGAGTATTCAGCAGGGTCACATGTCTTAGATTGGTAAATAATCTGACGGTGAAAATTGTAAGTTTGGATTCAGCAGTGAACAGGTCACAAAGAGCAGTGTGGGACTAGAAGCCAGACCGCTGGATGGGCAGTCAAGAAAAATGTTGATGGAGGAGAAAGAAGGAAGGTAAGAGCAGAGGTTGGGGCTGGGGTGGTGGTAGTGCAGTGGTGCATGTGAGTTTAGAAAAAGAAGGTGTCTTGTTTATATGCTGAGGAAAAAGCTAGTACAATAGGGAAGATGTTGGAGGAGGGACAGTTGTCGAGGGCAAGGACCTTTGAGAAGGTTGGAGGAGATTTGATTTCTAACTGAAGGATAAATGATGGGCAGAATAATATATATATTTTTTGAACACTCGCTAGAAGGGTGGGAAGGATATTTATATGGCTATGTTTATGGATGCAGGAGAGTTTTTAGAAACAAGGAAGAACTTGATGGGAGTCCCAGCTAGATAATTTTCTTTGATATAGGAGACAGACTCATCCATTATGTGTTTATGTGTGTGTGTATGTGTGGATGCTTTTCAAAAAAGCTTTACCCTCCATCAGTAATTGAATAGGTTACATTATGGATATCTCAGAATTATATATATAACTTAATGGATATGATCAACGACAAAAACTGCATTTTTAAAATAAATTTGCTGATGATACAAATAATTCTCATATCTTAAAATGACAGCAAGGTGAGCAGTTGAGAAACAAATCAATAAACATTTTAAATTGTTAGCCCTTACTGAATAGGAAAAAAAAACCAGGACAGAGTAAAACAATAAACCATTTTTAAATTATCAAATTGACACAGGTTAATAAAAGACTACCTGTTATAGGTAAAGTGATGGGAAATGGGCACTCTCATGCTGCTGTTGAGATTGGAAATCAACAAGCTGAATTAAATCTTAAATTTCATAAATTTTGACCCAGTAGTTATTTTCCAGGTGACTTTTTCTGATGAAGTAATTTGCTATATGTGCAATGATTTGACTGTTACTTAATCTAAAAAAATTAGAAATCACCTATGTGGTCAATAATGAAGATGGATTAAATATGGTCCATGTCATTAAAATTACTTTTAAAAGACTGGTAAGCAGGAAATGCTCATTAAAAGTAAGGGCGGGGCTGTGTGAGATGGCCGACGCCTGTAATTCTAGCACTTTGTGGAGGCAGGTGGATTGCTTGAGTCCAGGGGTTCAAGACCAGCCTGGGCAACATGAGGAAAACCCATCTCTAAAAATTTTAGCCAGGCATGCTGGCACGTGCGCGTGGTTGCAGCTACTTGGGAAACAGAGGTTAAAGGATCACCTGAGCCTAGGGAAGTTGAGGTTGCAGTGAGCTGTGATCGCTGCCACTGCACTCCAGCCTGGGCGACAGAGACCCTGTCTCCAAAAATAGGGGGCAGGGTGGGGGTGGGGAAAACAGATTATAAAATGAAAACATTATAAAATGAAATTCACAGTACAGCATAGATTTAATTATATACACATGGGAAAATAGGACACAATCTAAGAGTGGGCATCCCTAGATGGTGGAATTATGGATGATTTTAATTATTTTTGTTTTTTTCTTTTCTGTGTCTGGATTTTCTTTATTGAACATGCAATATGTTTATAAGGAAAAGGAATTTTTAAAACTTGAGTTTTTAATCTTAAGGGAATATAATTGGTGTAGTTTTCTAGAGTATAGTTTAGTGTTATTTATCAATAGCCTCGCCTTTTCCTTTGACTTGACAAATACACCTCCAGGGATAAGAACCATAAATATCTATCTACAGTGATATTTATCATGACATGACTTATATAGTGATATACTAGAATTGTCTTAAATAGACCAATGGTTAAATATAAGTCTTTTTTCTAGTGGACTTAAAGAGATCAGTGTAGCTTACAAAAATTGTTTAAGAAATATATATGATGACATAAGTTGCTTATACTATGATTTACCTGAAGAAAAAATACTTTTTGTGTTATTTCTTAATCTTTAAAATAATAGATAAAACAATGGGAAGAAATAGAAATTGACCCAAATGTTGAGTTAGCTTTTTCTTTATACTTTCATAAAGTTTTTACAATGTTCTAATTATTTTATAATAAGAAAAAAGTTGTAAATTAATTTGCTAATTGATATAAAATGATATTTAAACATTTTTTGGTTTGTATTGTTATTGTTTCCAGGGAAGTCTGATTCTTATTTTTACTGTTGCATTTTTTTCCTTGTATGATTTGTTCATGTCTTTGCCCATTATCTGTTACTTTACTTGGAAAAGCCTCTGGATGTTTTATATTTACTTCAGTTAGTTTCTCTATTGTGAGGTGAAACACACATAGTAGAGTACAAATCAAGATTTTCTCTGTCACTCAAAGCTTAGAAAAAGATCATTTTTTTAAAGATCTGATTTGTAATTTTTATTTTCTATTTTCAGATTTTCTTATGTATTATATCTTCTTTTATAGGGAGTCTGTTTCTTGGCTTTCTGTTTTGCTCCAATGATAATGTGTGTGATTTTTTTTAATTGGTTGAAAAACTGAGTTGAGTGAAATATTTGTGAGTCATTAAAAATGTAACATTTTAACCATACGATATGTAAAGATGCAAGCAATACAAAGGCTTGTCATTTAAAAAGTAAAAGCTTCCTGTTTACTTCCCATTCTTATTTACATTATTATTAGTAGTAACCACATATGTTAAAGTATACCCTTTTTAGTGTATTGTCATGTGAGTTTTGAAAAATGTACACACTTGTGTAACCATCATTACAAGCACATATAGGACATTTCTATCTCTCCAAGAAGGTCCCTTGTCTCCCTTCTGACTTTTTATTCCCATTGTTCAGTTTTGCCTGTTTCTAGACTTTATATAATAGAAATACACAGTATGTACTCTTTTTGTGTCTGGGATGTTTTTGCTTGGCATGATGATTTTGACATTCATCTACGATATTGCTTGTTTCTATAGTTCTTTATTATTATGATTACTATTTTTGATACAAGGTCTCACTCTGTTGCTGAGGCTTGAGTGCAGTGGTGCCATCATGGCTCACTGTAGCCTCAACCTCCCCAGGCTCAAGTGGGCCTTCTGCCTCAGCCTCCCTAGTAGCTGGGACTATAGGCACACGCCACCACGCCTGGCTAGTAGTTTGTTCTTTTTTATTGTTTGGTAGTATTTCATTGTATGATATACCACAATTTATTTGTCTGCTTATTGATAGAACATTTGGATTGTTTCCAATGTGCATTAACTGTGAATAAAGCTGCCCCAGACATTGATGTACAAGTCATTGTTTGGACTTACATTTTCATATCGCTTGGATAAATACCAAGTTGTGATTATTGGGTCGTATGGTAAGTGGATGTTTAACTTTGGGAAACAGGTGGTTTCTTATAAAATGGTTGTACCGTTTTACATTCCCAGCAACTGGGTATGGAAATTCCAATTACTCTGGGTCTTTACCAATACTGGGTATTTTAGCCAATCTAGTGGTTGTGCTGTGGTATCTCACTGTGGTTTTAAATAGCTTTTCCTTGACGACTAATGATATTTAGCATCGTTTTATGTGCCTATTGGCCATTTGTATAGCTGCTTTTGTGTGTCTGTATGTCTTTTGTCTCTTTTGAAAATTGGATTGCTTTGTGTTACTGAATTGTAAAGTTTCTTAATATATTTGGAACACAAATCCTTTGTCAGCTGTGTATTGCAGATAGTTTCTTCCAGTCCATATCTTGCTTTTTCATTTGTTCCTTCCCTTTTAATACTTACATCCTCTTTCTGTAGTAGACTTGCCAGAACTTTTTTATTTTTATTTTTTTTAAGAGTTGGGGATCTCCCTATGTTGCCTAGGCTGGACTTGAACTTCTGGGCTCAAGTGATCCTCCCGCCAGTCTCCTGAATAGCTGGGACTATAGGTGTGCACCACCATGGCCAGGTCAGAACCTTATAACAAAATAGTTCAAACAAAATGAACACAGTAGATAACCTTGTTTTGTTAACTATTTTTTTCTACATCGTGTACAATGGTTTTAAAATTTTTTGGATAAATTATGTAAGTCTCAGTGTTTTCCTTTAATGTTATTTGCAATGCAATTTTACCAGATGCTGTTTTGATATCTGTAGAAATGGATCCTGTTTGTTTTTGTTAAGCCATTACTGTGGTGTGTTAGATCATTAGAATATATTTACTTAGTACACTGAGGGATTTTATACACCATCATTTTACCCCAGTTTCTTGTTTATTTTATTAAGTTGTATGGGTGTTGTGTTTCTTGTTTCCAGTTTCTGGGTTCACAGAAACTTGTGACCAAGAATATATTTGACTTGAAAGATGAATTGGGTAGTATGTTCATCTTCATATTCTCCCAGGGCTTTAAATTTTATGTTCTTTAAAAATCTGGATTTAGGGTCAAGCGCAGTGGCTCATGCCTGTAATCCCAGCACTTTAGAAGTCTGAGGCAGCAGGATTGCTTGAGCCCAGCAGTTTTTGAGGCTGCAGTGAACTATGATCACGCCAGTGCACACCACCCTGAGCAACAGTGAACTGTCTCTAAAACAAACAAACAAACAAAAAACAAATGAAATTTGCCACTGTTATTAACTATAGTTACTCCTATTGTTGATAAACAATTTTGTTTATTTCATCCTGTTGATTCAGTTTTCTGTCTCTTGAAATGTAAGCTTTATGTGTAAATACATTTTTCTTCTTAAAAATTTGGTGTGAAAACATTGCCTTAATTAAATTTCTCAACATATAGCTGTGGTTAAAAGTATCTTTTGTTACAGCCTTTTTCGTTTGAATATTTATATCATCTGAGATTTTTTTTTTTTTTTTTTTTTTTTTTAGTGTTAACTACATGTCATCATAATGCCTCTGCTTTTTCAGGGAATCTGAAATGATTAAGACATCCCCCTCATCAGTGGTACTCATTTAAGTTTCTGAGTATGGTGTTCCCCCAACCCCAAGGAACCAGTTTTTTGTTTTTTAATTGAAACAGGGTCTCTGTCCTCCAGGCTGGAGTGCAGTAGCACAATCATGGCTCACTGCAGCCTCGACCTCCCAGGCTGAAGGGATCTTCCTACCTCAGCCTCCTGAGTAGCTGGGACTACAGGCGTGTGCCACCATGCCTGGCTAATTTTTAAATTTTTTGTATAGATTGGGCCTCCCAAAGTGCTGGGATTACAAGATGGAAGCCGCTGACCCTGGCCAGGAAGCAGTTCTTAAATTATCAGGACTACCAATGAATAGATCCTTGTATTTTTCCTTAAATTATTTTGTTCTGTTTTCCTTTGGGTTTGTTTTCTAAAATCTTGGAATTCATTGCTGTGTTTTTCCATCTTTTAATGAACACATTCACATTACACCGTGAATACTACATTGAGTCATTTGGATATTTGTTAATTTTGTTTTTGATTGTTTCTCTTTCAAGAGATAGGGTCTTACTCTGAGGCCCAGGCTGGGGTGCAGTGGCACAATCATAGCTTACTATAGGCTCGAACTCTTGGGCTGAAGCAGTCCATCTGCTTCAGCCCCTTGAAGAGCTAGGACTACAAGCATGTGTCACCACGCCTGGCTAATTTATTTTTATTTTTATTTTTATTTTTATTTGTAGAGATGAAGTCTCACTACGTTGCTCAGGCTGACCTCAAACTCCTGGGCTCAGGTGACTGTCTCACCTTGGCTTCCTGAAGTGCAGGGATTACAGGCGTGAGCCACTGTGCCTGGCCCTGTTTTTAATTTCCTAATTTAAAATGTGTCCTTTCATCATGTGAATTTTTAATATATATTTAAAATTTAAGTCTTTGTTGATTTCTGCTTTTTTGTTCTATTTTACTTTTGGCGTCATGGCCAAAATGCAAGTTTTAGACATTAGAAAAGTTTTACACATTAGAAAAGGTATGTTTTTGCTGTTTACTGCAGGAATCAGATCCAGGTGTTGAGGGGGCCTACAGCTTATATAATTTTGAGGACCCTCTTTAGGAAAGAAAATACAAGATTATGCACGTGAATATTTGTTTAGAATAAGAAAAGGTATCTGTGTACGTGAGGGGTCTAAAAGCCTAACTTGATTCATTTTGTGTTTGATCTATCTCTGCTTTAAAATATATAATTTTGGCCCCATGCGGTGGCTTGTGCCTGTAATCTTAGCACTTTGGGAAGCCGAGGCGGGTGGATCACTTGAGGTCAAGAGTTTGAGACCAGCCTGACCAACATGGTGAAACCTCATCTTTACTAAAAATACAAAATTAGCTGGGCGTGGGGGCTCACGCCTATAATCCCAGCTACTTGGGAGGCTGAGGCAGGAGAATCCCTTGAACCTGGGAGGCGAAGGGAGGTTGCAGTGAGCTGAGATCATGCCATTGGACTCCAGCCTGGAAAACAAGAGTGAAACTCCATCTCAAAAAAAAAAAAAAAAAAAAAAAAGTGTGTGTGTATGTGTATCTATGTATATGTGTGTGTATATATATACACACATATATATATATAATTTGGTGTATATGCCGGGCGCAGTTGCTCACACTTGTAATCCCAGCACTTTGGGAGGCCGAGGCGGGCGGATCACTTGAGGTTGGCAGTTTGAGACCAGCCTGACCAACATGGAGAAACCCTGTCTCTACTAAAAATACAAAGTTAGCTGGGCATAGTGGCGCATATCTCTAATCCCAGCTACTCGGGAGGCTGAGACAGGAGAATTGCTTGAACCCAGTAGGTGGAGGTTGTGGTGAGCAGAGGTCACGCCATTGCACTCCAGCCTGGGCAACAAGAGTGAAACTCTTGTTGAAAAAAAAAAAAAAAATTGGTGTATGTGTATTGCATCTGCATTAATTTTAGTCATTACTTTGTGTCATGTATATATTTTTTACTACTTTACATACTATAGCTATTTTTCTTCTAGTGTTTCTAAGCTTTTACATTGATGTATACTTTTTTGTTGCCTAAATATTTTTACTGTTGCCTAATGGCATCTTAAAATTTTACTATAGCTCTTGCCAAATAAATTTTACCATGTTTGATATTGTTTTTACACGTGTCTTCCTGGCTTGACTAAATTTGCTACATTATTTTTTCTCACTCTTTTTTTTTTTTTTTTTTGAGATGGAGTTTTGCTCTTCTTGCCCAGGCTGGAGTACAATGGTGCGATCTTGGCTCACTGCAACCCCCGCCTCCTGGGTTCAGGTGATTCTCCTGCCTCAGCCTCCCGAGTAGCTGGGATTACAGGCATGCACCACCACACCTGGCTAATTTTGTATTTTTAGTAGAGATGGGTTTCTCCATGTTGGTCAGGCTGGTCTCGAACTCCTGAACTCAGGTGATCTTCCTGCCTCGGCCTCCAAAAGTGCGAGAATTATAGGCATGAGCCACTGCGCCCGGCCATTTTTCTCACTCACTATTGTTAGCCTTATGTACTTTGTAAGCACTACAGTGGTAGATTTTATTTTTAAAAAATCCTGTCAAGACTTTTCTCTAATGATGCCATTTAACTTTGTCACAGCTACAATTGGTCTAAGTTTGACTTCTTTGTGTTTTTTCCTCCATACTTTCCTATGTTTGACCTGTGACTTGTAAGAGACAACATCCATTCTCATTACCTGCAGTATGGAAAGAAGTAAATAAAACCTTTTCATCCTTGAATTTTTTTTTTCCTCTATTGAGTTGTTACAGGTGAGAAGTATATATGAATCTGTGAAGAGTTGTTGGAACCTAGTTAAATTATGTACTGCACGTTTTTCTTTTTCCCTAAAGCATTTAGAGGCTGGCTAAACGGGAAAATTTATATTGTTTGGGTTATGTTGTGTCAATTTTTATTAAAATTCTGGTAGCAGTCATACAAATAATTTGACTTTCACATGAAATCAAGTGAAGAGAAAGCGGGGTAGAGAAAGACGCTCAGGCAATGTAAGTTTACTAGTACAAATTAAAAGGCAATTTTGTGGGTACCGATAAAATGCTTCTGAAGGTAAGATAAATTGCATTTGTTCTTAAACATTTAGGAAGGGCATGGAATTGTTTTTCTTTCTCTCCATCCCCACTTCCTCCCAATGTGTAAGTAGTAAGATTTTTTTCCCCTCCTCTTAACTCTGAGGAAGACAACTTCCTTTATTTTGCATTTTTGGGTGGTGGTTATAGTACTTGTTTTGAGGTTTGACCATCCTCTCTTCAGCTATTTTTATTTTTACACACCACTTGAAGTGAGTACACTCAGTGGTATTTTAACTATAATAATCTGTTAAGAAATTCATGCATGCATATTACATCTTAAAACTGTTGTTTTGATTTAATTTTAATTGGTTTATGCTATGTCTGCTTCATCTTAGTTTTTAAACAAGTGACTACTTAGTTTTCCACAGCAGAACAGAATAGCAAAATCATATTCTTAATAGGATTGAAATGTTTACTTTCTTTCTGATGTTATAAATGATTTAAGATACGACATAGGAATTTTAACTGCTTGATTGCTCAGTGCCCTGTCCCCTCCCCCTCCCAAATAGAGGACATTTTGCTCTTACTGGAACTCTTAATTTTTGTCAAGTCAGCTGGAACAAAGATACAGAACTTTTACCCCTTAAAATTCTTTTACTTATTAAACAAATTTCAGAATTGGTGATAGTTGTTATTTTATGTTTGTATATTTACAGTCTTTTCTAAAACTTCGTTAGCATTAGAAAGCACATATTCCCTGAAATGTTTTAGTATAACAATTTGTGTAGTTGAGTTTAATCTGATATGTGTGATAACTTTTTATTTAAAATAAAATTTAAGCATCATGTAAAATAGTTAACAGTGGCATACTTCCTGGCATAGAAATTCAATATACAAAATGCTAAAAATTACACAATAGCAGCAGCATTTTAAAAGCTATATAACAGTCTAGTTACTTGTTGTTTTAAGCTGTCACTATTTCCGGTTTTGTGAAAAATAAATATAGCATTAGGTACATGCCCTGAGATTTTCAGATTTGCACATATTCTGTGGAAGCCTTCTTTACTACTATTTTTGGATTCCATGCTGTGGGATAATGAGGTCACTTTTTAGCAGTATTCAAGAAAAAAAACCAAGTTCTCTCAAAGAGATTCTAGTACATGTCCAAGTTTTGCTGAATGCTATTCTGTAATAGTCTTAAAGAACATCTTAAATTCAAGGAAGGAGATGAGAGAAGCATAGTGAGATTCCATACTTGATCCTCCTTCAAAATGCTATCAGTTGCTGCTCCTTCCCCAGCCTCTACTCCATTCCACAACTGGACAGTATTTTATGTAATACTTAGAATTTTTACAAATCAAGTAGAAGATACAATGGAAGAAGACACCCCTTTTAGAATAGCAAACAAAAAGACTGTACTTCTACACACTTAAAAAATGTGTTAAATTTTTTTTTTACAGTCTTCCATACAAAATTTTAAAGCAAAAGTTAAATTTTTTTTTAAGACAAAGACTTAAATAGAAAAGCATACTATATTTTCAGATGTGAAGATTCAGATTCTTAACAGTGTCAATTCTAATTGTTAATCTACAAACTTAATGCCATTCTAAAATAAAAATATTGAAAGGAAGCCGGGCGCGGTGGCTCACGCCTGTAATCCCAGCACTTTGGGAGGCTGAGGCGGGAGGATCATGAGGTCAGGAGATGGAGACCATTCTGGCTAACAAGGTGAAACCCCGTCTCTACTAAAAATACAGAAAGCTGGGCGTCGTGGCGGGCGCCTGTAGTCCCAGGAGGCTGAGGCAGGAGAATGGCGTGAACCCGGGAGGCGGAGCTTGCAGTGAGCCGAGATCGCGCCACTGCACTCCAGCGTGGGCGACAGAGCGAGACTCTGTCTCAAAAAAAAAAAAAAAATCCTTAAAGGATTAAAAAAAAAACCCCACCAGTAAGTTACTCTTGCTGAGGTAAGTGCTAGTGCAGGCTCATTTTGTGGTGAGACAAAGCGAATTCAAGTAACTTCTCCAATGACAAATGGGAAGTGGTGAAGCAAGGCTTCACATCAGGGTAAGTTTGAGGGCTCAGATACGATGATAGCTAACATGCAGTAAGTGTTTATATTATTGTGCATTACCATTCCAGGTGAGGTACTATATATTTTCTCAATTAGAATAGCATCTTAATGTAAAACTTGTGAGGCTTTGCTAGGAAGAATCTAGAGATAGTACAGGCTGTGCTTAGAGATTTATGAACTCTTTATAATCTCTCCCCTCAATCGCTTTTTTTCACATGCATAAACTAGTTGTCCCAGCATCATTTATTGAGTACTGTTCTATCCTTCCCCTATGATCTGCTCTTACATTTATATATCAAATTTCATTCATGTGGATTTGTTTTTAGGCCTTCTGTTTTGTTCCATTTGTCTTTTTTGCCTATTCTTGTGTCATTTCTATTCTAAATTTCATAGAGGGTAGGATAAGTTTCCCTGCTGTGTTCATTCAAAAATTCATTCAGCACATATATTGGAGACAACTGCTATGTGCCAGGAACCTTTTAGGTGCTGGGAAAATGGCATTGAGCAAAACAAAAAAATTCTCATGACTCTTACACTTATAAACAATTTCTTGGCTATTTTCTTGCTTATAAATTTTAGGATTAGCTTGTCAAATTCTATGAAAAACCCAGTAACGTTAAAACAAATTTAAATTGGGTCAGTTAAGGGAGCACTGATACCTTGACAATTTTATCCGTGAAAAGAAGGCTTTTACACTCATATATGTTTTCCTTTCTTTTTTTTTTGGCCTTTGTTTAAAGCTTAATTATTTCTTTCCCTAAAGGTCTAGAATGTATTTTTACTAGAGTTAGTCCTGCATATCATATATTTGCTGTTGCTGTTGTAAATGGTGTCTTTTATTTGACTTAAGCTTTCTAATAGCTTTATACAGAAGTGGTATTTTTTTTGTTGTTTATTTTTTCGACAGGTTGAGGGGACTATGTAGACTTTTATATCCAAATACCTTGCTGAATTCTAATTCCAATCATTATTATGTATATTGTTTCCTATGCAGATAATCATATCAAATATATTCTTAAAAAATTTGTATACCACTTTATTTTCTTATTAAATTAACTAGGACCTCCAATGTAGTGTTGAATAAATATGGTAATAGTAGACATACATACTTGTTCTTGATTTTAATGAGTTTCACTGTAAAAAGTGTTGCTATAGGTTTTTTTTTTTTTAAGACAAATGTGACATTTTCTTATCCTTTTTCCGTATCTCTTATAGTGTTTTTCTTTAGTCTGTTAATATGGTGAATTTATAATTTTAAAAAAGTCTATGTATTCTGTTCCTGAATTTCTGGGATA
This sequence comes from Pongo pygmaeus, assembly GCF_028885625.2. Taxonomy (NCBI): domain Eukaryota; kingdom Metazoa; phylum Chordata; class Mammalia; order Primates; family Hominidae; genus Pongo; species Pongo pygmaeus. Next base: position 61,796,264 of record NC_072382.2, read on the forward strand.
TATTGGTCGTAATGTATATTTTTGTTTATATACTGTTGGATGCTGGATTCTGTTAATATTTTGCATATGGACTCTTGTATGTTTATCAGTGAAATTGGCCTGTAATTTTCATTTTTTAATAATGTTCTTGTCTGGTTTTGGTATCCAGATTATATTGGCCTCATAAAATGACTTGGGGGTGTATTTCCTCCTTTTCTATTCTCTGGAAGAATTTGTGTGATACTGGATTTACTTGTTTCCTGAAAGTTTGGTAGACCTTGCTTTTACAACTTTTAGACCTAGTTTGTGTGTGTGCCGGTGAGGGGAAGAGGGGGAAGTTTATTTTATTTTTTCTTCCTTTATTAGTCATAGTGCTGTTCAGGCTTTCTGATTATTCTTTTTTTTTTTTGAGACAGGGTCTTGTTCTTTCACCAGGTCTGAGTGCAGTGATGTGATCTCACTTCACTGCACCATCCACCTCCCAGGCTCAAGCAATCCTCCTACCTTAGCGTTCCAAGCTGTTGGGACTACAGGCGCATGCCGCCATGCTTGGCCTAGTTTTTTTGTTGTTTTGTTTTGTTTTTGTAGAGACGAAGTCTCGCTATGTTGCCCAGGTTGATCTCAAACTCCTGGGCTTAAGTGATCCTCTCATCTCAGCCTCCCAAAGTGTTGGCATTACAGGTGTGAGCCACTGCACCCAGCCTTCTAATTATTCTTGAATCAATTTTGAGTTTGTATTTTTCTAGGCATATATCCATTTTGTCTGTGCTTCATATTTATTGCATAAAGTTGTTCATAGTATTCTCTTTTAAATGTCTCCTCTAGCTGTAGTTATGTTCACTATAGTCTGTCCTTTAGTTCTCCTTAGCAGTGTTTGAAGAGATACGCTTTTTAGTCCATCTATTGAATTTTTACCATTAGGTTATATTTTTTATTTCCGTAAGTTCTGTATGTTTCCTCTTAAGATCTTAGTGGTCATTCTTTAACTTATTTTTTAAATTCACATTTGTCTTGATTGGATTGATGGTCATTTTTTATAGCCTCTTGCTCACTTGTTTGTGATATCATTTATTTTTAACATTTAATCCGGAATCTTGATGGGTATGGCTGATAAAATTTTAACAATGGATGTTATGTACTTCCCTAATAAGTTCAAGATAAATTAGACTGTGACTGCTTTAACACATAGATATAGATCTGGATTGCTGTATTTAGCCAATAACATACGTATTACAAAGGAATTACTTGGTGGATGATTAAGGTTTTCTTAGGTAAATAATTTGGAAAAAATGTTATTTGTGGGAAATATAGGAAGAAAGAAATTAAACATCAAGGAAGAGAAGCAGGAAATGGTTGCTAGCTGTGTCTTCCTAGATGGAATGTGTTTGTATAACATTTGATATTGCTTTGTGTTTTTTTTTTTTTTGAGACAGAGTCTCCTCACTTTGTCACCCAGGCTGGAGTGCAGTGACGCTATCTCACTGCAGTCTCAACCTCCTGCACTCAAGTGATCCTCCTAGTTTAGCCTCCCAAGTAGATGGGACTACAGGTGCACGCCACCATGCTGGGCTCATTTTTTTTTTTGTATTTTTGGTAGAGATGAGGTTTCACCATGTTGCGCAGGCTGGTCTCAAATTCCTGAGTCCAAGTGACCCACCTGCCCCTGCCTCCCAAAGTGCTAGGATTACAGGTGTGAGCCACTGTGCCCAGCATATTTGATATTTCCTGATAGCAGTTATCACCTATTTGGTTGGGTATATTTGTCTTGACAGTTAGATTGTGATCTCTTTTGGGGCAAACACTTTTATTGGTGGTGTTTTGTTTTTTGTACAGTGTCTAGCATAGTAACTGTTAAATAGTATATAGTCAATAGATTTATTATAGCTAGGTAGATGGGATTTTAAAAGTACTAAACAAAGTTCAATTGTAGTTAATTATAATGAACTAATCATTGTCATATGATTACAGTACGAGGAATTATACCAGAAGCCACTAATAACTAGATCTGGATTAAATATACCTTTTAAATGCGTTATTGGGTTCAAAAAAACCAAACACATTTTCAAATGTTGTCTTTACCTCACTCAAACAAGGGTGAGCTTAAATGGAAGCAGGGGAGCATTTAGTGGTAAAAACACAGAACAGGCAAAATTTCAGAAATGGGTCAGACTTTCAATTAGAGACTGAATTTTCAGCCAGCAACAAGCCAGGGATGGTGGAAAGGGAGCTAAATCTGATATTTCCTTTATTAAGAAGGATCCATCCAACCTGGCTAGAAGTGATCATAGGTAGGCTAAAGTGGTCTTAATATGTAAACAGCTCCCCAGCTCTCCCCACTCCCACTTGCTCCTGGATGATCAAACACAAAACACAAGACATGGCAAAAATAATAACAAATGTAGCCCCCAACCCCCAGGCCCTATACAAGAACTTCAGACGTTTTGACAATTTTTGATCATTCTTTTAAGTGAGTATAAAGAATGAGGGACTTTAGTGCCATCCTTGTAGAGTTAGTTCCCTTCCCTGTCCCACCACCGTTTCACCAAGGGAAATTTATTGAGAACACCTAAAATTTGCTGTTGACTAGTCATGTTAGGGGAAGGAGGAATGGTATAGACATAACATTTTAAAATATTGACGTGCGTCGTGTGTTTACTTGTTTGCAATCTTTTTTTTTTTTGAGATGGAGTCTTGGTCTGTTGTCTAGGCTGGAGTGCAGTGGCCGATCTCGGCTCACTGCAACCTCTGCCTCCCAGGTTCAAGTGATTCTCCTGCCTCAGCCTCCCAAGTAGCTGGGATTACAGGCGCCTGCCACCACACTCAGCTAATTGTTCTATTTTTAGTAGAGATGGGGTTTCACCATGTTGGCCAGGCTGGTCTCGAACTCGTGACCTCAGGAAATCAGCCCACCTCGGCCTCCCAAAGTGCTGGGATTATAGGCGTGAGCCACTATGCCCAGCCATTTGCAATCATTTTTTAAATTGTGTTAAGTTACTATAAAAATTAACATTTTTATAGTTTTCCCACATTTTACTGCGTACTACTTTGTATGACTTTATGATTGTTAGGTTCTTAATGAATTTTGACTTAAATTCTTTTATATTTTTATTTTTACCAATCCATCCTATTTAACATAAATTGACAGTATGTTTAATATCTTTCAGAAAAGTTCCTTCCCTGTGCTTTTATTTTAACCAGTTTTAGCTAATGTTTTTGCACAACCTTTTCTAAAAGCAACAAATAATTGATTAAGGGGAATCTCTGGGCTAAGCTGAAGCTTAACTCTGAAAGCTGTGTTAATGAGTTTCCATAGGAAAAACTGTCTACTGCTTTTATTTTGTTTATAAATTGAAATTAGCTAAATGAAAGAATAAGTAAATGAGAGCTGCTTAAGTTAAGACGTCCATTAAAATTTTTTGTCTTGATTAATTTCCCGTCTGAGAGTCAATTGATCTGGCTTTCGGTACTGAGCATGTGACTCTAGACAAGCATGCAGTCATTCTAGGTATACTGCTATTTGAAAAAACAGCTTTAAAAAGATGTTAGAACCTGGGAAAAAAGATCTTGCTCTCTTGTGGTTTCACAGGATGCCAAAGGTTTAGTTGCTTGTATGTTTCACTCAATTGCTTTCTGTTCAATGAATAAAATCAGCACCATGCATTAGAACTTTGCAGACTCACTGCAAAGGAAATAGCAGGAGGTAAAGTGACCTCAAATGAATGTGGCTTTTTTTGTGGGGTGCGGTGGGTGGGCAGTGCTACAACTAAATAAACAAATTGAGTTTTGCAGGAAGAAAACCTTTAACTCATCTTTATACTTTCTTATGGTGACCTTTTTCTTCTGCTGTCATTACCATTCTTTAAACATTTTTACAATGATCAGTTCATTTTAAACACGTAACATAGCTACAGTTGAGTTGTTTAGTTGTTTTATAACATGTGTTTTTCGAGTCCATCAGTAAACTGGAATTATAATCTTGTTTTTGTTGTTTTGATCACACAACTTTTCTGCACTCTGAAAAATACAACTGATACTTGCTTCTCTTCACCAAAAGTCTTTTAGGTAGGTTTATCACCTTTTATCAGTTGAGTAAGTAAGATATTTTGAAAATATTTTACAAGGGAAGTAGGAGAAATTCTCCATCATGTATGGTAAACTTGCAGTTATCTGTGCTCTTAGAAGACAGAGGGAACCTGAATAGTTAATATAATTTTTATTGCAGTACAGGTTTTACTCACATACCTTGGAAAAAGCTTCTTTTCCTGCTTGGCATTATTGCCAAATGTCCGGATTGATGGAGGTGTATGGGGAGAAGGATTTGAGAAAATCTGGACATTTTACTCCATGAATCTAGAGAAGGCAGGGGCAATACATTTATTTTTGTTTTCTGAAGGTAGCTCTCATTGTAATGATGTAATTTGGGGCAGAGAATTGAGCCAGACTGCTGGGAATCAATTTCTGCTCCATGCTTACTAGCCTCGTGACTGGGCAAGTTACTTAAAGTCTTTCCTCACCTGTACTCTTTCCTCACCTGTGTGATGGAGACGATAATAAGACCACCTACTTCATGGACTGTGAGGTTTCAGTGAATTAATATGGTAAAGCATTTAGTGCCTGACACATAGTAAATGATAGCTGTATTGTTGCCAAGTCAGTAAGTGTGAGTCAAAGTATACAGATATGTTTCCCTGAAGGAGTTTGAAGTTTAATACTTAATTTTTGTAAAAGTCTGATTTATATTTACTTTTGAATAGTCCGAAGTGGGGACTGAAAGAATGTACAAAATGTCCATGTTTGGGTTATCTTTCCTAAACACTCTGCCTTCCTCAGGAAACATTTCTTCTGTCTCAGCTGTTCCACCTCCCTGCTGAGCTGGAGTAACTATAGCACTGGGAGACACAGGTAGTGCTGCACCTGGCTGGGCTCAGGAGCCTTGCTGTGAGAGAAGGGTTTTGCTTTTCTTACCAGGATACTTAACTGAATAGGTGCCATCTCATCCCTGGGCACTCAAGGTTTTTTGTTTGTTTGTTTGTTTTGAGACAGAGTCTCTCTCTGTTGCCCAGGCTGGAGTGCAGTGGCATGGTCTCAGCTCACTGCAACCTCTGCCTCTCAGGTTCAAGTGATTATCCTGCCTCAGCCTCCCAAGTAGCTAGGACTACAGGCATGCGCAACTATGCCCTGCTAATTTTTGTGCTTTTAGTAGGTAGAGATGGGGCTTTTCCATGTTGGCCAGGCTGATCTTGAACCCCTGACTTCAGGTGATCCGCCCACCTTGGCCTTCCAAAGTGCTGGGATTACAGATATGAGCCACCACGCCCGGCTGCACTCAAGTATTGAAGTAAACATCCATATAGGATTTATTAGGATAGTTACTCATTTGACAGGTTTTTCTCTAGGGTTTACACATAGCAAAGCCTTCAGGATTTTGCGAAGACAGGGTTTTCTTTTCCTGTATAAAAGACAGCTTTAGTCCTAACAGTGAGGGGAAATATCATGAAAATGATTCCTTTATTCTTCCTGCTCCATTTGAAAATGACCTGATTCTTTTTTAGAAATGTGGCTTATTTTACAGTTGTCCTCTTCATACATTTATTTATTTACTTATTTAGAGACAGAGTTTCACTCTGTTGCCCAGGCTGGAGGGCAGTGGTGCAATCGTAGCTCACCTCAGCCTTGCACTTCTGGGCTGAATCGATCCTCCCGCCTTGGCTTCCTGACTTGCTGAGATTACAGATATGAGCCACTGTGCTCAGCTCCCCTTTGTACATTTAGAGTTTGCAATGATTTGTTTTGTATGGAAAATCAAGAGGAAAAACTAGTAAGTTCACTCATCATCTGCTTCTTGTTTCCTATAGAGGCTACGTTTCTTAAAAGTAATTACCTTTGAATTTTGTTTCCCAAATAATTTAGTGAAATGTCAGTATGAATTCATCTTGCCTTTTAAGATTTTATTTTATTTTGAGACGGAGTTTCGCTCTTGTTGCCCAGGCTGGAGTGCAATGGCACGGTCTTGGCTCACTACAACCTCTGTCTTCCGGGTTCAAGCGATTCTCCTGCCTCAGCCTCCTGAGTAGCTGAGATTACAGGCACCCGCCACCACACCTGGCTAATTTTTGTATTTTTAGTAAAGATGGGGTTTCACCATGTTGGCCAGGCTGGTCTTGAACTCCTGACCTCAGGTGATCCACCTGCCTCGGCCTCCCAAAGTGCTGGGATTACAGGCGTGAGCCACCACGCCCGGCCTAAGATTTTATTAATACAGATATTCTGCATCTTTACAGGTCTGTCTTGCATTTTGCAAACACGTCTGTTCTTGCTAAGGTGTATACGTTTTGAATTCTCTTCTTCCATAACTTGGATGATTGAGAATCTGTGGAACTCCCCCCAACACCTGTAAGGGTAGCAGTGTTAAATGGCAGTACATTAACATCTATGCCTCCATAGTACCTTTTTCTAAATTTACTCTTACCACACAGAAACTATAGTATCTCCTTCATTCTAAGGCACACATTAAAAAAATTTCTTATTTTAACACCTCTGTACTTAGGCGCATTTTCTAATTGATGTCATCCTCCCGTCAACAAAAGGTGGTTATTTGTTCTCTTGTCTTGCCTCCTACTTGACTATAAGTAGACTCCTTGAAGGCAGGAACTGATAGTCATTTATTTTTGTTATTTCCAATGTCTCATTTGTAGTAGAACCCGAAGTTTGGTGAATTACAATGTAACAATTTTCAGGATATCTTAATAAGTGTTAGTTGAAATGAGAGTTTCATCAGGACACTGTTTTTGGATTGTTTTGAAACAGGGTCTTATTCTATCACCCAGGCTAAGTGCATTGGTGTGATCATAGCTCACTGCAGCCTTGACCTCCTGGGCTCAAGCAATCCTCTGCCTCAACCTCCCAATTAGCTAGGACTACAGAGGTGTACCACCGTGCCTGGCTTTATTTATTTATTTATTTAGTAAGTAGAGACAGGGTCTTGCTATGTTGCCTAGGCCAGTCTTGAACTCCTTGAACTCCTGGGCTCAAGCAATCTTCCTCCCTTAACCTCCCCAAGTTCTGGGATTATAGGCATGGATTGCTGTACCTGGCCTCATCAGGATACTTTTGCAGGGGGAGATGTAAAAAATGTAAAAAGGGCCTGGAAAATGGTAATACAAATAGTTAAATGCTATTCCTACTTTTCCCTCCTTTGTACCCATTCTTTCTTTCTCTTTTGGTTGATTCTCTTCAGACTGATGCATACCTCACCAAGAAAGCATTGGTTTTAGCAGATTCGAGTGAAGTAAAAAGACTAAGAATTTTATATTTTTATTTATGAGAGGCTATTTTTTGAGCATCTTTTGGATATTGCACTGTGCGATTGTCACTTTCCATTATGTAAATGAGGAAATAGTTAAATATGTTCAGAGACGTAAAATTTTAGTCCAAGATGGTGGAAGAAGGACCAAACTTCCTGTTATGGGTTTCTGATCTGGGCTTTCTGCTTTAAAATAATTCTTTTCTGAACTACATTTTTTTTGTTCTTTTTATTAGTTTAAAATTAATATTTTTTAATAGCTCTGTGGTTTTGAGACTGAATTTTTACATTCTTATCACAGTAAATGTTTGCTTAAAAAGGTGGAGTTGATCTGGTCTCCCTTTATCTTGCCTCTGAGTACCCTAAAATGTGGATTTAATTTTAGTGCTAGAAACTGTTTAGTGGGTCTAGTTGTTTTCCTTAATTAAATTTAAGCTTTTACATGTGGGTGATTAGAAAAGTCTTATCCAGAACCTCAGTTGGCATTTTTTAGAAATGACTTCCATATAGTTTTTTTTAGTAGACTTTAAGAACTTTAGAGTTACGGAAAACCTGAGAAGATAGTACAGGAAGTTCCTATGTATCTGTCACCTAGTTCCTCTATTGTTAACACGTATGGTACATTTGTTAGAATTAATGAACCAATGTGGATACATTATTATTAGCTAAAGTCTATACTTTATTCAGGTTTCCATAGTTTTTACCTAATGTCCTTTTTCTGATCCAGGATCCCATCAAGATAACACATTACATTTAGTTGTCATGCCTTCTTAGGCTCCTCTTGGCTGACTTTCCTTGTTTTTGATGACCCAACTATTTTGAAGAGTACTCATTAAGTATTTTGTAGAGTACCCTTCTATTAGAATGTGTCTGGTGTTCTTCTCATGACAGGTGTAGGGTTATGGGTTTTGGGTAGGAAGACCACAGAGGTGAAGTACCGTTTTCATCACATTATATCAAGAGTACATGCTGTCAGCGTGATTTGTAACTGTTGATGCTGACCCTGATCATCTGGCTGAGGTAATGTTTGTCTGGTTTCTCTCCTATGAAGTTGCTCCCTGCCCCAACCCTTTTCCATATTTTATTCTTTGGAAGGAAGTCATTATGTGCAGCCCAAACTTACGGAATGAGGATGCTGTCTAATTTTGAATAAACATTTAAATAGTAGAGGCTTAGTTTAAAAATTTACCTGGAGTTAGTGAGACTTTTGCTTTTTATAACAAAAACCATGGCTATTTAAATGAAATATTAAAACATGTGCTTGCATTTGGCTGGGCGTTGTGGCTCATGCCTGTAATCCCAGCACTTTGGGAGGCTGAGGCGGCGGATCACTTGAGGCCAAGAGTTTGAGACCAGCCTGGCCAACATGGTGAAACCTGGTCTACTAAAAATACAAAAATTAGCCAGGCATAGTGGCGCGTGCCTGTAGTCCCAGCTACTCAGGAGGCTGAGGCAGGAGAATCAACTTGAACCTGGAGGTGGAGGTTGCAGTGAGCCGAGATCGCACCACTGCATTCCAGCGTGGGTGACAGAGTGAGACTCCATCTCAAAAAAACAAAAACTACAAAAAAACCATGTGCCTGCATTCAAAGATTTGGTTTGGCAATAATTTTCAAGCTATTTTTCATTCTCAGTATTTCAACGTTTGCTATTACATGGCAGCTGTTAGATGTTCCTCTTTATTTTATGGCATATAATTGATAATTATTTGAAAAAAATGTAATGGAAATGTGAAAGAACATTAGTTAAGAGCTCTTGAATAAAATTTGTTAATATTTTGTTCTGCATCTATTGCTTTTCTGCACTTCTTATTTCTGCATATATTATTTCTAAAATTGAGGATTTGGTTGATATGTAAATTATGATTAGAGACCAGAACAGTTTAGGACCCAAAATGATCAAGGGAAAGCACCTCGCTGGAAACCCCCATGACAATAAAACTCTCCTTGTAGTTCCCATTTGTATGTTTCAATTATAAGGCTTATGTTAAAATTAGATCAGAATTTCCATCATAGACTCTCAATTTCATAGTTGTGTAAGTACCATATAAACCTAATTGTAAACAGAGGCATTTAATGATGGGCATTATTTGAACAATTTAAGATCAGGTTATTTAGCTCACAGGCTAGAAAATACATGTCTAGTTTCACATTTTAAAGTTGAGAGATTGTGAAGATGGGCTTTGGTTCTAAAGGTGAATTTTATAATTTTTTCTAATGATTTTCCAGATTTTCTACAATGAAGATGTGTTGTTTTGTAACATAATAAATTAAAAATACTTGTTATTCTTTTTTCTTTACTGATTACTCTTGAGACTTACTGCATTGTAAACAAATGACTATTTTAGATGTGTATATTAATTTCCTAGGTCTGCTGTAACAAACCACCTCAAACTTGGTGGTATAAACAAGGGAAATTTACTTTTTCATAGGTTAGAACTCCAAAATCAAGTTGTCGTCGTGCTGGTTGATTCTGGAGTCTGAGGAAGAATCATTTCCATGCCTCTGTCCTGGCTTCTGGTGCTTAGCAGCAGCCCTTTGTGCTCCTTGGCTTGCTTGTGGATGCATCCCTCCAATCTCTGCCTCTGCCTTCATGTGGCCTTCCTCTCTGGGTTATTTTCTGTGTTTTGCATCTCACCCTCCTTTCTCTTATAAGGACAACAGTGGTTGGATTTAGGTCCAGGGCCATCTCACCTTAATTATAACTGTAAAGACCCTATTTCCAAATATGGTCATATTCATAGGTACCAGGCATTAGGAGTTGGATATATCTTTTTTGGATGCCACCATTCAAGCCACTACAGTGAGCAAGCCTCTTCCTGCATTTGCAAATAAGCACTATGAAAGTACTTTTACTAAATGGAATAATAGCTATAGAATCTGACTTGTATTATATGCATATAAATGTGATTCAGAGTTTAGTTACATGTTTACTTTTCATGTGGTTTACAATTGATGTGGCATTCTTTTACTATGAAATTAGGCTGAGCACATATAGACAAGCTATAATTTGTGTCTCTAAATGGTGTGAGCAGGGTCTTAAATTCTGTGAACATGTGCTGTTTAGCTCTTGACTTTTTTAACCTACATACTTGGGTATTTTTATAAGATAAATGTATATATATGTGGCTCCTTTTGATATGAATCACGTTTGTCTCCACATAAAAGTTTAAAATTCTCCCTAGCGATCTAGTCTGATTTAAATTTGTGTGCCATAAGAAGAGATTTTATAAAAACTGAGAATTGCTGGTAGAATGAGGTTAAGTAATCAAAAGTAAGACGGGTCATCCTTGGTGTGAATAGACAGCCGCTTTCAGAGAAGTGTTGGCCCAGCCTCCAGGCATGTGGTTTGGAGGGAATCTCTGGTTGAGAACATTTGCTGCTGCTGCTTTCCTATTTTGAGATGAACTTGATGAGGAATTTAGTTCTTCGTATTATTAGGAAAGTAAAACAACAGTGATACAGATGTAAGATTGCTTTTTTGAATTTTATTGTGCTATAGACCTATATGTCTTCACTAAAACATAGCTCCACAAGTGCCAGAACTGGCTGGGTACAGTGGCTCACACCTGTAATCCCAACACTTTGGGAGTCCTAGGTGATAGGATCGCTTGAGGCCAGTAGTTGATGACCAGCCTGGGGAACATAGTGAGACCTCATCTCTACAAAAAAATGAAAAAATTAGCCAGGCGTGGTGGCATGCACCTATAGTCCCAGCTACTCAGGAGGCTGAGGCGGGAGGAGCACTTGAGCACAGGAGTTCAAGCCAGCAGTAAGCCATGATCGGGCCACTGCACTTCAGCGTGGGCAACAGAGCAAGATTGTCTCTAAAAATAACAAAAAACAAACAAAAAACAAGTGCCTGAACTATGCTGGTTTTATTCTTATTCAGAACCATATCCTAGCTTGTAGGTATTAAGTACACAACAACTATGAATAGTATATCATAGATGCTCTTGAAATCTATGTGGCATTTCAAGACGTGTCTTATTCTTTTCAATGGCTGTTTGCTATTCTGTGATAGATATGCCATAATTCATTTAACCAGTCCTGTGTTCTCCCCTTAGGGATATTTAGGCTATTAAAAGGTTTTCAGGCTGGGCACAGTGGCTCACACCTGTAATCCCAGCACTTTGGAAGGCCGAGGTGGGTGGATCACTTGAGGTCAGGAGTTTGAGACCAGCCTGGCCAACATGGCGAAACCCCACCTCTACTAAAAATACAAAAATTAGCCAGGTGTGGTGGCAGGTGCCTGTAATCCCAGCTACTCGGCAGGCTGAAGCAGGAGAATTGCTTGAACCTGGGAGGCGGAGGTTGCAGTGAGCCGAGACTGAGCCATTGCACTCCAGCCTGGGCAACAGAGTAGAGTGAGACTCTATCTCAAGGAAAAAAAAAAGTTTTTCACAGTAACAAAGCTACCATGACATATCTTGTTTGTGTGTGTATGTTTATGTATCTTTCGTAGTTTGCAGTGTTAATTTCCTTCATTCATGGCTATGTTCTTGTGAAACAAGCACATTAAAAAATATATTACTGAAATAATTTTCCAGTATAACTGACCTGTATTTTCCTAAATACATTTAAAGTACTTTTATGTTGCCAGGCGCAGTGGCTCGTGCCTGTAATCCCAACACTTTGGGAGGCTGAGGTGGGCGGATCGCCCGAGGTCAGGAGTTCAAGGCCAGCCTGGCCAACATGGTGAAACCCCGTCTCTACTGAAAATACAAAAATTAGCTTGGCGTGTTGGCACGTGCCTGTAATCCCAGCTACTTGGGAGGCTGAGGCAGGAAAATTGCTTGAACCAGGGAGGCAGAGGTTGCAGTGAGCCGAGATTGCGCCACTGCACTCCAGCCTGGGCTGGAGAGACTCTATCTCAAAATAAAATAAAGTACTTTTATTTTTTATTTTATTTTTATTTTTTAAAGACAGATTCTCGCTCTGTTGCCCAAGCTGGAGTGCAGTGGTCTGATGATAGCTCACTGTAGCCTGAAACTCCTGGGCTCAAGCGGTCCTCCTGCCTCAGCCTCCAGAATAGCTAGATTATAGGTGTACCCCACCACACCGGGTTAATTTTTAAGTTATTTTTTTATAGGTCTTGCTATGTTGCCTAGGCTGGTCTCAAACTCCTAGCTTCAAGCGATCCTCTCACCTTGACCTCCCAAAGTGTTGGGATTACAGGCATGAGCCACTGCTTCTGGCCTAAAATGCTTTTAAATTTGTTTCTCCTCGAATCAGTGAAAAATCCTTCCCACGGAGTTTTGAAAAAAGTATCAGAAGCAGTGTGTATGCACACACTGTTTTGATTTCCTCTGTGGGATGGTTCTTGGCTAATCCTTTTGAAAGGAAATATCAGAACCCGTCTGTCCATTGCATGCAAGGCTGGGAAGGAAAGCAGTAGCCACACAATAGGTTACAATTAGAACACTGAATAAGAAACAAGAATTCCTTCCATGCCTAAGAGAGATGCATAACCTTAGGGTGACCATATGTCTACTTGCCTAGGAAAGTCCTAGTTTATGCCTGTTGTCCTGATGTAATTATTATTAGCATCCTCTTTGAGTCCCAGTTTGTCAGTAACTTATATGGTCATCCTACTTAATCTTTCAGTTCTTTTTTTCCTTGTCTGTAGAGAGAGAGCAGTGCCTGGTATATAGTAAATGTCATGTAAGTGCTTGCTGTCACTGTTATTATGATTACTTGACCTATCAGCAACCCTTATCTTTCACTCCTTCTTAAATTATTTTCTTCTCTTGGCCTCCTGGCTACCATTTTCTTTGTTCTCTTCCTACTTTTAGCTGCTCCTTCTCAGTTTCCTTGCCTAGATCTTTCTCATTTTCCTAACCTCCCAACAGTGGAGTACCCCAGGTCCCAGTCTCTGTTGTTTTCTATGTCTGATTCATCTTGTGACAATACCATCTATCTCCTGACTCCCAAATTTGTCTTCAGCCCCACCTTCTCAGTGAATCCCAGACTCATTTCTGTAGGTGTCTAATAAGTGTCTTAACAGAACATGTACAAAACCACTCTGTATTCTTGCCTCCATTCTCTACCCCACCAGCCTGTTGCAGCCCAATAAATGGTATCACCATTCTTACAGTTAATTAGGCAGAAAAACTTGGCATCATCTTTGAGTCTTTTCTGACAGACTCTATATCTACATCCAGTTTATCTGCAAATCCTATTGGCCCTCCTTTGGAAGTAAACACGGATCTGGCCACTTTACACCTCCACTCCAGTCACCTCCCTTCAAGCAGCAATTTTCTTTTCATGATTTATTGTAATAGCTTCTTAAGTAGTCTCTCTGATTTCACCCTTGACCTATAATCCAGTCTTCTGACTGCAGCCAGTATTACTTTTCATATGAAAGTCAGAACATTTTACTCATCTGCCTCAAACCCTCTAGTGGTTTTCATTTCACTTTGAATAAAATCTGAAGTCCTCACTGTGGCCTGCAAGGCTCCGCCTGCCTCCCTGTTAATTTTCTGAACTCATTAACCACTCTCTCATGTTTGTTGTTGTAGCTACACTGGCTGTCTTGCTGTTCTTCAGACATGTTACAGTAGTCTCACCGCACTGCCTTTAACTTAATGTTCCCTCTGCCTGGAATGATCTTCTAGATCACAGCATGGCTCACTCCTTCAGTTGATCCAGGATTCCCTTCTCCAATGTCACATTGTGCGTGGAGCCTTCTCTGGCTATCTTATGCAGTATCATATCCTCCCCTCCAACTCCTGCTGTTGCCAGCCCCCTTCATTTTTCTTCAGAGTTCCTATCACCTCTGATGTATTATGTTTGCTTATTTATTGATGGTCAATACTTCAAGAAACTGCCAGCCCTCTGAGAGCCTGGGATTAGATACTCAACTCCTGACACAATGCTTGGCACATTGTAGGTGCTCAGTTAGTATTTGTAGATTAAGTGGGGTGGTGAGTGAACCTAGGGAAGATTCCTGTGGCAGTTTTAGCAGTTTAGTAATAGAACATAGGCTGTGGAAATCACCCCCTTTAATTCTAGTTTTGCTTCTACAGACCATTCTCTGTTCTAGAAGAGGTGAGAAATGAAATTGGGATATAGGATGTTGGTAGGTAACAAGGGATAGAGGGGAGAGGAAGTGAAAATGGAAGTAACAGTCTAGACTCTGGGAAGCAAAAGTTACAACTAGAAGTGAGTTGGTTACCTACCTGTTTATGGGGCACCCTTCCATTTCTAAGTTTGGAAAGGAAAAGAGCCAATTTTTGAATGCTGATTTTTAGTTAAGCCGTGTACTGAGTACTTAATATCATTTAATCTTCACAATAGCCCTTTCAAGTAAGAATCATTATGTTCATCTTTCAGGTGAGGAAATTGAGACTTAAGAGATTAAATAACCTTCCCAAAATGATATAGCAATTAAGCGGGGTATGTGGGTCTGCCTGCCTCCAAAATACATGCTCTTTACTTCATAGCACCTGAAGGGGGAGTCTGTGTGCAGTAGTTCACATTTCATGTGGAGCTGTAAAGTACAGAAAATTTTCACGTTTTACTCCTTTTAAAAAACTCTTGAAAGTATCTCTCAGCTTTGCAAGTAATTAAATTTGGTGTCAGTGAGGAGTGACTTACTGCAAATCCCACAGCTATAAAGTAGCAGAGGTAGGGCTTCATGCAAATCTTCCTCTTTTAAAATCTGATATTTTTCTGTATTCCACAAATTTAAAACAAGGAAGTCCTTGATAGCACCTATAAATTATATTTGGCATATTGTAGGAGCTAAACGTGTCATAATAAAATTATATAGCTGGAAAGTGTCTTAAAAAGGTCATGAAGGGCAAACTCCTCATTTATAGCTGAGAGCCAGGAAAGAGGTTTAAGAGGTTTACTCATCTAAGAGCACTGAGCTAGTTGTTTGTATAGCTGGGACTAGAATCTAGCTTTTATTACTAAAGAGTTTATGTTTAATCTGTCTAGGTCTTTCAAAACTCTTGGGTTCCTTCTTTCATTCACGTATTTCAAATTTGAAAGCTACAAGAATTGTTTTCCTTCCATCCATATCTCCTAGCAACCCAGTTAAACCCACAGGTAAAGTTAATCAGTTTTTTGTGTGTCTTTCCAGAGATATTTTGTGCACATAAAGCAAATACATAAACTGTGGGTATTTAACACAGTATCTTGCAGATTGCTGTATATTAATGCATGAAGTCATTCCTTTTTTTAATGGTTATATTCATATTGAATGAACCTTTCATAATTTAACCAGGCATTTGCTGAATGACATTGTCCTTGCTGAAGCACATTGTGTTTCCAGTCTTTTAAAGACATTTCACTATGAACAACCTTGTACATATCATTTCTTATATGTGCAGACCTATCGGCAGGATAAGTTTCTGGAATTGAAATTGCTGGATCAAACAGTATCTTTGTGTATTTAAAAAAAATGACCTGCTTACACCTTTACTCGTAACTTACAAATGGGGCGTTTCCATTTTTAGTGAAATGACTTTACTTTTCTATTTGGCAGTAGCAGTTTATAATTTAAAAAAATAATGAATCACTTATTTTAAGGGGTACCAGGATTTTTTTTTAAACTGTCACAGGCTATGTGCTATGTTAGTATGGCAGGTTAAAGAAAGTGTAATGGAAGGAGTATTGCATTGGAGTTAGACCTGATTTGAATCCCAGTTCCACTTTGTGACCTTTGGCAGATTATTAAACTGCTGAGCCTCAATGGTCTCATCTGTAAAATGGTGGGTGCCTGTTATCCCAGCTACTCGGGAGGCTGAGGCAGGAGAATCACTTGAACCAGGGAGACGGAGGTTGCAGTGAGCCGAGATTGCACCACTGCTCTCCAGCCTGGGCGACAAAATGAGATATTCTGTCTCAAAAACTAACCTTACCAATACGGTTGTCTAGAACTATTGTATTTCATCACATTTCTCCCCGTACATTTTAGTATATCTGAAATTGAGATGCCTCATAATCAAAGGCATGTCATGAGTGTATTGGTAGCAGTTTTTTTTTCCTCTTCCTTTTTCTGCTTTTTTTTTTTTTTTTGGTTGTGGGGAGGGGGCAGGGTCTCCTCTGTTACCCAGGCTGGAGTGCAGTGGCACAATCACGGCTCACTGCAGCCTTGACTTCCCGAGCTCCCAGGATCCTCCCACTTCAACTTCCCACATAGCTAGGACCACAGGCATGTGCCATCATGCCCTGCTAATTTTTGTATTTTGGGTAGACACTGGGTTTCACCATGTTTCCCAGGCTGGTCTTGAACTCCTGACCTCAAGTGATCCATCCACTTTGGCCTTCCAAAGTACTAGGATTATAGGCGTGAGCCACTGCACCCGGCATTTTTTTTATCTTGGCATATAAAATAATGATGGTCTTACAATCAGTGCCATCTTAGATTTGATGAAAAAGGGTAAATTCACATACTGGGACAAGTGAACTATGCTAGGGCATGGTATAGGCTGAAGCTCAGTGTGATAGGAAAAGCTCAGGGTAGGGAATGGGATGTTAGAGGGATAGTTACAGTGAGGGAAGTTTCATTCTAGATCAGCAGTCAGCCCAGTAGAACAGCCACCTAGTGGGAGGCTAGTACAACTGATTGATGGCACAGGAGCAGGTATTACCCAAAATCCTGGGTATGTGGAATTGGAATTGTGGAGAGTTGTTGGTGGGTAATAAGACTTCGCCCCACAGTTGAGATTTAGGAACTATGTACTCACTTATGGCAGGAAGGCTTTATAAGAAGGGGGCTATGAGAGAAAATATTTGCAAATCATCTGGGCACAGTGATGCATGCCTGTAGTCCCAGCTACTCAGGAGGCTGAGATGGCAGGATCCCTTAAGCCTGGGAGTTTGACACCAGCCTGGACAACATAGTGGCATCCCATCTCTATAAATGAAGGAATGAATGAAAACCATTAAAAAAAAATTTGTAAATCATATTTCTGATAAGGGATTTATATCCAGAATATATAAAGTACTCTTACATTCAATGATAAGATAAAATTTAATAAGGGGCAACGATTTGAGTAGCCATTTCTGCAAAGAAGATATACAAATGGCCAATAAGCACACAAAAAGGTACTCAACATCCCACTAGGGAAATGCACATTAAAACTGCAGTGAGAGATTATTTTACATCCATAGGGTGTCTGTTGTAAAAAAAAAAAAAAAAAAAAATTCTTCTTTTTGTTTTTGGTAGGGGGGCGGTGGGGGATAGGATCTCACTCTGTAGCCCAGGTTGGAATGCAGTGGTGCGTTCGCAGCTCACTGCAGCCTCTAACTCCTGGGCTCAAGTGATCCTCCTACCTCAGCCTCTCACATAGCTGGCACTACAGTTACGCACTACCACATCTGACTAATTTTTAAATATTTTGTAGAGATGGGGGTCTCACTGTGTTGCCCAGCTGGTCTCGAATTCCTAGGCTCAAGTGATCCTCTCGTGTTAGCCTTCCAAAGTGTTGGGATTACAGGTGTGAGCCATCGCGCATGGCCAAGACTGAGTTTAATAACAGGTCTAGGTGAGGATATTGAAAAATTGGAACCCCCAAACACTGCTAGTGGGATTGTGTCTGTGGGTTTTAATTTGGGAATTCAAGGAATATCTCCTGAGGGTTTTAATTTGGGGACAGTGGGAAGAGAGATACAGTGTTTTTGTACTTAGAATGTTTTCAGAAGAAGGCTAATAAACCCAAGGAAGGCTATTGGAGTGGGGAGTTGGGTCAGGCTGAGAAGGCTGGAGTATACAAGTGGTACCCCAAAGACAAGCTTTCCCTCTATACAAGTTTTGTTTAGGCCTGGCTCTGTCCTCTGGAAAAGGAAAAGAAATTCTCTTCCCATTTCTTCTTAGGAAAAATTACCCTGCTTCAGAGGTTAGAACTTGGGGCTGATACTGGCAGGGCCATATCCAGTAGTAGCTTTTGTGGTTTGGCCTCTGAATATACCTGCAATTTAGGAAAAAACACCAAATAACTTATAAACAGACTTTTGTGATAGAACCAGTTTGTAAGTTGACTTTGTACTATACTTTCTGCTGGCACATACCAGGCCCATTCATTTGCAACTAAATACTATATGTGAGGTAATACATATATATTAGCTGAAAATGTATGGAAGGCAAATGAAGGCATATGGTTGCTTTAGGCAGTCTGAGACAATTGGCAACACTGAAGACCTCACTAAATTTTGTTAAAAAGGAACTAAAAGGATTACTGGATTTAGTGTAGCTTTTATTATTCTGCATTAGAGTTCTGGGGATTAAATTATAGACATATGTAATTGTACGTGTTAGATTAAATGAAATACTAATTTTAGTCAAAAACTGTACTTTAGTGAAGGAATATCAAGCATATTGGAAACATTTGACCAAAAAAATAAGGGGGGATGTTGCAGGGAACAAAGGTTCTCTGTGACATGACAGCTGCTGCTAAAAAGTGACACAAGGAGGAGCCCAGCTCTGGCTCACAGCTGCCTGAAGTTGCTGCAGTCTTCTCTAGTGTTACCAGAGGAATTTGCTCTGCTCTTGTTTTAGAAAATGGAGGCTACCAATGGCTAACTAGGTCCTTATTGTGCTTGGGGAAATTAATTCTTCTCTCCCCACTGCAGTCCTCCCCTACTTTGAGATCTGTGTGCAAGTATATTACTTAGCTTCAGGAAAGTTTTAAAAACCTTGAGCATGTAAATCGAGTTTTATATGTCCTGGGACATACATATAACACAATTTTAACTGGAACTCTAATTCATTTTAGCTTCTTTTGAAACCCAAAAGACAGAATAAAACAGTAGGTGCCAAGTTATCCTCATATTCCAAGAACTTGCATAGTGGGTAGCCTTAAACTGGTTTTGCACATGTAGCCCATACCTACCTGTAGGGAATAAAAGTGTTGAGATTATTAAGGGTTCTCTAAGACAATGTTTTTGGAAAGAGCTATTAGTATGTTGTATGTTTGGTATCCTTTCCTGCTTCCACACGTAGTGGAGGAGAGGAGAAAGATGCTTCTCCTTAAGCCCCTTTCATTTAAGCCAAATGATGAGGGAGGCTCTAATGGAGTCATTCTGAGAATTTGACGTGTATCCCCTTGAGTTTGGGGAATGAAAGGTTTAGTATACGAATCTATGGATCAGTAGCCCTGAGGCAGCAGAGCACAGAGAGGGCTGTATGTTAGCACTTTGTACTTGGAAAGACATTAGTGTTTCCTTAGGCTGCTGGGTGAAACCAGCTTAAAGCCATCTAGAAAGGGACACTGTGCTCGGCCACCTAGAAGGTGACATGAACCAGGAGGGAGGTACCCATGGAAACCCCAGAGATTGAGGGTTGGAGTTTTAAATGGCCAGGTCTCACTTAAGTTCTGGGAATTGAGTATGGAGGGCCCTCATGAAAAAGTTGGTATGAACATCACACTTAATTTGGTGTGGCCTTTTGACACCCCCATAGCTTTTCCCACTCCTTCAGTTCCCACCCTGAAGGAGCCAGAGACAGCCTTGTTGTGGGTAGAAGAGATGCAGAGCAGGGAGAGAGAGATGATGACAGGACCCCTCACATCCCCCAGCCCAACTAGACTTCTCAGCTCCGTCAGGAAGGGGAGAAGCTTCAATTTAGATGAGTATTGATTACTGCAATTAAGACAGTTATTGAAACCATGGTGTTCTTGGGGCTGAAGGATATTTAAACTTTTTTTCCCCCGTTTTTGTGGAGATAGGGGTCTCTCTATGTCGCTGAGGCTGGTCTCAAACTCCTGGGCTCAAGCAATCCTCCTGCCTCTGCCTCCCAAAGGGCTGGGATTACAGGCATGAACCATTGTGTTTGGCCTAAATATATTTATAGTCAAAGAATGATTTTAAAAAATTATGAGACTTGCCTTAGATTTCATTCAGGAACAAGGAAAAACTTTCCCACAGAGGAGCTTGGAGGGAAAGTTTTATGCTTATACCCATTGAGTTTAACTCAATGTTTCAGTTATTCATACATTCACTTACACACATACATGAAAAGATAAGCAATTGTAAAAGGAAATTGTAAGTAGCAATTATATAGTGTATATTAAGCTTGGTATATGTATTTTCCAAATCACAACTTATTACTAATAAGACAGAAGTTGAGAAAAATCCAAACTGTTGTCACTTTAAGGGTAAGAGAATATTGAGGTTGTTTTCTGGTTGGAGTGTTGAAAGCATTGCAAAGAAAGCAAGATGTGATTTGGGCTTTATCAGCTATAATTTATTAAGGGCCTACTGTGTGTCATCTGTTGTGCTTTGTACTCCACATAGACATAGAGTATTTTTAACTTTTCACAACAATCCTGCAAAGTTGGTGTGATTTTCATTTCATAGACAAGGAAACTGAGGTTCAAACAGGTTAAGTGAGCTGCTCTAGTTTCCCACAGCTGGCAAACTGATAGAACTGTGTCCGGGTCTATTTGACTTACATCTCAGACTCCCTCAATTCTGCTGCCTCCCTAGGCAGCCCCACACACCAGAGATACAGTGGTGGGACTAGGGACAGGATAGCTTCAGCCAGTGCTTCTGTCCTGGAAGAGGAGAATGGAGGCTACATAGCAGTCACTGGGGACCTGTGGCCCTTATTAGATCCCGAGGGGCAACTTTGTGAGCTTCCCCCTACTCCCTGGAAGTGGGAGCAGCTCCCTGGGAAGTTTTTCCTTTTCTCTTACAACTTCTTTGCTGCCACATCTGAAGTGGGCATTGGAATATGCCTTCCCTAAACTAGCCGTTCTTGCCCTTTTCTGTTGAGGAAATGGAGTTAGAGATGTGTTAGTTTACCCAAGGACTCAAACAGCTAGCAAGTAGGATGGCTTCTGGATTTAGATTTCAGGCTCTCCGACTCCAGAGCCCTTGTGTTTTCTTCTCATCATGTTGTCTCCAGTAAAGATATAAATCCATCTATTAATAGGAAGCAAGTTAATGAAATCTCATTTTGGTTTATCATAATTTAAAAAACAGTACGTGTTTTATGGATAGAAGTAATAATAGGGAAATGCTGTCTTAAACTGGAAGGGAGCAGAGAATCACAGAATTTTGCCTCTAGAATGTTTCATGACCTGATATCTGTGTGTAGTGTGGGGGTAAGGGGTGAGCTGAGCAGGAGCTCAAGAAGGAGAAGAAAAGAAAGTAAATTTGTTAGTCTTGGTTTTTGTTGTTTGTATGTGTGTGTGTGTGTGTGGTACATTTACTCTTTGTTTTATAGGCCAATAAGGGAATGAGAAATTTGAAATTTTATGAATTTTATTTATTTTTATTTTTGAAACAGTCTCTCTGTTGCCCAGGCTAGAGTGCAGTGGCATGATTTTGGCTTACTGCAACTTCTGCCACCCAAGTTCAAGCGATTCTCCTGCCTCAGCCTCCTGAATAGCTGGGACTACAGGTGCCCGCCACCACGCCTGGCTAATTTTTGTATTTTTAGTAGACACGGGGTTTTAACCATGTTGGCCAGGCTGGTCTCGAACTCCTGACCTCAGGTGATCCACCCGCCTCGGCCTCCCAAAGTGCTGGGATTATAGGCCTGAGCCACCATGCCCAGCCAATGGATATGTCACTTTCGATGGGATCAGTGGAATCAGGAATGGAAGATGAGTGTGAGTGTGTTTTACTTTCAGAGAGGCAGATTAGCAAAGTTATTTGATGTTTAAGCACTAAGCAGGTCACTTTACTTCTCTGACAAAGTCCCTGCCCTCATGGAATTTCTTTCTAGTTGGGTCGGGGAAGAAATGGACAATAAAAGTAAAAAATAAAAGACAAAGTAGATAAGATGTATGTGTTGTTAAGAGAAAAGGAGGAAGGGAGAAAAGAGGGAGGGGGGAAAAGTGAAAAAAAACCTGGAAAATATTCTGAGCAAGAAAAAGTATCAGCCTTCTACATGATGTAGTCTTGAGTAGAGTGATGTGAAAGCTCAGGTTAAAAAAGGATCACTGTCTCTTTCCTTATGTGCTACCACCAGATTTAGAAAAAATTAATTTTAATATGAAAACTGTCAAATATATACAAAAGTCCAGAGAACCTACAACCATATACACGTTGCCCAGATTCAGTATTTTTCAGGGTTTTCCTACACTTGTTTATCTGTTTCCATCCTCTCCTTTCCTTTTCCCTTCCCTTTTTTATACCCTATGGTTTTAGAGAACTCCTATGACTTTCCTGAGAGTGATGCTGTGCTCAGAACTGCCCTCCATCTGTTTACAACTCCCCAGTGGTACCTTAGAGCTAGCCTATCCTTTTTCTATGCAAGGGTGGTAGACTTAACCAATGTGCTGGATTCACTGAGTTTCCTAGAATTTCCAGTAAATTACCAGTCCCAGTGTGTAGACCAGGCACCACTCTGTGGCAGTGTTTGGGAACTACACTCTCACCAATAGCTTGGTGTCAGAAGAAAGTGAGTTGTGACTCCTTACCACTGAAGGCGGAAGGGCAACTCATCCCTTTTTCTCTCCTTCCTTCTTCTTTTCCTCCTTAACGTGGCTTCTTTGAATGGGGAGATACTGAGTTGGCAGTTCTCCTTAGGAGGCCAGCCCGAGCTCCTGTTACGCAGTCTAGTGGCATGTAAGCAGGATTATCCTGCTTATCCCAGCATAATATTATACTTTGGCATTATTAGGGGCTTCGGACAAACTTACCCAGATCGATTTTTTTTGAGGCGGGGGTTGAAACAGGGTCTTGCTTTGTTGCTCAGGCTGGAGTGCAGTGGTGCCATCATGGCTCACTGCAGCCTCATCCTTCTGGGCTCAAGCAATCCCCCTACCTCAGTCTCCTACCTCAGCCTCCTGAGTAGCTGGGACTATAGGCGCCTGCCACCATGCCTGGTTAATTTATTTTTTGTAGTGATGGGGGTCTCGCTATGTTACCCAGGCTTGCCAGACCAGATTTTATCTCTGTCTGAATGTGATAGCTTCCCTAATCCTAAATGTTTCTCCACATCTCCTGACAACTTCAAGGAAACTGAAGTTCATTTTCCCTTCCATACTACCGGGAAGGCATGCTGCCCTTTGAATGGGGGTATTCCCTGTCTTTTGACTAGGATTCTTCTGCACACATCCTTTCATGTCTATCAGGAAACATGTGCTCTCTCCATCCTCCACCCTTCCTTTCCCCTCAGTGTACTCTTTTGAGCCCTTGGGTCCGCCCTCCTTCCCTATCCTTGCCTGAACTGTTACTGTCTAGCTCAGTGCAATACTGTGCTTGCTTTTTTTCCCTCTTTTTTTTTTTTCTTTCTGCTACAGAACATCCTTTTTGGGCTGTGGTTGGTAACTTTTTATAACTTAAGGAGAGAGACTGTTTTCTGGCAAATTGCTGAGGCTCTGTGTTGATAAGTGAACACATAAATAGTTCTGTACATAACTGTAGTATTAACTATCTAACTTCTCTTGCCTTCTGAACAAGCATGGTATTGGCACTTCATGCTGTTTCTGTTTTTTGGCTTGGGTATAGATTTAAAATGCCCCAATCCCTCTTGCCCCCAGTAATACCTCAACTACTGATGGTTGTATAAAAGGCACTGGACTCTGAAGGTAGAGACCTTGTCTTTATGGAGTACTTAGTAGGTGCTCCATACATGATCACTGAACAAATGAGTGAGTGAAATCAAGAGAGCAAGGACAATTGGCCGAAGGGTTTCAAGTAGTGGAAAATGAGGCTTTGCATGGTGAACAACACAAATCAAACTGGATGACTTTGCATACTACATAAAACCTGGAGGGCTTTGCATAGTATGTAAAGAAACTACGGAATCCTATAAACAGCAGGGAGCCACTTAATTTATATATTCTCTAGAGGTATAATTCATATATGTACAGAAAAGTGTACAGATCTTAAATGTACAGCTTGATGGGTTTTTACTTATGTAAATTACCTGTGTAGTTGCTGCTCAGATCCAGAGACTATTTCCAGAACCCCAGCTTTCATCTTGATTCACAATGTTTGGATACCAAGTCCCAGAGGTCATGTGGTTGGTCTGAAGTGTAACTAGGACTATAATTATTACAGCTACTCCTGAGCTTAGCAAATCTTTATACTTGAGTAAAAAACACTAATTCAGACCATTTAACTGCATGACAAAAATAATAGTTATTATTATGGTTGACATTTATTAATCAGCATGCCTTGGCACTTCATATGCATTATTTCATTTTACCTGCTTCACAGGATTTTGTTCCTATCTCTGTTTTACAGATGCTGAAGATTAGACATGTAAAGTGATTTGCCTTAGGTCCCACAGCTAGAGAATAGCAGAGTTAGAATTAAACCCAGGACACTTCATCACTGGGACTGATTACTTATTGGTGATCTGTTGCCTCGAATATCTGGTACCCAAGTTTAACAAAAATGTTGCCTTTTTGGTGAGAGGTGATGCCTGTATTGGTTACCTGCACACAGTGAATGCTCTTAGGGATATTCTGACCTGTGGCTTCTTAGAATTTTGAGAGGGAAAGAGGTTTTTGATTCTATGATAGGCAGTTCCCAGAGTGATGTTTTGTTGGAGGAGGAATCTTTCAATGTGGATGGCTCTTTACAATTTACATGTAGCCAGTAGATGATGGTGTCTGTAGACAAAGTATGAAGATAGGACACAGCAAAGATTAGGCGTGAACCTAAATATCCAAAAATCCCAACAATTAATTTGTCTTAAAAATTAATATGAGTGGAAGTAAATGCATGTAGCAGTATGGCAAAATTCTTGTAATACTAAGATCGTGTTTCAAGAGTTAAGACATCCAAAGAAATGTCCATAGCGAGTAGAGGTAAAACAGTTTATTATACTGGACTTCAAAGTTGCAACAATCTTTTATATAACAATCAAACCAACAATCTTTTGTACATGTTAATATCTTAATCTCACAGTGCCAAGAACTGTCACATTTAAAGAATTCTAGCTATTGTGCATGGCTTGGACATTTGTAAAAAATGTGTTTAACATTTGTTTATTATATTTTAGGCCAAATCAGTAGGGACAGTGTAGCACTTTTAGGCATCAACTGGGAGTAGTCAGTGAAATTCAGGTTTTACAAGATATAAAAGCATGGCATACGAGGAAACATGTTTCAAGAAATGAATCTTAAAAAGTACAGAGCATGCTTTATCCACTTTGCTTGTGAAAGACTGCTGATTCCTGTTGTTTAGAATAGTGAGTATATAGAATATTGTTGCCAGTAAAATTTATTTACTTTTTGAAGTGGCATGGGTGCCAAAAAGTAAGTTCATGATTGTTTTGATACCTGCTTATTTTTTTTTTAAGGCTAGTTAAGTGAATTGATACCTGTTTATTTTTAAATGGTGATGGAGTAGTGGAGGAGATGGCTTCCTACTAAAAGTTAACTGCTGTTGGTAAACATTTCTTTTACAGACTTTGTTCAATAAATCATGCATTTAAGTGAAACATCAAAAAACAAATAGGATTATAGATATGGAATTCTGTGATTAAAGTTAAACATTTTAATTTTAATTAAAAAAATTTTTTTTAAGAGACAGGGTGTTATTCTGTCTTTCAGGCTGGAGCGCAGTGTGGCATGATCATACCTCACTGTAACCTCGAACTCCTGGGCTCAAGCAATTCTTCTGTCTCAGCCTCCGGAGTAACTAGGACTGCAGGTGTGCACCACCACATCTGGCTAAGTCTTAAATTTTTTGTAGAGATGCGGTCTCACCTTGTTGCCCAGGCTAGTCTGGAACTCCTGGGCTCAAGTAATTTTCACAAAGTGTTAGGATTGCAGGCATGAGCCACCATGCCTGGCTTTAAAGTTATTCTTAAGACTTAAATAAAATGTGGAAAGTGTCCTTCAAAAAAAATATGTAAAGTTATGGTATCAGGCAGATTAATATATCCCCTCCCAAAACCAGGGGGTTCTTTTCTGTCCTCTTCAGAGTGCTTGTTTCTGAGTAGCTCTCTGGTGTTTGCATAGGTCACCACGAATGTTGGGTCCCAAGAGCCAGGAACCCTTGCCTGAAGAAGGCTAAATACCCTTGATGCTGGTTCCTAGCATTAAGCTGTCTCCTTCCAAATCATTCCTTCAGATTTTGTAATGAGCCAGTGGGAAAATGGGCTTTGAGGAAGTCAGTCCAAAGTAGGTCAAAGGAGATACTCAGAACAAACGGAGGATGATGTTGGTGTCCTAGTTAGTGCCTGTCTGTAAGAAGAGGGAAATGCACTCTCACAGATTATTGTTGTTTTCTTTTTTAAACCTTTTTCTTTTTTGGAGACAGGGTCTCATCCCGTCACCAAGGCTAGAGTGCATAGTGGTACAATCATGGCTCACTGCAGCGTTGACCTTCTGGGCTCAGGTGATCCTTTCACCTCAGCCTCCTGAGTAGCTGATTTTTTTAAAACCCTTTTAAATAAAACTGAAATGTAGGCTGAGATTCTTCCCTTCTTACTTGGATACTTTAACTGTCCCTTTTTTTTTTATGGTAATGACTTCAATAGTTGGGAGGGTTTGATCAAAGAAGAGAGGAATAGAATTTAAGATAAAAAACAACAAAAGATGTCAGTGAAAGAGTAAGTTTGAGGTTCCTACTAATGAAAAAATTTCAAAATGATATTTTCTTATAGTACATAAGACAGTTGAAAGGGGAATAAGACAAAGTGTGAGAAAAGAAAGGTATAAGATGAAATGTTCCAGGCCTCTTTGTGTTGTCTCCATTTTTTCCAGTTACTTGACTTCTTCGGACTGATGATTATAATCAGGTTGCTAATTCAAATAGGTCTGAATTATAACTTACTGTGTTTTCTAATTTTTCTAGAGTTTGAGATCTAGATTCTTAACCTTAAATAATTACAAAAAAGTTGTAGATCTTTTGCAGTCTTGCATATTTCAGATATGAAAATTTAGAGATACCTAGTACCTTTTCTTCACATGAAGGTACTCATAAGAACATTTGGTGAGGAATTGTCATAGAGGGTAAACCCTAGTACAGTGAGAAGGTTTTGATTAGTTCTGGATAAGTGGAATTTGTTAAGCAAAGTTACACTGGTACATTGGTAGGCAGGTAATCATAAATTTTATTTTATTTTTTATTCTATTTATTTTATTTTTATTTTTGAGACAGGGTCTTGTCCTGTCTCCCAGGCTGGAGTACAGTGGCACAATCATGGTTCATTGCAGCCCCAACCACCTGGGCTCAAGTGATCCTCCTACATCAGCCTCCCAAGTAGCAGAGACCACAGGTACACACCACGTCGGCTAATTTTTTAATGTTTTTTAAGAGATAGGAGTCTTGCTGTGTTGTCCAGGCTGGTCTCAAACTCCTGGCCTCAAGTGATCCTTTTCCCTCGGCCTCCCAGAGCATAGGATTACAGGTGTTAGCTACCATGCCTGGCCATGAATTTTAAAATAAAGTTTTTTCTTTTCTTGCAGTCCTATTTTGTAACAGATTATGATCCAACCATTGAAGATTCTTACACAAAGCAGTGTGTGATAGATGACAGAGCAGCCCGGCTAGATAGTAAGTAAACTTCCTTTATTTGAAAATTTGCATATCATTTTTTAAAAAAGTAAGCGCTGATGTTTTGCTATGTTAAATAATGTATTTGAAATATTAGATGATCTGGAATATTAGCCCATGTCATTTGTAAGTTTTGATTGAAGAGTCCGCATAATGGGTAATTTAAATATTCCTCAATAAATGAAAAGTAAAACAGTGTTTATATTGATCTTGTTCTAGTGAAACTGGTCTCATTGCAGTTTGTTGAAGTTGATTTTATTGGGACAACTGGAAAAAACCTGTCAGGTCTCAACTCTTCCTACCTTTTGGCAAAGGTTAAAATGGATGAAGTGAATATAGAAAAAGTTTGATACTGTTACTTAGAATTTATAGCACAGAGGCTTTAGCAAATACTGTTTTGTGTCTAAACATCCCACCTCTCCACAAAGAAAGCCCTATTCTTCTAATATGTATGATTCTTTTATTTACAGAGATCAAAAATTACATTAGCACCTGCACTAAGTATGGTATTGGGGGATGGTGGTTATAACTCAGATTTCTTTCTTGAATTTACAGGTATCTTTTTCAGTTTTTTCCATGGAGGGGATAAAACATTCAAGTGATTTTAGAGGTTACCTGACTCCATCTGATTAAATGTGTTTGATATTTTTAAGCTTCTAATTAGTATGCTAATATATTCTAACCACAAAGTCAACCAGTACTGATGAAGATAAACTCTGTAACTGTCTGCCATTAGAATATATTTGCCTTTAGTATTAAGAATAAAGTACTAAGAAAGGAATGCCATTTCGGTATTATACCAAGTATGAGGCTCTCTAGAGGACTCACATTAATTGGTCTTGCCCTTGTGGGGAAGCAGTTTATAAAAAGCAGAAGTATAATTACATTTGTTGTTTTTTTCTTTAGTTTTGGATACAGCAGGACAAGAAGAGTTTGGAGCCATGAGAGAACAGTATATGAGGACTGGCGAGGGCTTCCTGTTGGTCTTTTCAGTCACAGATAGAGGCAGGTTTGTACCATATTAGAATGTAGATCCACTGTTCTTGTCAAGATCACTAGACTTTATTGAATTTGGACTTTTTGTTTTTATAGAAAAAGGAAAAATAAAATACTAAATGGGGCATGAGACTTGCTGAATTCTGATACTTGACCAAATTGATTAATTTGTTTTTGATTTTTTTTTTTTAAGTTTTGAAGAAATCTATAAGTTTCAAAGACAGATTCTCAGAGTAAAGGATCGTGATGAGTTCCCAATGATTTTAATTGGTAATAAAGCAGATCTGGATCATCAAAGACAGGTAAGAAGGAATTTCACTGTTGGGAAACCAATTGTTTATAATCATGAGTGAACTGATAGATTTAAGGAAATAATTGAAAGTCTAGTAAAAAAAATATACTGTGCTCCATGCCATTTAAGTGTTTATAGCTGAGTCTGGCACACTGTATTTATAGACGTCACAGTGGGTGAAAAATAAAAAGGAAGTAGAGTTGGAGAAATTAAAATTTCTTATTTTCAAATAGTTTTTCATAAAATTTTATAAGCCTGCAAGTGTTTAAACTAGCTTTATTCACATGTAATAATTTCTTGGATTACATCCAAAACTCTAACTTAGTTGTATAATTTCAAAGTTACCACTACAGGCGTAAGTTATTTGGTGTTAATACTAAATTAACTTCATGTAGAGAATGGCTTTCATTTAAATTACAATATTTGGATTTTTTTCTAAGTCACTTTAATGACTGAATTTTCTGTTAATTCTTTACATTGGCTAGCTCTAACACTTTAGTAACATTTAATAAAAGAATATTTTTAGTATTTAGTTCGCAGGCTAATTTATTTTCACTTGTTTCTTTACCCACTTATTGAAATTTTATTAGTTAAAACAGTTTTTTGGTAACATTGTACATTCATCTTTTTTGTAGGGGAGGGGAACAAGGTCAGTTTTATATTAATGCAGGCTGTTCATTTGTATTAGTCCATTCTCATGCTGCTAAAAGGACATACCCAAGACTGGGTAATTTATAAAGAAAAAGAGGTTTAAGGGACTCACAGTTTCACATGGCTGGGGAGACCTCACAATCATGGCGGAAGGCGAAGGAGGAGCAAAGACATGTCTTACATGACGGCAGGCAAGAGAGAGTGTGCAGGGAAACCGCCCTTTATAAAACCATCAGATCTCTGAGAACAGGATGGGGGAAGCCACCGATGATTCAGTTATCTCCACCTGGTTCCTCCCATGACACGTGGGGGTTATGGGAACTACAGTTAAAAAAGATGAGATTTGGATGGGGACACAGCCAAACAATATCGACGTTTTATATATATATATATATATATATTTTTTTTTTTTTAAGGTCTTTTGTCTCTACCCGACATCTGAAATGTATTGTTTAAATTGTTTATTTTGCTGGTATTTAAGTATTCTTGTTTTTATATTATGTAGTGGTTACAGATTCTTAGGATTTTGTTGGAAAAGTGTAAACATCAGGAAAAATTGGTTGATAAACAGCTTTGAGGGCAGCCTTCTATTTTGTAACTGTCTCTGATTTTAGCTGTGTACATAAAATTTTATTGGCGGCATACCCGATTTCAAACACTGACTTAAGAGAAAATGATATATATGTATATATATATTTGTTTTGTTTTGTTTTGAGACGGCGTCTTGCTCTGTCGCCCAGGCTGGAGTGCAGTGGCGTGATCTTGGCTCACTGCAAGCTCTGCCTCCCGGGTTCATGCCATTCTCCTGTCTCAGCCTCCCAAGTAGCTTGGGACTACAGGCGCCCGCCAGCGTGCCTGGCTAATTTTTTATATTTTTAGTAGAGACGGGGTTTCACCTTGTTAGCCAGGATGGTCTCGATCTCCTGAACTTGTGATCCACCCGCCTCGGCCTCCCAAAGTGCTGGGATTACAGGCATGAGCCACCGTGCCCGGCCCAAGAAAATGATATATTATCCTAATGCTAAGATTTGGAAATGTTCACTGATGAAACTTGGTATAGAATAAATTTTCCTGCTAAGTCCCGTTCAAATCTGAGTTATAAAGTTAGGGTGAAAAAATTTGTTCTTCATTTCAAATCAATATAAACCATTTGAAATAATTAAGAATATGGCATTGCTTACATTATAAACCTAGCATAGACAGTTCATCTATTTTTTTTTTTTTAGATTTAATTTTTTTTTTTTTTAGACCATTTCATTGAGGTTTCTAAACCTGATTATATTTATTGATGTTGCCCAGTGGACCCTGCCTGTGGCTCTTCTCAGTTCTTTCTGGTACTAGAAACTCTATATATCATTGCATCTGGGAAATAATGGCAAAGTAGATGTGCATTGAAGGAGTTCTCTTCCTATCTCCCGCTGACTTTTGCCTCACCCCTATATGCTTCCTGCCCTGAATATAGAAATAGGATCTTTCTCAAACCTTCTCATGGTGGTAGCTCCAGTAAAAGAATAGGTAGGAGACCTAGGATAGGTGGAGATCTCCGGTAGGGTAGGCAGTGGCAGATTAGGGAAGGGAGGAGGGTATATGCCCACTAGAACCCCAAAGAGGCTCTGCCATTATCAGCTTGGGTCTATATGAGTTATTTTTAAGTTGTCTATACACCAGATTGAGGATCCCTAGCCCAAAAATCTGAAATCTGAAGTGCTCCAACATCTGAAACTTTTTGAGAGCCAACATGATTCCACAAGTGGAAAATTTCACACCTGACCTCGTGTGATGTCACAGTGAAAGCTTTGTTTCATGCACAAAATTACTTAAAATATTGTATAAAATTATCTTCAGGCTATGTGTATAAAGTGTATGTGAAAAGTAAATGAATTTTGTGTTTAGACTTGGGTCCCATTCCCAAGAAACATCATTATGTATATGCAAATACTGTATTCTAAAATAAAAAAATTCCAAAATCCCAAACACTTCTGGTCCCATGCATTTTAGATAAGGGATATTCAACCTGTATTGAAGATTGCCAGAATGTGGTATGCAGTTTCCATCTGTCTGCAGACAGTCAACATATTGTGGCACTGGCTTTGTTTGTATATCGTTGGATTATAATTTTTTTCATGGAAGTTTTTTTTTTTTTTTACATTTTGTAAAAGTAATAGATTCTCAGAGTAAAAAAGTGAGAGAACAATATAGGAAATGATTTCCTTCTTTCAGTCACCCTAAAGATACGTAGTGTTAGCTTGCAGTAAGTTATTTTGTATTTATTTTTCCGTCTAAACCATATAAATAGACATAAATTATATATATCCTGAAAAGCTTAGATGTATATATATCCAAGGGAGAAAAGCAAGTGCCTGAAATCTGATCGCTTAGTTTTCTGCTCATTTATATGGCGTCTACTCTCTGAAGGATAGACACAAAGAAAAGTTTTATTCTTCCTTATGCTTTTTCTTCCTTTGCACCTGTACTCAGGCATGTTGACTACTCTCACTTTAAAGTCATGACCACTGATCTTTATGGGCCTTTAGTGCTGACTGGGAATCCTACATTTCCCTAGTCCACCTATTTCCCATTTGTTTGGGTAATTTTTACATACTTTCTCATTTTCTTCAACCTGTAACACTTTCTTCTCTTTCCTCACTCTCAGCTGATAATGTGTATGTTTTCCTGTTTCTGTGAGAAATTTCTACATGTCCTTACCTCCATATCTACTAACCTGAGTGCACAGGTACCCCATCAAGTTCACTTCCCTCCAGTTACGTGGATAAACTGTTCATCTGTCTATGATCAACTTCTCCACTAGACACTGGATCCTGTTCCTTCTCACCAACTCATGGACATTACCCCCGCAGTTGTTCTATTTCAGATGAACATTTCTGCATGATCATTCCCATCAGCATACAACATGCTACAATGTCTCTTATCTTTAAAACAAAAAATCTACAGCAAAAACTTTTAATCTCACATTCCCCTCTGAGTATATTTTTTCTGCCCCTCTTTAATAGCAAAACTCCTGAAACTTACTTTCTCTACTTTTTCTCCTGCCATTCTTGATTCTACAGACATCAGGCATTCAGTGCCACCGTCAGTATCACTAATTGGACAAATGTCAGTGACATTTGACATGGTTGATCACTTCGTTTTTGGAGCACTTTCTTTACTTAGCTCTGAGATAGTATTTCCTGCTCCTCCAGCCTCCCCAGTGTCCTTTGTTGGTACTACTTTGTCTCCTTGTCTCTCTAAAGTGTCTTGGGCTCTGGATGTGCAAAGACAAACATGCCTTATCTCCTACCCTTAGGGGGCATGCTATTGAAATTGAGATACTATAGCATGAAATTGAGATGCTATAGTAGAGGTTTTTACTCCCCCCCCCCCCGCCGAAACGGGTCTTGCTTTGTCGCCCAGGCTGGAGTGCAATGGCACGATCTCGGCTCACTGCAACATCCACCTCCCGGGTTCAAGCGATTCTCCTGCCTCAGCCTCCTGAGTAGCTGGCCTTACAGGCATGGGCCACCATGCCCAGCTAATTTTTTATATTTTTAGTAGAGATAGGGTTTCACCATGTTGGCCATGCTGGTCTCAAACTCCTGATCTCGTGATCTGCCACCTTGGCCTCCCAAAGTGATGGAATTATAGGTGTGAGCCTCTGCGCCCAGCTGGTTTTTACCTTTTTAAAGTCTCTTCACAATTAAAGGTGTCCGTCTATAATGTCTTGACACACTTAGTGTTCTACCAAGTCAACTTGGACAGGCCACAGGGATGCTGTAAAAGCTTCTTTCCGCCTGTTCAGAGATGTTTAGTTTTTTGTCATCTCTAGGTTCTGAGTAACCAGTCTGGCTTGCTCTCTGTTGCCGACACGGCTTGTTTTTTTCTGCCTTTGTCTTAGACTTGATCCTCTGTAGTTTCTTTACCTTCTAGCCTATTTTCTTGTAGATAATAAATACAATTTCTCCTTGTTCTTTGAATTTGTGGGTCAGCACTGGCCATTTCTACCACCGGCTCCTGAGATTCAGAACCCCACCAGGGTTCAGGGATATCATCCAGAAGAGGCTTTGCTTGCTTACTTATGGCCTCTGTGTCTGTGGACTGGGTTGCTTCTTTCATCCTTCCATCCATTCATCCAGTATTTATTGAACACCTTTTCCAGGCAGTGATGATGCAGCAGTAGACAGAATAGTCACTGAGGTTTACGTGAAATAAAAAGATATCTGTAGAATTTGAATGGTTGTTTAGTATTACCAGCCATCTGGTCCCTTAAGATATGCCAGTCATTTTGTTTATTCTGCTAAAGGTGTAGGAAGAAAACATAGGTAAATGATTTGCTTACCTTTGCTAAAATATGAAAGTAGGTAAATATAACAACACTTGAATCTGAAATTTAATACCACAGTATGTTGGCTTAGACAGTGGAATTTCATGATATATCTGATTTCAAGTTCCTTGTCCTCAACTCAGCCCTGTCTAGAGATCAACTGTCTTTGCTTTTTTGTCTTTACCATCTTTCTCCTGGCTTACCTTGGTTGTGCCCTCTTTTCCCCCTCCTTTTAGTTGCTTAATTATTAATCGTTACTATTAATTTGAGAAAATAATTCATTATACTTAAAATAATAGATAGCTAAGTATATCAATCCAGACTCCCATCTGTCAGTACTTTTGACCACAGTGTGCCCCCTACAGCCTCCTAGGAAAAAGAACCCCTCCTCAAATAGTAGAGGATCTTACCACATATGGCCTTATCTGTGCCTTATGTGTGTCTAAAAGGGTTAATTTAGATGGTGAATGTAGGTGTAGGTACTATGAGGGTTTCTCGGTTTTGACAGGTCAGTTTTGTTCAGGCTTTATCGTTAGCATATAGAACAGAGGTATGCACTAAATAAGTATTTGTTGAGTGGATGAATCTGGGTGCCAGTGAGTTAAGACGTTGTGTTAATGCGATGATTCTTTTTACATAATAGATGTTTGTGAAAACAAGTTTTGCTTCTGTAAACTTCATTAACTTGACATAACTCTGAGCACTGCAAATGTAGTTTATTCTATTTGGAAATATGTAGTACTAGATGAGCTCATACATATTATTGTGAACTGCTGCTACTTGTGTTTTTGAACTGAGTCTTACTGGAAGCTCCCAAATGTAGTTCTGTGAATTTGTTGCATCAGATTTGCCCTGGTTATTTAAAACAAAACATGTCTGGGAAGTGCTGAAATCTACCAAATGAGAATATCCAGGAGATGAGGCTTAACATTTGGTATCTTTATGAAATTATCTGGGTCGAGGAACCTCTAGGAAATACTTACTTGTGTAGCTTTCAGTTTTTTTTGATTTCTAACTTCCACAGTGCTATGGCTCTGTTCCAGTGTGTTGTCCTTTTTGTCTTTTATTGTTTGCTTTGGTGATGGCAATGCTATTTCTACTTAGTTAAAAGTATGCTGTGTCAGCTCACAAGCATGTGGTTAGAGATTTCTTCACCAGAAATGTATGTATAAATTTGTTGGCTTTGTTTCCTGGAAGATAGTGATGTGAAACCATGCTTTAAAAACAAATAAATGGCTGGGCATGGTGGCAAACACCTGTGATCCCAGCACTTTGGGAGGCCAAGGCAGGCAGATCCCTTGAGCCCAGAAGTTCAAGACCAGCCTGGGCACCATGGCAGGACCCTGTGTCTACTAAAAATAAAAAAAAATTAGGCATGGTGGCACATGCCTGTAGTCGCAACTACTCAAGAGGCTGATGTGGGAAGGTCACCTGAGCCTGGGAGGTTGAGTCTTCAGTGAGCTGTGGCCATGCCACTGCACTCCAACCTGGGTGACAGAGTGAGACCCTGTCTCAAAACCAAACTAAACAAAACAAAAACAAGTGAAGCACATAACCTTAGCAGCAGGATTGTTTTATCATGTAGACCATGAATTAATTAACATTTCGTTTCTTTTTTCTTTTTTCTTTTTGAGACAGTCTTGCTCTGTCAACCAGGCTAGAGTGCAGTGGCGCAATCTTGACTCAGTGCAACCTCCACCTCCCGGGTTCAAGCAATTCTCCTGCCTCAGCCTCCCAAGTAGCTGGGATTACAGGCCCATGCCATCACACCCGGCTACTTTTTGTATTTTTAGGAGAGATAGGGTTTCACCATGTTGGCCAGGTGTGTCTTGAACTCCCGACCTTAGGTGATCCACCCACCTCAGCCTCCCAAAGTGTTTGGATTACAGGCATGAGCCACCATGCCTGGCCTAACTTTTTTTACTCTATATAAGGATAGGTGAGTTGCTATTCCTGTTTATGTGAATTGCATTATGCATGATGGGTAGGACAAGGTATCTTTTTGAGGAATAATTGAGCAGAAAAACTAGTGGAAAAATTCTAAGTACATGTATTTCTTTCTCCCAATCATATTTACCCCAATAAAGTAAGTAGTTTATTGAGATTTCTTTTACTTTTTGTGTGTGTATATATATATATAAACTTAAGAATGTACCTATTTGGTTAGTTGTACACCATTTACTTAACATGTGTTTACTTATTTAGCTGCTAAGTGTGCTTCTAAGCTTTGGATGTACAAAGACAAACCTGTCTTAACTTCCTAGCCTCAGAGGACATGATGACGTGGTGAAAGAATAAGAAAACAAAACGAAAAATTTTACTGTGGTATTGTTAGAGACTTGTCAGTGGTAACCAGAGGGTGTGATGGGAGCTCTGAGAAGGTGCTTCCAAAACAGCACCAACACTTACGGGGAAGTTTCATTGCTCAGGTCTTGAAAGGTTAGTGAGGAAGAATTTGAGAGTGTAGAGTTGAGAGAGAAGGGATGACATCCCAGGAAGAAGAAACAGAATTTGTGACAGCATAGGGGTATTTTATAGGAAGGAATTTCACATGTCAAATTTTCCTAAAATAGAAATTGTCCTGTCTAAAATCGGTGGTTCTGTGACGCTTTCTCTGTTTACTCGGCTTCCTTCCTTATCGTTAATTGTTCGGGTAACTTGATCAGTTTATATTTCAAATGCATAGCCTTGTGGCACATACGTTATTTTGAAGAGAGACAAGGTAAATTTAAAAGTTAGATAAACTTAGATATACCAGTGCTATGTAGAACCTGCCTGTTATGCTGTTGGAATGCCACAGTGCACAAACAGTTATGAAGTAGTTGTTGGATATGTGTATATTGGTGTAATAAACTAATGATACTGTATTGAGGCCGCTAAATTTTTGGAATAGAATATTAAACTGGGAGAACAAACTACCTAAAAAGTTTAGAAGGAACAATACCTTGAGCTCAAACAGGGCTAGGAATAATTCATATTCTAATCAATCAAAGTAGAAAACTTTATATTTCTTGGAGTATTGGATAGTATAACTCAGAAGGGTTTTGTCCCAGTAGTGGGACAAAATTAGCCAAACTAAATGCTGTTCTGGTACCCTATAACAAAACCTAGAGCATGACCTGAAAGGATAACATGTTTCCAAATAACTGCATCCTAGAAGAAAGCTCAGGAATGTGTTTAGGAATACAAAATATCTGATACCTGATAGTAAAATAATAAAGTCCCAGCCTTCTACTCAGAAATTCCCATGCATATAAAGAAGCAAGAAAATATGACCCACAATAAGGAAACAAATAATTAATAGGAGCAGATCCAGAAATGACAAAGATAATAGAATTAGTGGACAGAGACATTAAAACAGTTATTTTGACCGTATTTTATGCAATCAAGTAAACATGTTAGAGACATGAAAGATGTAAACAGATCCAAATCAAACTTTCAGAAGTAAAACTACAATGTCTGACATGAAAAATGCACTGGATGGGATTAACAGCAGAAGTCTTTGCTGAAAATTTCCACATTTGATGAAAAATACACACATCCAAGAAGCTCAACAAACCCGGAGCACAAGAAATATGAAGAAAATTATAAGATACATTATAATGAAATCGCTTAAAATCAGTGGTAAAGAAAAAAATCTGAAAAATAGCCAGACGGGGGGAAAAGAGCACATTACATATGGAAGAACAAAGATAAGGATGGCAGGAGTCATCATTGCATCTCATTGAACAGTGAAGCCAGAAGATAGTGGTGCAGAATCTTTTAAGTACTGATAGCAAGAACTATCAACTAGGATTCAATACCCACCAAAAATTTATTTCAGAAATGAAGATGAAATAAAGACTTTTCCCAGACATATAAAAGCGAGATAATTCATCCGCAGCAGACCTGCATTACAAAAAATGTGAAAAGATGTCCTTAGGCAGAAGGGAAATGATACCAAATGGAAATCTGAAAATGAATACAGAGTACCAGAGATGGTAATTATGTGGATAAATATAAATTACTCTTACCATAACTGAATATTTAAAGCAAAAATAATAAACGCATTGTGAAGTAAAAGTTAATAACAAAAAAGAGCAGGAGGGAGAAATATTGTTGTTAACTAGTTTGTTTTTTTCTTGAGAGACGAGTTCTCACTGTGTTGCCCAGACTGGCCTGGAACTCTTGAGCTCAACTGATCCTCTTGCCTCAGCCACCCAAGTAGCTGGGACTTTAGGCACACACCACTGCACCTGGCTCTGTTGTAAGGTTCTTAAACCATACTTGAATTGGTATGGTATCATTTGAATTAGACTGTCATGAATTAAAAATGTATACCATAAATTCTAAAGCAGCCACCGAAATAACAGATATATAGTTAATTAACCAACAAAGGAGATAAAATGAAATCATAAAAACAACTCAGCTAACCCAAAAGAAGGTAGAGAAAGAAGACAGCTAGAACAAAGAATAGATGATATGGATAGGAAACTAATAGCAGGATGACTCAACTGTATCCATGAGCACATTAAATGTAAATTGCCCAAATGTCTCAATTAAAAGGCAGATGTGTTAGATTGAATAAAAAAACAAGATGCTACAAGAAATCTACTTTAAATGTGAAGACACAAAGGTTAAAGTAAAAGGATGGAGTAAGATATTTATATAGCTACTTTAATTATTTTCATGATTGCCTGGCTAGCAATAATGAAAATAATTAAAGTAGCTATATGAATATCAGACAAAGATTTCAGAGCCAAGACTATTACCAGAGATAGAGTGTTTTATGATAAGGAGATTAATTCCTCAAGAGGACATAACAGTCCCAAACATTCGTGATCTAATCGCTTCAAAAATCTTGAAGCAAGATGCTAAGAACTACAAGGAAAAATAGACAAATTCACACTTAAAATCAGAGACTTCAATACCCCTCTCAATAACTGATAGGAAGGTAGAAAGAAAATCAGTAAGGATACAGATGACTTGAGCAACAATATTGAACAACATATCCTAATTGACATTAAGTGTACCCTTTACCCAACAGCAGTAGAATGCACCTTCTTTTGAAAGAAGAATGGATCATAAAGTAAGCCTCAATAAATTTAAAACGATTTTGGTCAGATAGTGTGTAATTTCCTGACTGCAGTAGAATTAACTTGGAAATTAATAACAGATATCTAGGAAATCTTCAAATATTGGGAAATTAACATATTCCAACTAACCCTTGGGTCAAGAAAATGAAAAGGGAAATTACAAAGTATTATGAACTGAATGAAAATTAGAACACAACATCAAAATTTATAGCATGCTACTAAAGAAGTATATATAGAGACATTTGTAGCACTAAATATTTGTATTAGAACAAAGGTCTCAATTCAATGATCTTTAGTTTCTTCCTTAAGAAATAAGAAAAAGAGAAAATTAAAACCCATAGTAAGTAGAAGGGAAATAATAAGAGAATGAAGACCAATGAAATGGAAAGTAGTAAAACCATAAAGGAAAGAAAAACTGGCAGAGTGTGGTGGCTTATGCCTGTAATGCCACCACTTTGGGAGGCTGAGGCAGGAGGATTGCTTGAGTCCAGCAGAGCAGTTCAAGACCATCCTGGGTAACATAGTGAGACCCCACCTCTACCAAAAAAAAAAATAACCCCAAACTGGCTTTCTGGAAGATCAGTCAAATTGACAAGACTCTTGCCAGAATGATCAGATAAAAAAGGGAAAAGACACAATATCAGGATTGAGAGCGGTATCTTCACTTTAGATCCTTCAGATGTTTGAAAGATAATAAATACTAAAAACAACTTTATGCCGATAAATTCAGCAAGTTAAATGAAATGGACATATTACCTGAAAGGCACAAACTACCAAAGCTCACTCAAGGGGAAAAAAAAAGATAATATCAGTAGTACTTTATCTATAAAATAAATTGAGTTTGTTTTAAAAACTTCCCTCAAAGAAAACTTCAAGCCCAGATAGATTTGCCAGTGAATTATACCACACATTTAAGGAAGAAATACTACTGATTCTGTACAAAGTGTTCCAGAACATTGAAGAGGAGAGAAAATTCTTTCCAACTTATGTGAAGCCAGCATAGCACTCAGAAACCCAAACCAGAGGAAAACATAAGAAATCCACAGCCCAGTATCTCTCATGAACACAGATATAAAGATTCTTAATAAAATATTAAATAGAATTTAACAATATATAAAAAGGGCAATATATCACTCAAGGAGAGTTTATTTCTGCAATGGGTTGTTGGTTTGATATTTGACAGTGAGTCAATATAATTCATCATATTAGCAGACTAAAAAGGAGAAATCATATAATCATCTCAGTAGATGCAGGAAAAAACATTTGGCAAATCCACCATCCATTCCTGATAAATGCCTTATACAAAGGGAGTAGTGGAGAACTTTGTTAACCTGAGAAAGGACATCTACAAAAAAACTAACTGACAGCATACTTAATGGTGAAAAACTAGCTTTGTTTCTAAGATCCAAAATAGGTCAAGAGTATTCCCATCACCACTTATGTCATTGGTACTGGAGGTTCTAGGTAGTGCACTACGGCTGGAAAAGGAGATAAAAGATATCCACTTCAAAAAGCAAAAAATAAAATTGTCTTTATTAGCAAATGACATGGTTATGTAGAAATGCCTGTGGAATTTACAAAA
This sequence comes from Pongo pygmaeus, assembly GCF_028885625.2. Classification (NCBI taxonomy): domain Eukaryota; kingdom Metazoa; phylum Chordata; class Mammalia; order Primates; family Hominidae; genus Pongo; species Pongo pygmaeus. The sequence continues at coordinate 61,836,880 of NC_072382.2, forward strand.
GAACTCCTAGATAAATGAGTTCAGAATGCTTCCAGAGTATGAGATATACAAAAATTATGATCCTATTTTTATGGTGTAAAAACTATGTATCATTGAAAAATGACCAAAAGAACATGGTTCTCTATGGTTGATAGGTTCTTAAATTTTCTTTGATTTTTTTTCCCCCCAATTTGGCTTTTCTAATTTTTCATCAAGTGTTTACTTTTGTGATAATAATAGCCATAAAAGGTATTGTTTTCAGAAATATAATTTTAAGCCCCACTATATAAATGTAAATGTAATAGAGTTTAATAATTTTTAGTAAACATCACTGTTCAAATCCTTACATTTAAAACATGTAGGAACTTTTTTTTTTTTAATTATACTTTAAGTTTTAGGGTACATGTGCACAATGTGCAGGTTAGTTACATATGTATACATGTGCCATGCTGGTGTGCTGCACCCATTAACTCGTCATTTGGCATTAGTTATATCTCCTAATGCTATCCCTCCCCCCTCCCCCCACCCCACAACAGTCCCCAGAGTGTGATGTTCCCCTTCCTGTGTCCATGTGTTCTCATTGTTCAATTCCCCTCTATGAGTGAGAACAGGCGGTGTTTGGTTTTTTGTTCTTGCGATAGTTTGCTGAGAATGATGATTTCCAATTTCATCCATGTCCCTACAAAGGACGTGAACTCATCATTTTTTATGGCTGCACAGTATTCCATGGTGTATATGTGCCACATTTTCTTAATCCAGTCTATCATTGTTGGACATTTGGGATGGTTCCAAGTCTTTGCTATTGTGAATAGTGCCGCAATAAACATACGTGTGCATGTGTCTTTATAGCGAACTTACATTCAGTTTATGTTTTCTTATTCTGACCTGCCATTTTATACATCAGTCAGCTATGCCACCTTTCCTTGATCTCCAAAATATAAGGCATTGTGAGGGCCTGTGATTGCATTCATAATTCATTTCTCCTCACATATTGCTGAGTGTCACCTGTGTACCAGGTTTTGGGGAATGCAATGATGAAGAGACCTTATGGCCTCTGAAGCTTACACTTTTCTCCATCCTCACCTCTTGCCATTTTCTCTCTTTGCTTATTGTATTCCAGCTATATGATGCTTCTTTTAGTTCTTGGAAAGCCCATTCACTCTCATGGCCTCACACATTCAGTTTTCTCTGGCAAGGATACTTCTTCACACCCCTACCCTCCACCCCTCAACTCCATACTCTGTTATCTTCTGGGCTTAAATGTCACTTCCTCAGGGAAGCTTTCCCTTATCTCCCTGACAGGGTTGTATACTTTAATAGCACCTTACGCTTTCCCTTCCCAGAATGTATTACTGTTGTATTTAATACTTTTTGTGTGATCTCTATTTGGAAATACTGTTGTAGGCTAGTATTTCCATCACAGTTATGTTCTTCTGCATTGTTCTGCAGAGGTGGGCTTTAGTTCATCTTGAGCTGTTAAGTCTGTTGTTTCATCTTGTGATAAAACAACTTGGCCTCTTGGCTGAATTATTAGCACAATCTGTGGCCAGGATTAGGTGGAGCAAATCCAGTTGTTAATAATGTACCATAAACATAACTGTTGGAATTTCAGGTAACACAGGAAGAAGGACAGCAGTTAGCACGGCAACTTAAGGTAACATACATGGAGGCATCAGCAAAGATTAGGATGAATGTAGATCAAGCTTTCCATGAACTTGTCCGGGTTATCAGGTAAGCAAAACACATTCTAGAAGTGTGTTTTAATAAATTACTATTAAATGTTTTTAGTAAGAAAGGATATTTTATATAGAAGTGATTCCTTTCTAGGGATTAATGCACATGGTGCATTACAATTTTTAAGTACATATTCTAGGCACTTCTAGAATATAAAATATAATTTAATTATGAAGTATAAAGTACACATAGGATTTCGATAAGAATAAATGCTGCTTCCAAAGGGGGTGGTGGTGTGAAGATAGTGATGACAGCAGCTGACTTTTGCATGGTAATCTCTGCCAGCTTCTGTGCTAAATGTTTTACATTTATTATTATATGTAATTCTCACCCTCGCCCAATAAATGAAATACTGTTTTATCCTCACTTTCAGAGGAGAAAACGGGGGTACAGAGAAAGAAGTTAAATAGCTTGTTCAAAGTTAAGACATATTAAATGGCAGAACTGGGGCTTTAATTCAAATCTCTGATTCCAGAGCCTGTGCTCCTACCTTTCTTTTTATCCAGCTCATCCCAGGCTAAGAGTAAACCAGGTAGTAGAGATTAAATAATCCTGTAAGGTGTGAAGTATAATGTCCCACACAACAAAGAATTTTTCTGTTAGATGCTATAGGGGGCCTTTTGGTTTAAAAAGTGTTAACAGGTTCCAAGAAGCTTAAGGTGTTGGGTGAGGTCTGATAGAATTACTAGGTATGTTTGTGGGTGAGAAAGATGAAGTTGCTTTAGTGAGTAGGATTTGATTTATTATTTTGGGTCTTGGTGCCTGGCCCCTGTTTCGTACTCTGTTCTATAGATCTGGGATTGTCTGCTAGTTAGACAGTTTGATAGGAATGTGAAGTGGGCTGCTTTTTTTTTTTTTTGGAAACAGTTTGTCTCTGTCGCCCAGGCTGGAGTGCAGTGGTGTGATCTTGGCTCATTACAACCTCCATCTCCTGGTTCAAGCAATTCTCTGCCTCAGCCTCCTATGTAGCTGGGATTACAGGCACCTGCCACCACACCCAGCTAATTTTTGTATTTTTAGTAGAGATGGGGTTTCACCATATTGGCCAGGCTGGTCTTGAACTCCTGACCTCGTGTTCCACCCGCCTCGGCCTCCCAAAGTGCTGGGATTACAGCGTGATCCACCGTGCCTGGGCTTCGTATTTATTTTGTATCTAAGGTAAATTGACACCTGAGTGATGATCATCTACTTATTAGCTCCTTACCAAGGCATTTTTCTGTGGAGGAAAAAAAAGTGAAGGTTATAGCTTTTTCTTTTTTAGTAGTTTGTTAAAAATCCCAGTCCCATTTTTTTTTAATGGGTACAGAGTCTCAGTTTCATAAGATGAAAAAGAGATCTGGAGATGGATGGCGATGATGATTGCACAACATCATGCATATACTTAATACCATCAAATTGTATACTTAAAAATGGTTAAGATGGAAAATTTTATGTTATATGTATTTTACCCCCCTTTCCCATTCCAGTTCCATTTTAGTGTTAAGCAACTGATGAGGCAGTGCCTTCTTAAAATAATTGACTGCTGTTTTGAAATGTTGTCGTTTGTTTTGGTTCTTAGGATCTCTCCTTATCCATCACTAATTCAGGAATGAGGGGGGAAGTAGAGGAGGTTTTTTGTTTGTTTTGTTTTTAATGCCAGGAACTATTAGATATATTTTAACATCACAAGATCTTTAATCCTCACAACAGCTGTGAAAGGTAGGTTTCCATTATTCCCCTCTAAAAAACTGAGGCTCAGACTAGGTCAACTAACTTTGTCTAATACTGAATTTAAAAAATGGCAGAACACAGATAAGACCTGCATACCTCCTAAGGTTAATTTTATATTGCACTCTAATGATGAATCTTTATTCTTAAGGATACCTTAGAGTCATGGAATTTCAAAGTGGGATGGGAACTTAGAGATTACTGAGTCTGGTATCTCGTCTGATTCAGGACTCATCCATTAAAGCAGCTTCATAGCTCTGCTTGTGCTGGTGTTGATGCGTTTGTGCCCTTTTTTGGTGGGGGTAGGAAAGAAAGAAATTCCCTCCTTGAAGTTTAACATTGAAAAGCATACGCACTTAAAGTGAACTTGTACAAAAAATAACCTGTGTTTGGTAATGGTAGATTACCAAGAAGGCAATTATATTTTAGAATTTTTTGTCTTACAGGAAATTTCAAGAGCAGGAATGTCCTCCTTCACCAGAACCAACACGGAAAGAAAAAGACAAGAAAGGCTGCCATTGTGTCATTTTCTAGAATCCCTTCAGTTTTAGCTACCAACTGCCAGGAAAAGCCCCCATCTTCTCTTCCTCTCCTCAGTTTACATCTTGTTGGTACCTTTCTAGCCTTAGACAGATGAACACCATGTTAGCCTTAGACCAAGAAGCTGGCTAGTCCTTTCCGTGAAGCTAATAACAGTGGTCATTACCAGACAAATTTAAAGGAAACACTAAGGCTGCTTCAAAGATTATCTGATTCCTTTAAAATATATGTCTATATACACAGACATGCTCTTTTTTTAAGTGCTTACATTTTAATAGAGATGAATCAGTTTTGGAATCTAAGCTGTTTGCCAAGCTGAAGCTACAGGTTGTGAAATAATTTTTAACTTTTGGAATCATACTGCCTACTGTTACTCTAAATAGAAATATAGGGATTTTTTTTTAATGTGAATTTTTGCCTATCTTTAAACATTTCAATGTCAGCCTTTGTTAACCTTAAATACACTGAATTGAATCTACAAAAGTGAACCATCTCAGACCTTTACTGATACTACAACTTTTGTTTTCTGGTGGCCAAAATACCAAATGCCTATTGTATTTATGGATTAAAAACTGCTCATAAAAGCCTGTGTTATTACTCCTACTCTTGAAGATGATAATATTCTACGTGGTCAAATATTTGGACTCATTTAGGACTTAGACATTTCAGTGTACTTGATTTTTTAATTTAACTCTTTTTCACAGCCACGCTAAGGGTAAAAAGGAATAATTTCTGTCTGTCTTCCTTTTGAAGTATTTCTGGATAAGGGATTCGAAAAACTAAAACTTTTTGTTTGATGTAATATAAAATATGGAATTGATCTTTCCGGGGTCAGAGATGATTAATGTTTTTGCTATATACTTTTATACATTATTTTCTTATCAAACTAGTTAACAAGTATTTTTATATGTTTGTAAGCAGATATGCTTTCATAGCATACCTTGTGTATATGTAAAGATAAGTATTTAATTCTCACTGTTCACTTTTAACTGACAAAGAAAAACAAGTGGAAACTACAGAAACTGTGGTAGAACTTTTACTTGCTGGTCTGGTCTTAGTTGTACCCATCTTTGGCCAGTCACACATCTACTCAAGAAACCTTCCCAATAGAGTACAACAGGATGAGACTCTGAAATCACTTTCAGTATTCCCTGCTAGATATTGATTGTTATTTCAAATATTAAGTGTAAGCTTTTAATGGATAATTAGTATAACTGTGGATGGCATCTGATTTTGTTTTTAATTCTGTGGATTGTGTTTAAGCAATTCAATAGTATGTTCTTGATTTTGAGATGCTAAGTGGTATTGCACAGTTGTCACTTTATCAAGTGTGTACAACAGTCCCATGAAGTTTATAGAGCATACCCTTGTATAGCTTCAGGTGCTAGAATTAAAATTGATCTGTTATCACAAGATGATGCTTGATTACTCATTGTGTTAATTTAGTGGTTTCTTAAGGGAACAGGTGTTAGCGAAACTTATTTTAGTAGCTCTGTTCCTTTTCTCCAGTGCCTTAGGGGTTGAATGTAAAAGTCAGCATTGGTCGTTCAGCAGGTGGAGTGGATGTGAAACAGTTTGATGTTCTTTGACTTCTTGAATATTTACTTAAGTCCGTGTTTCTTAAACTTTTTCTATGAAGTGCTCCTGATATAGAAACCCAACTGTAGAGGAAGGTGAATACCTACACAGATACCCCATGAAGATGAAACTGAAAACAGCTAAAGCCACACGCACATTTATTTGAAGACCAGTAAAAATAATATAATTGGCTGGGCACGGTGGTGCACACCTGTAATCCCAGCACTTTGGGAGGCCAAGGCAGGTGGATCGCCTGAGGTTAGTTAGGAGTTCCAGACTGCCTGACCAACATGATGAAACCCCATCTCTACTAAAAATACAAAAATTAGCTGGGTGTGGTAGCGGGTGCTTGTAATCCCAGCTATTTGGGAGGCTGAGGCAGGAGAATTGCTTGAATTTGGGAGGCAGAGGTTGCAGTGAGCCGAGATTGTGCCAATGCACGCCAGCCTGGGTGACAGATTGAGACTCTGTCTCAAAAAAAAAAAAAAATATGTAATTATACACTGTACTTGATAGTATAATTATGTTGATATGGAATTATCTTCCATGTCTTCTAGTACAATTACTGCCCAGGAAGATACCATGTTTATCCTGTGGCTTTTGTTACTGTAGCACTCTCATGTATCCTTGGTAGTACTTTCAGTTGGCAAAGTTTATTTGTTTTAGTTAACTTCAGATAACAAGAGATTGCTTACATAATATCCAGATTTAATGAGAAGCCCATCAACTTTTATTATCTCAGTTTACCTTTTTTCCTTTTTATGCTTTACTTTGTATTATTGTTGTTATTATTTTTTGAGACAGTCTTGCTCTGCCACCCAGGCTGGAGTGCAGTGGTGCGATCTGCACTGCAACTTCTGCCTCCGGGGTTCAAGCAGTACTCTGCCTCAGCCTCCTGAGTAGCTGAGATTACAGGTGCCTGCCACTACGCCTGGCTAATTTTTTTTGTATTATTAGTAGAGATGGGGTTTCACCATCTTGGCTGGTCTGGTCTTGAACTCCTGACCTCGTGATCCACCCACCTTGGCCTCCCAAAGTGCTGGGATTACAGGCGTGAGCCACTGTGCCTGGCTGGATTATTTTTATTACTACGTTTTCAAGTCCCATCTCCGTCCCTCCCTCCCTCCCTCCCTCCCTGCCTCCCTCCCTCCCTGCTTTTTCCCTTCCCCTCCCCCTCCCCTCCCTTCTCCGTCCCCTCCCCCCTCCCCCTCTGGTATCCCCTCCCCCCTCCTCCCCTCCTCTCCCTCCCCTCCCTCCCCCTCCCCTCTCCCTACCCCCTCTGCCCCTCCCCTTTCTTTCCCCCCTCCCCCTCCCCCTCCGCCCCTCCCCTCCCCCCTCCGCCCCTCCCCTCCCCCCTCCGCCCCTCCCCTCCCCCCTCCGCCCCTCCCCTCCCCCCTCCGCCCCTCCCCTCCCCCCTCCGCCCCTCCCCTCCCCCCTCCGCCCCTCCCCTCCCCCCTCCGCCCTCCCCTCCCCCCTCCACCCCTCCCCTCCCCCCTCCACCCCCCCTCCCCCCTCCACCCCTCCCCTCCCCTCTCCCCTCCCCTCCCCTCCCCTCTCCCCTCCCCTCCCCTCCCCGCCCCCTCCCCTCCCCTCTGCCCCCTCCCTCCCCCCTCCCCGCCCCCTCCCTCCCCCCTCCCCGCCCCCTCTGTGCCCCCTCCCCGCCTCCTCCCCTCTCTCCCCTCCCCTTCCCTCCCACCCTCCCCTCCCCTCCCGCCCTCCCCTCCCCTTCCCTCCCACCCTCCCCTGCCCTCCCCTCCCCTCCCCTTCCCTCCCACCCTCCCCTGCCCTCCCCTCCCCTTCCCTCCCGCCCTCCCCTCCCCTCCCCTTCCCTCCCCTCTCTCCCTCCCCTCCCCTCCCCTCCCCTTCCCTCCCCTTCCCTCTCTGCCTCCCCTCCCCTTCCCTCCCCTTCCCTCTCCCTCCCCCCCTCCCCTCCCCTTCCCTCCCCTTCCCTCTCTTCCTCCCCTCCCCTTCCCTCCCCTTCCCTCCCCTTCCCTCCCCTTCCCTCTCTCCCTCCCCTTCCTTCCCCTTCCCTCTCTCCCTCCCCTCCCCTTCCCTCCCGCCCCTCCCCTTCCCTCCCGCCCTCTGCTCCCCTTCCCTCCCGCCCTCCCCTCCCCTTCCCTCCCGCCCTCCCCTCCCCTTCCCTCCCGCCCTCCCCTCCCCTTCCCTCCCGCCCTCCCCTCCCCTTCCCTCCCGCCCTCCCCTCCCCTTCCCTCCCGCCCTCCCCTCCCCTTCCCTCTCTCTCTTCCCTCCCCTCCCCTCCCCTTCCCTCCCCCTCCCCTCCCCTCCCCTTCCCTCCCCCTCCCCTCCCTCCCCTTCCCTCCCCCTCCCCTCCCTCCCCTTCCCTCTCTCCCTTCCCTCCCCTTCCCTCTCTCCCTTCCCTCCCCTTCCCTCTCTCCCTTCCCTCCCCTTCCCTCTCCCCCTTCCCTCCCCTTCCCTCTCTCCCTTCCCTCCCCTCCCCTCCCCTTCCCTCCCCTTCCCTCTCTCCCTTCCCTCCCCTTCCCTCCCCTTCCCTCCCCTTCCCTCCCCTTCCCTCTCTCCCTTCCCTCCCCTTCCCTCTCTTCCTCCCCCTCTTCCTCCCCTCCCTTCCTCCCCTCCCCCATCCTCCTCCCCCTCCCGTCCCTCCCTCCCCTCCCCCATCCTCCTCCCCCTCCCGTCCCTCCCTCCCCCCTCCCTACTCCCCTCCCCCTCCCCCTTTCCTCTCCCTTTCCCCTCCCCTTCCCCTCCCCTTCCTCCCCCTTTCCTCCCCTTCCTCCCCCTTTCCCCTCCCCTCCCCTTTCCTCTCCCCTCCCCTTTCCTCTCCCCTCCCCCTTTCCTCTCCCCTCCCCCTTTCCCTTCCCCCTTTCCTCTCCCTTCCCTCTCCCTTCCCCTCCCACCTCCCCTCTTTCCCTCCCACCTCCCCTCTTTCCCTCTACCTTTCCCCTCCCTTCCCCTCCCACCTCCCCTCTTTCCCTCTACCTTTCCCCTCCCACCTCCCCTTTCCCTCTACCTCCCCGCTTTCCCTCTACCTCCCCTTCCCCTCCCCCTCCCTTTCCCTTTCCTTTTCCCCTTCCCCTTTCCTCTTCCCCTTCCCCTTCCCCTCCCCCTTCCTCTCCCCCTTCCTCTTCCCCTTCCTCTTCCCCTCCCCCTTCCCCTCCCCCTTCCTCTTCCCCTCCCTCTTCCCCTCCCTCTTCCTCTCCCTCTTCCTCTTCCCCTCCCTCTTCCTCTTCCCCTCCCTCTTCCCCTCCTTTAGTAGAGACAAGGTCTTGATCTGTTGCCCAGGTTGGAGTGCAGTGGCGCCATCTTGGCTCACTGCAACCTGCCTCAGGCTCAAAGTCATCCTCCCACTTAAGCCTCTTGAGTAGGTGGGACTACGGAGGCACATGCCACCACATCTGCCTACTTTATACTTTGTGTAGAGATGAGATCTTGCCCTGTTGCCTAAGCTGGTCTCAAACTCCTGGACTCAAGCTGTCTGCCCGCCTCAGCCTCCCAAGCTGTCTGCCCGCCTCAGCCTCCCAAAGTGTTTGGATTACAGGCGTGAGGCACTACACCCGATCCCCGTAACCATTTCTTCTGCTGCTGTTTAATCTGCTATGAATCCTATCCAGTGAATTTTCATTTTGGATTTTGTGGGGTTTTTTCCCCCTGGAAATTATATTTGGGTGTATATATATATATATTCTGCTTCTCTCCTCATTGTGTACATGTATTCCTCTTAACCAGCCCCTCTCAACTGGTTTTGCAGAACATTGAGCCCTGAATGAACACACAACAGATACGGCATTAGGGCCCAATTTGCATCTAGAAAATTTGCATTGTTCCTTTGCATCTAGAATGGCACAGCCATGTACCATCCTTGGGAAAATCAAGAAAATAGTTACTCAGATAACTTTCTGTGGGACTCAGTTCTCTCACAGAACCGTGATTGAGAAAGACTGCTTTGAATATTTGAACGTAGTTATAATAGCTGTTTTAAGTCCTTGCTGATTCTATTGCTTTTATAGTTTTTGGATTTGTTTCTACTGACTGATTTTTCTCTAGTTATAGGTCGCATTTTTTTTGTTTTTTCACATGCCAAGTAAGTTTTGGTTGGATGAAGGACATTGTGTATTTTATGTTGTTGGGTGTCTAGGTTTTGTTGTCGTCTTTGTCAGGTTTCATTCTGATAGTTAATTTACTGACTGCAGTTCAGTTTGATCCTTTCAAGACTTCTTTTAAAGCTAACGCAGTCTCAAGTAGCCTTTTTCCCAGGCTAGTTTAGCTCCACTACTAAAGTATGACCCTTTTGGGGTCTCTCTGTTGAATGCCCTGAATTATCAATTTGGCTTGTGGGAACTCAAAGAATTCCCAGCCCCGTGTGAGCTCTAGGGAACCATTCTATTCACAGTTCCTGGGTCGTTCTTTGCCCAACCTCCTGGAGTTTTCATCCTAGACATATGTATCTTAATAGTCAACAAAGACTCATAAACTCTATGCATGTTTTTGGATCTCTTTTTATGTGTAGCTGTCTTCTCACCACAACTTTGTCCTGTGACTTCTAGTTGCTTCAGACTTCCTGTTCTTTAATGTCTCCTTTCAGCTCAGGGAAACATTTGTGTCCTACGTGGAATCCCCCATCCCCTCTACAGTCTGGAGTGTGCCTCCAGGCAGATGGCCAGGGCAGTGTTGAGGCTTACCCACCTTCTTTCCCTTCCATCAGGATTGTAGTCCTTTGCTACCTGGTGTACGATGTCTGAAAACAGTTGTTGTATTTAGTCCAGGTTTTTTTGTTGTTGTTGTTGTTTGTTTTTTTTTTTTGGAGACAGAGTCTTGCTCTATTGCCCAGGCTGGAGTGCATTGGTGCGATCTCAGCTCACTGCAACCTCCGCCTCTTGGGTTCAAGCGATTCTCCTGCCTCAGCCTCCCGAATAGCTGGGATTACAAGCATGTGCCACCATGCCTGGCTAATTTTTTATTTTTAGTAGAGATGGGGTTTCACCACTTTGGCCAGTCTGGTCTCGAACTCCTGACCTCAGGTGATCCGCGCCCCGCGCCCCCCCCCGGCCTCCCAAAGTGCTGGGATTACAGGCGTGAGCCACCACACCCGGCTAGTCCAGTTTTTTTTCTTCCGAGACAAAGTCGTGTTCTGTTGCCCAGGCTGGAGTGCAGTGGTGTGATCTTGGCTCACTGCAACCTCTGGCTTCCAAGTGCAAGCAATTCTCCTGCCTCAGCCTCCTGAGTAGCTGGGATTACAGGCTTGCACCACCATGCCCAGCTAATTTTTGTATTTTTAGTAGAGACGGGGTTTCACCATATTGGCCAGGCTGGTTTCAAACTCCTGACCTCATGATCCGCCTGCCTCAGCCTCCCAAAGTGCTGGGATTACAGGTATGAGCCACCGTGCCCGGCCTAGTCCAGTTTTTAAATTGTCTAAGATAATAGGGTTAATCTGGTTTCTGTTACTCCATCGTGATTGGAAGTTGAAGTGTTTCTCATTTGCCTTGTAGCTTTTTAAATCTCTGACTTGAAACTTTTCTTAAAAAGAATGGCCAGTCTCATGGAATGAATAGTCCTTGTCTGTTTGGCCATTTTTTCTCTATAATTGGGCGTTCGCAAATTTTTTCATAAAGGGCCAGATTGTAAGTGTCATCTTGGGCTTTGCAGGCTATATCTCTGTCCCAACTAGTCTAGCCTGCCATTATAGCACTGAAGCAGCCATAAGCAACGTCTAAATGAATGAATGTGGCTGTGTTCCAATAAAACTTTGTGTATACTGATGTTTGTGTTTCATGTCATCGTCATATGTCATGAAATATGACTCTCTTTTTGCAATTGTGAAAACCATTCTGTACAAAAACAGATGGTGGGATGGATTTGACCCACAGGCCATGGTTTGCCAGCCCTGCTTTATTATAGCACATTTAGCATTTGAGCGATTCTTTAGAATCTCTTAAGTCTCTTTATGTGGAAGTTCTTTCTGACAGCATTTCCTGAATGGATGGTCATGAATTTGTGTTCTAGGTGTTTTCTTTCTATATTGTTTGTTTAGAGATTTACAGTATCTCGGAGTTGGACATTATGCCCTTATTGACATACATTATGCCCTTATTGACTATTTTATCATTTGACTTTTAAAATGTGATGTAACAAGGTTGTATATACTTAGTCTAGCTTGCTCCTCTTCTGTTTATCACCACTTGTTTTAATTCATTTTATTTCTTTTCCCATAGCTATACGCTATACATAATGATCCCACTTAACAGGTAAGTAGGGGCCAAGCATAGTGTCTCATGCCTGTAATCCCAGCACTTTGAGATGACAAGGCACGTGGATTGCTTGAGACCAAGAGTTCAAGACCAGCCCAGGCAACATAGCCAGATCCTGTCTCTATAAAAAAGTAAAAATAGAAATTAGCTGGGTATGGTGGCATGTGCCTGTAGTCTCAGCTACTCTGGAGACTGAGGTGGGAGGAGTATTTTAGCCCAGGAAGTTTGAGGCAGCAGTAGAGCTATGATCCTATGATCAGCCTAATAGTGAGACCCCATCTCTTTATTTATTTATTTTCAGATGGAGTTTTGCTGTGTTGTCCAGACTGGAGTGGAGTGGCGCGATCTTGGCTCACTGCAGCCTCCGCCTCTTGGGTTCAAGTGATTCTCCTGCCTCACACTCCTGAGTAGCTGGGATTACAGGCATGCGCCACCATAGCTGGCTAATTTTCGTATTTTTAGGAGAGATGAAGTTTTGCCATGTTGGCCAGGTTGGTCTTGAACTCCTGATCTCAGGTGATCCACCCGCCTCAGGCCTTCCAAAGTGCTGGCGGATCATGAGGTAAAGAGATTGAGACCATCCTGGCTAACATGGTGAAACCCCGCCTCTACTAAAAATACAAAAAATTAGCTGGGCGTGGTGGTGTACGCCTGTAGTCCCATCTACTTGGGAGGCTGAGGCAAGAGGAACGCTTGAACCCGGGAGGTGGAGGTTGCAATGAGCCAAGATCGTGCCACTGCACTCCAGCCTGGTGACAGAGCGAGACTGTCTAAAAAAGCAAACAGCCTCCAGATAACTGGCAGGTAAATAGAAGGAGATGATAATCAAATGGTCTTTTTCAAACATGTCACTTAATCACTTAAGGGTATTTAACCAGTGACTGCTTCTAAAATTTCAAAGTAACTTTTAGCAAAAGGTATTTTAATTAAAAATACTTGACTGAGCATGTAGTTTTTTTTTTTTTTTTTTTTGGTGCATGGCAGTAATAGGCATTCTGGAGAAATGGATAAATGTGGAGATTTTCCTTTTTTTCAAATTACTCAGAGTCTAGTGCAGGAAGTTTTAGAGTGATAAAAACAAATGCTGGGACCTACTTTCAAGGCAGAGTAGGAAAAGCATTCAAAAAATGTTGTCCAGCAGAAGGGATTGTAGCATATATTTCTCCTGGAAAATCTGAGGGAACTTCTTAATTAGAATTGGTGTTTAAGCTGGAGCTTGATGGATTGGTAGGATTTGAGATGGAGAGGAGAGAAGAGTGAGGGTGGAAAGATGAGAAAGGCCCAGAGTTGGCAGAATGCAGGGTGTATTCTGGACTGGAACCTTGGCCTAAAAAGATTCTACATGCAATGGGAAAAAAATATGATAAAGTAGACTGGGATCAGGTTGTGGAGGGCTTTAAATAGGATGGCCCTTCTGTGTATAATGGGAAACTGCCAAGGATTCTGAACAGGAGGTGCCTGGATCTAATCTAGTGGTAGCATAATGGCAGAGAAGTGCAAATTTGGCGGTCAGATAGAGGTTGTTGGAATCATGGAATCTGTCCTCTTAGTATTATAAACTCAGTGAAGGCAGAATCATGTCTGTTGTGTTTATATTGCCTGGCATGTGCTGAAAAGCCATTTGATGAATGGATGATTTCAGAAGAGAGAGACAATGAAGATCTGAACTGCAGTGACATGGGGAGAAGGAGACTGAACACTGGAGGGATATCCAAATGATGTTTGAGTCTCCAAAATACTGTCTGGATGACCAGGAAGGTGGTGGTGCTGTTAATTAAAATAAGGAGTATAAGCAACTCTCTAGTGATAGAAATTTATGTGACAATCCCATATAGGGTTAGTCCAGGAGGCATTTGGGAATGAGGAATGGGAATTGGAGGTCAAAAGAGGCTGCTAGGACTAGGAATGCAGATTTGGAATTTGTCTCTTTTGAGCTTAGTGATTGAGGAGATAAGAATGGGTAACATCCTCCAGGAAGAGTGTGTTTGAGGAGAGGATCCAAGGGTAAAACTTTGGGGAAAACAAACATGGGAGGTAGAAGATGAAGAGGCAGCAAAAAGCCAAGAGAAGTAGCCAGAAACTGGAGAGAACCACGAGGCTGTTTTGTGAAGAAAGCCAAGGAGGTGGTGGAAAGCATTGAGTGCTGTGCAGAGGATGGGGGAGTGAGAGGCTGCACTGGTCTTGTGCGGGTTGCTGATGAGTTCCTTACATTTATTTCAGTCTTCTGGTTGTGGAAACCAGATGATAGTGAGTTGAGGTGTGATTGGAGGCTAAGGATGTGGAGGAAATAAGTGTGGGCTATTTTGAGAAATTTTGTGGCAAAAGCAGGGCAAGATGGGGAAGTTATCTTGTTTTACGGGGTAGGAGGTTAGAGGAATAAGAATAAGCCACTGCAGGTTACTTAATCACAGATAGGGAGGTATGCAGATCTGGAACTAGGTATTCACACCTGGATCCTTCAGCATTTGAGAAATTTAGAAACCTAGTTCGCAGACTAGCACATGCCTCTCTGATGGGGAAGAATGGCACAGTGCAGCTTCTCAAGACTTATCTGCATTGGAGGGCCAGGTTAAAAGATTGTTAGTCTCCAGTGTTGTGGACTGATACTTTTCTAAATGTTATAAAAAATGAATTATTTGGAAAATAATCATTCTCCTGTATATCATGGCAGTGTCAAATTAAGAGTTTCTAAACACTTGCTTTCAGTTTCTTTATCTCATTTGTGGATCTTATCAGGCTGCAGGTCTTGATTTGGGAAGCACTAGTGTAGTGGGGAAGGGAGCAGGAGAGTCGAGTGTTCTTCACAGGTGGCTCTTTTGACTTCCTCTGTAGGCTAGTGATTCCAGGTTAGGACCACTGAGTAACAGTTGCATTCCAACACTAGAAAAAGAGGGACTATGCTTATACCAACTCCAGGTGTTGGAGTCAGTAGACTTGAATAATTTCACCCTTTTCCTTTCTGTGAATACTTACAAATTATTTGAGGTAAAGAAAAATTGCTTAAACATGCAACTGCTTAAAACATGAGAACTATTACCAATCAGTTATAAAGACTAGGTGTATTTAGAACAGTATGAGAAAATGTTAATGAGTGCTATCTTATGTTAAGACATTATGAATATTATGAATGTTAAGTGAAGACAAATTTCATTTTGCTCTGATAACTGTAAAATTATGCATGCATATTTTATTTGTCATGACATTTTCAGTTATAAGTGACAGAAATGCAACCCAAACCAGCTTCACACAGTGCATGCATTTACTTATTTATGAAGTGAGGGTTGGGTGGAGTGCAGTTGACTTTCAATGAGTCCTACAACAGGATACCATCAAGACCCACGTGTAAGAATTGTCTAAGTTGTGGAGGTGGAGTAGAGGTGTCTGCTAGTAGGAGAGAGTTTGTGTTGAAGCCTAAGGCCAGAAAAGGTAAACTAATTGGCCCCAACCCTCATGGGTACTCAGGTGCAGCAGTGGTTTGAACCTAGGTCCGCGGTACTGAACCATGACACAACCTCTGCTCTCCACACTACAGAGCATGTGAAGCCTTCTGAACCAACAGGGTTTCTAAAGCAGGATGTCATTATTTAAATTTGACATTTTAGTGTAGATCTTTTGCTTTCAGATTTCAAAGGATGTAAATTGAAGAATTAGCTTCATGCTAATTAGCATTCAGCTGCTATTTATAATTTGTTACTGCATCTCATTTTCAAAAGGGATTTATTTTTATTCATTCTCCCTACATTGGGCAATATGAAGAACAACATGAATCATTCTCTTATTAAAATTGATGGCCCCACATAAAATAGAGGAAATGACTGTGTCTTCGTTGAGTCTATGTTATAATTAAGAATTAAACATTAATGTTTAGGTTTTTTTTTTTTTTTTTTTTTTTTTTAACAAGAGTCTATCATTAGGGAATAAATATTTAGCTCCTTTGTAGCTGAACTTCCAAAGCTGAGCTCTTTTAATGGTCAGATTCCATTATAAGCTGAGGAGAGGCCTTTCTACAGGTCTTGAGCTTTCTGATTTTTTTTTGAGACAGTCTTGCTATGTCATTCAGGCTGGAGTGCAGTGGTATGAACATGGCCCACAGCAGACTACCTCCTGGGTTCAGGTGATTCTGTCACCTCAGCTTCCAGTGTAGCTGGGACTATAGGCATGTACCACCATGCTGGCTTTTTTTTTTTTTTTTTTTTTTGGAGACGGTCTCTCTGTTGCCCAGGCTTGAGTGCGGTGGCGCGACCTCGGCTCACTGCAACCTCCGCCTCCCTGGTTCAAGTGATTCTCCTGCCTCAGCCTCCCAAGTAGCTGGGACTACAGGCACACACCACCATGCTCAGCTAATTTTTGTATTTTTAGTAGAGACGGGGTTTCACCATGTTGGCCAGGGAAGTCTCAAACTCCTGACCTCAGATAATCCACCTGCCTCCGCCTCCCAAAGCCTGCTGGGATTACAGGCGTGAGCCACCGCGCCCGGACAATTTTTGTATTTTTTGTATAGACAGGGCTTTGCCATGTTGCCCAGGCTGGATTTTTTATTTAAAACATTATTTTTTTTGCTGGGCGTGGTGGCTCACGCCTGTAATCCCAGCACTTTGGGAGGCTGAGGCAGTTGGATCACCTGAGGTCGGGAGTTTGAGACCTGCCTGACCAACATGGAGAAACCCTGTCTCTACTAAAAATACAAAAAATTAGCCAGGCGTGGTGGTGGGCGCCTGTTAGTCCCAGCTACTCAGGAGGCTGAGGCAGGAGAATCGCTTGAACCAGGGAGGTGGAGGTTGCAGTGAACCGAGATCGTGCCACTGCACTCCAGCCTGGGCAACAAGAGCGAAACTCCATCTCAGAGAAAAATATTATTTTTTAACCATTGTCTGAAATGTGGGCTAAACAGAAATAAGTCACAGAAATAATTTGACTTTGAGAATTTTTGTGTATTGATACTCATCTTGGTCCTTTGAATGTTGCTATAACAATACCTTAGGCTGGGTAATTTATAAAGAAAAAAGGTTTATTTTATTTAGCTCATGATTCTTCAGGCTAGGAAGTAGAAGAAGCATGTTGCCAGCATCTGCTTCATTTCTGTTGAGGGCTTTTCATGCTGTGTCATAGCAGGGAAGGTCAAAGGGGACATGGATGTGTTTGAAGAGGCAAAACCAAGGGGCATCCTGGCTTCATAACAGCCTACTCCCTTGGGAACAATTCTGTGAGAGCTAATTCAGTCTAGAGAGAGAACTGCTTCACTACAGTGGTATCAAGCCATTCATGAGGGATATGCCTGCATGACCCAAACCCTTCCCACTAGGCCCACCTCCCAACGCGGCCACCTTGGGGATCAAATTTCAAGCATGAGTTTTGGTGGGAACAAACTCAAGCCATAGCACATTTTAGCCATGCACTTGACCTGGACTATTTCTGGAGAGCTATAGTTGTGTGAGAATGTGTAATGTACCCTTACTTCCTGGAGGGAGTACATAGACTTTGAGTATCCCTAAAATATGTTCAATATGCAAAGTTCAAATTAAAAACAGCACAATGTTTATTTTTTCAGTTCTGGGTCTATAGAAACCCAGGTTTATTCCCATTTGCTACAACAGATTCCCTTCAAATAAAATGCACTGGCAAGGTGACCAGTGAGTGACCCAATGTCTGGTTGGGAAATCTCTCTCTGAACTTCTTGCTGTTGAACCTAAAATGTGGATGTAAATTGGATCACAGCTGGTTTGGCATTGAAGAAAATATATACACAACAAACAATTACAACTTCTTTATATGGCAGTTTTTACTGGGTGTCTAATACTCTCTACTATCTCAAGTGGAAGTCCAAACAAATTTCATTTTTGTAGTAAAAAGTCTTTATTTCCAAAATGATTTGTTAGCCAAAAGATCTATAAACCACCTAACAAGACTTTGGTAAGAAAGAGACTTGATGCTTCTTATAAATTCCCCATTGCAAACAAAAAATAACAATCCAACAAGAGTCATGTTACCCATTCTTAGCCATTAACCTGGTTTTAAGTCTCCAAAATCAGAATTTTTAAATGTACCCAACTGGGACCAAATACAAACATGAGACACTAGGGTGGCTTGTCCTTGGATTAGGAATCACCAGCTTAAGGAACTTTATCATGGGTTGAGAGTTAGATAGCTTAGAACAACATTGCAAAAGTGGGCGCTTCTATATGAGGACTTTTTTTTTCCCCCAAGTAGAAAATTAAATCTTGTGTTTCTTTATGTTGTGCTTTTTTTTGGGAGAAGGCAATTCATTTAAGGATTTAAAACATGTTCGATACAAAGGTAGTTCAGAGATGTAATAATGGTCCCTCCAAGAACAAGGGAGCAAAAGCCCTATCTTTTATTGAAAGTGATGGAGGTGGAGGACAATATAAAAAAGAACCTTCTGAACACTTACTTAGCTTAAAGACATGAAAGACCCAGTGAGTTTTTATTGAATAGGCTCTCTTGTGTTAAAGTACATATTCAGGACTATACTATGTTGTATTTGGAAATATCCTGATGTGTTTAATACAAATTCTTAGTGTATTCAGAACATTGTATGTGTCTCACCAATGGCACACATTTGGATTAAGCAGTAATAAGGCCTATAAAAGAAATGAAACAATAGTTTTCAACAGTAAATGCAGAAAGAAAAACTGCTGATGGACTCAACTGAGAAAATGTCCTTTTACACTATCCCTTGGTGGTCAGTCTCCCTGAATCTGGTGTGCTTATAATTGCTGGGAAGGCAGTGTAAACTTGTGGCCATTCCTATGAATCTCTGGGAGGACCACAGCCCTGGTGTGGCGCACTGACAGGTTTGACTTTCCACCAGAATTGCTTGCTCAGCTTAATCCCATAATATTCCTTTCCCTTAGATTTATTTTCTGTCTCAATAACTTTTTCTCTCTGCATATAAAATTTCATGACTAAAATAACTTTAAAGTAAGTACAGAGATTGTATTTTGTTGAAGGAATGCCTTGGGGGGGCTTTGGGCAGACTTAGCAAAATGTTTGTATAGCAAAAATGTTTTCTTGCTAAAAACTGATTTGCAAACTTCAAAGTCTAGATGTGTGTAGGAAGATTTTAAATTTTGCTTCCTTTGTCTTGGTTCCAATAAGGATTTAGTACCAAAAAGTTCAGAAGGCTGAAAAGTTCAGAAGGCTGGCTTCCCAGAAGAATTGTGCATACTCCTCCGAACCCCCAAAAGCAAGGGAAAAATGCACTCTAAACTTATTATTTATCTCAGATGTAAAAACTAGTTACCTTACATTTAAATAAAGCAGCCATTATTTATTTATTTATTTTTGTGGGGGCGGGGCATCAGGAACCAATATCAGGGGTGAGAAAAATGTATTCCGAATTTCTCAGTGAAAGAACAAAAGCCACCCAACATCAATGCTCCTCTTCAACTCTACCAGCTCTGTTTTTCCCCAGGAACTATTGATGACTGAGGAGACTTGAAAAGAGACCTAAAGTTCCACTAAGAAGAGATGGGCAAACAATGGTTTCATTGAACAGGCCAAAGATGAGAATGCGGGGAATCTGCTCTCTTCATCTGAGAATGTTTCCTACATGCCGCACCCTGGGACTCAGGCATAGAGTCACTTCCAGACATGGTTGCCTTTCCATGTGGAGGAGGTCAAGGTCTCTGTCCTGCCTGGCCAGGTGGAAGCTCCAGAGGGACATATTTCAGTTTAGAACAAGGTGGCTGACACTACTCCTCTGCAGGAAGAGGGCTGGCTGGAGGTGAGGGTGCCCCACTCAGCCTGTACCCATCAAGAAGTATTCAGAAAGGATGTCTCTGGCATCCACAAGACTACTGGGCGAACCACACTGCAAAAATGAAAACTAGTGTACACAATTTAAATTGTCTTAAACAAGCAAATAATCCAGCCATTGGTGACTCTGGAATCTAGAGTGCATCCCTGGGGAACTCGTACCCTTGCTAACAAGGATGAACGTTGCATGCTCTGATCTCCTTCTTGTCTTTGCAGCTGGTAAACTGGGAGCTTTTGAATCTCTTCTTTACAGTCATGTAACGTTCCTGAATTCCACCTCCGCACAGTTTGGTGCATTCTGACCAGGCCGTCCACGGGCGCATCCTACAACCTGAAAGCGTAAGAATGCCTTGTTAGGCCCACAGAAACGGGGGATGGAACAGGGATGCTGAACTCTAGTAGAACTGTGAAATGTGGTTGTCTGGGCTCCTCCTCTGCTCAATGATTTGGTTAGAGTCGTTATTAGGGACAGTTAAGTCATATGTGACTGATTGCAAAAAATGGCCACAAATGCTTCATGGTTCTTCTCTTCAAAAGGCAGACTCTGTTTCTCCACCTCTTGAATCTGGGCTTGACGACATGATTTGCCATGGCCAATGGGACAGGAGCAAAAACAGGCCTAAAAGCTGCTAGGACCCTTCTACTACCATGTAAGCAAGCCTGGCTAGACCACTGGAGAGACCATGTGCAGAGAAGCCCCAGCCATCTCATGAGGCCCCAGATATGCAGGTGAGGCTGGTCTGGTCCAATTGTGCTATCAGCTAGTAGTAGCCACATGAATGAGTCCAAACTAGACCCAAGAAGAACCATCCAGTGGACCCAGTTCACATCACTGATCTACAGAATCTTGCTAAGTGATTGTTTAAAAAGACTGTTTTGGGGTGGCTTATGCAGCAGCCATACAAGGAACACTAAACCACTTTCTCTTATGCCTTACTCCCCAAGTACTTGGCTCCCAAATGCTAAGTACAGAGAAGTACAATTTTGATTCTTCCTACTCAGCATAAACATGCTGCTCTCCAAGAAAACTTCCCTGACCCCAGAGATTAATTAGGTTAGACCTTTTGATTACTGCTTCCATAGCACTCTAGAGTCCTCTTTTATAGAACCCACCACATTTATGGTTACGCATGAGATATTTGTTAACCACGCTACTGCTAAGAGTCATGGAGGAATGTACCATACAACTATGTACCTGCCACATAGTAGGCTTTAATGAATGTTTGTTGATTGGCTGACTACCATGTAGAACAGACAGCACTTTGATATGCAAACAGCTCCCTAATCATAAGGATCCTGAACCGTCAAGTAGATCCTCACACTTTAAAAAGAAGAATAGGCCTTTAAAAATCAGAAAACTTGATGTACACGTTAATCTTCACTTTTTTACATGGGCACCTTCAGCACTGAAGTCCCTGGCAGGCATTTTCTTTTGAAGTCCTGGAACTCTCTGAAGTTAAGCTGGAGTTTGGGGATGTATAATCTTTCTCTTGGGTTACAAATAAAACCTATCTGGCCTCTGTGTCTGTTTGCCATCTCCAAATCACTTAACACAGGTCTCATACAGTCATCCTGTTGCTTAAAACCACCTACAGATCAAGTCCCAAATCCTTGGTGGGCCACTGGCCTTTTGTGGTCTGGTCCCCGTCTTCCCAGCCTGGTTTCCTGCCTGCCTTGTCCTCTGTGCTTCATCTGCATCCCATTTATCACTTGGACCTATCGTGGTCTTTGGCATCTCTGTGCCTTTGTAATGACTATTCTTGCTGCCTGGAATGTACTTTTTTTTTTTTTTTTTATTTGAGACAGAGTTTCACTCTTGTTGCCCAGGCTGGAGTGTGATGGTGTGCTCTTGGCTCACTGCAACCTCTGCCTCCCCAGTTCAAGCGATTCTCCTGCTTCAGTCTCCCGAGTAGCTGGGATTACAGGTGTGCGCCACCATGCCCAGCTAATTTTTGTATTTTTAGTAGAGATGGGGTTTCACCATATTGACCAGGCTGGTCTCAAACTTCTGACCTCAGGTGATCAGCCCGCCTTGGCCTCCCAAAGTGCTGGGATTACAGGCATGAGCCACTGTGCCCGGCCTGGAATGTATTTTTCTAAGTGGCAAACTCCTCCAGATTTTTCAAGACCCACTCTAGTTTTCCCTGCTCTGACATCTCCCTGAACTCCAGTCAATGTAAGATGCTCATTCCTCAGCTCCCTGAGTACTTGGTGCATTGTTCTATTAGTTATTTGTCAGCTTGGATCAATATTACTTGGGGAAATAAAACTCAAGGCTGACATGACACTGCTGCGAAACTTCTGGTTAGCCTTGCAAAAAAAATCATAAAGTCTCAGGCCACGGCTGCCTTGTCTGAGCCACACCCTTAAAATGGAAGATGTGTTCTGGGAGGTTCTCAGGAACATTCCCTAAATGAGGAACAAGACTCCTTTGACACATCTGTATCATTTTTCCCTCTTTGCAACATCTGTATCATTTTTCCTCTTTGCAAGGAGTGAATGGTGTTGCTAAGTCATAACTGACTTTGAGCAAAGTTGGACACATTATTGGTTTTATATGTGTGTAGAAAAGAAGGAACTGTGTAATTCCTAAAGATTCTTTGCTTGAAAATTTATTTTTGGCAGGTAATTAGGTTCTCTAAATGTTCTTTGATAAAGGACCCTCCCACCATCAATCTCCTTTATAAATTATGCTTGCTGAATATTTGGGAACAAACTTGGATCTAAAGAATCAAAATGTGGCCTGAAGACTCCAGAAGATGCAGACTCTCCCCGACTTTTTTTTTTTTTTTTTTTAAAACAGGTCCAAGACTTAGGCCAGTGCAGAGCCCTGCCTGTCCTGGAGACCACCCAGGCCGACACTTGGGAGCCATACCTGGGAACTGTTCCCCTTCAGACTCTTCCTTCAGCTGCTCGCTCCGCCGGCTCTCTCGGGCCTCCCTCCAGCGTAGCTTCTGGATGGATGGATTTCGAAGGCATTTCCGGATGCGGCACTTTTTTCGCTGCACAGTCTCTGGGCAGGGTGCACCTCCAAACTGAGGCTCCATTTGGATCATCCGGGTTCGAATCACGTGGCCTTTCCCACATGACTTGTTACATTCCGACCACTGGGACCACTCGGTGAGCTCACAGTCAATGGCTGGCAAGACACAGATGGGCATGAGTGTATCACATGTCTGAAACAAGATATGGTCACACTCTCCTTTGAACATCTCAACAAGCCTATGAGGAATGCAAAGCAGGTGCTGTGTCATGCTATTTTACAGAAGAAGAAACTGAGGCTCCAAAGAGGCAGGCTGACTTCACCCAGCCCGTGTGGTTGGTAAGCAGCAGAGGCAGGATTGGTGCCAGGTCATCACCCATTCTATGCTCCCTCTATGACTCAAGAAGGCTTTGGAGGACTTTCAGGATGTGTTCAGAGCCTCTTGCCCTGCTCTGTGAACTAGAATATTGTCAGATCAGCCTCAAGTACAGAATAGCCTCCCACAGTCCCAAACCCACTGGTGATATTTTTTAGAGCAAGGCCAACAAGCCCCCTGCTGCTCTTTGGAGAGAACAAGTCAACAAGCTAAAGGTGGCTGACCCTTGTGGACCAATACCAAGGACATTGTGGTTCTCACACACCCTGGCAGCTTTTCATTCTCAACATCATCCTGTGTTCTATATATGGTAGTCTATGCAAAAAACACAGGAGCCAGAAATGGGACATTCAGTAGAGAAGAGGGTCAGGACCAAGTGGTGCTTTATGGTTTATTGAGATCCAGTAAATTCTTACTAAGCCAGCATCTCATAAATGTGAAGGGAAAATAACACATCAGTTTGACTGTCAGGATGTGTCCCAGGGAGGTAAATTATTCCAAGCTCTCTGTTGGCCTTGCAAGGCCAAAGTCAGCAAAGTCAGGGTGGACTTAGATGTCCTCATTTAGTTCAACAGTTTCAGTTCTTTTATCCCGCCTGTGGAAGCTCAGGCAGCTTTCTTATCTGCAAAATGGGGATCATGGTATTTTTTTTCATCAGGTTGTAAGGATTAAATGAGATGCTCCCAGCCCTGTAAGTGCTCCATAAATTTTTTCTTCTCCCTTACTTCAGTGGACCCTGTGGGTATAAAACTTTTAAGTCAGGCACTCTAAGTCAGAAGGCTATGGGGCCCCAACTCTGGTGAGCTGGCCTGAACCATGGGCCAATCTTAGTTATTGAAAACCCCAGGCTTTCTCTAGTGGATGGTCCAAGTTACCTCCACCCATGGCTGAGTCTCCTAAAACAACCCAGGAGCTGGAGCGTGGAGCAGGGATTAAGGCCTATCCTTGCCATGTCCAGTGCTCACACTTTGGACCAATTACTTGGTTTCATCCTCAGAGCAACCTAGGAAGTATTTCCTGCTACTTTACAGATGGAGAAACTGAGGAACAGAGGTGCTGAGTCATTGGCTGAAGGTTACTAGCTAGGGGAGGGAGGATGAACGACTGCAAGTGCATGCTGGAGGGGGCCAGAGCCACAGCCAGTGTGCCTGCCCTTTCACCACCCAAAAGAGCAGCTCTTGGAAGACCAGCCAAGGAAACTGGCTCGCTCTGCTTGGAGATTAGTCCCATGTAATACAAACAGCTGATTGCAGAGATTTTGGAAAACAGGACTGGGAGTGGAGTGGGGTGGGGTGAGCTTTGGAGAACTTGGCTTGTTTTCTTGCTGGTTTTCTTACCAGTCTGCAGGAGTCATTGATTGAATGTGCAGCCTCTGGTCATGGGGAATTAAAATGGTCACAGGGAGAATAGAATTAAAATGCTTGGAAAATCCATGGGTCAGGCAAGCCCATAATTGTTGGGGGAGAGGAGGGATAGAACTAAGGTTTATTGAGCCTTGTGCTGTTTTTCATATGTGTCTCTCATGTAGACTTCACAGGAACCTTAACTTTGGGTGTTTTGTAGATGGTAGTGGGATTCTCACTTTATTAATGAAATTGACTGCAGTGTTTAAGTAACTGCAAACACTGAAAGCCAAACCCCAAACTCTTCCCCAGCAAACCGTTTTATTCTAGGATCTAGCAGTATTAGCACTGGCTGGTTCAGGGCTCCCTGGACTCAGGAACATAGAAGTGATGGGCTTTGAGGAGCTCCAGGACTTACGGCATTCAGGGAGCATGCACTTCTCCACCTGCTCCAGATCCTCATTGCAGTCTCCAAGTTCTGCCAGAGACTTGAGCATCCGCTGTCGGGTTCGCATGCCCTTCCCGCAGGTCACGCTGCAGTCACTCCACTCGGACCATGGGGACAGCAAGCATGGGATGGTGTCTAGATCAAGAACCAGGTTTGCCACTGAGAACAGGTTCCTTTTGTTTTCTTTGATCTCCCTGACCCCACAGTGTTCCACACCCAGTCCCCTGCTTTGGCCCCTGGAATAAAGTGGAATTGGCCCATGGGTTCAAATAAGAGTGAATTCTATGGAGCAAGAAGTGGCTCAGCAGCCTATTGCTCTTCTTGTCACTCTCTTTCATCTCCCCACCGATCCCCCCCGATGGTTATGACATGAGGGTAGCAATATGACTACATAAGTCCCCACTGGAAAGTGGAAAGGCCACTGAGGATCTTAGTAGGGTCTTCCCAGAGACAGAAACATCTCACACTCACTAAGAATCAGGCACTAAAGGAGAGGCTCAGGGATGTATTTTTGGACATTGTGGTCCTGAATTCCCTAGAATGTGTATGTACTTGTGTGCTTGTATACATCTGCATACTAATGTGTGGGCAGGCCCATATGCATTTGTGCACAGAGCAGGGGAGGTCATGCTTTATGGGATCAGCCAAGTCCAATGTACAACAGGAGTGGGCTGGACTTGGGTAGTGTAAGTCCCGCCTAAATGTATTGGCCCTCCTCCCCACCACTGCAAGAAAGACACTCCTATAAAACACAGCTGCAGGTGAATTCTATCCAGAGGCCACCAGTTTTCCACCCCAGCATTGCTTAGAATGTCCCCCAATGGAGGTTACTCTCTCTGGGTCTAGTTGATGTCTACACACCTATGTCTCTCATCTGGCTCCCAGCAATGCCTAGCAAGGACCATGGGCCATGCTTTCCTCTGCTCAGCCTCCGACCTTTATGGTGGTAATAGTGGATGCCATGGCCCTCCACGCCTGTCCCCAGTGGCCTCCTCCAAACCCACCCCCGCTCTCACTCACGGCACTCTGGCATCATGCACTTCTCCGCCTGGGACGTCTCGGCTTTGCACATGGAGCCATCTGCGGGGCTCATCTTGATCATGCGGTGCCGCTTCTTCATGCCCATGCCGCAGGTGGCGCTGCACTCGTCCCACTCGCCCCACTCCGTCATCAGGCAGCTGCTGGGAGCTGGGGAGGCCGGCGGCATTGGAGTCGCACCTGCTGCCTCCCCGACCTGCTTGCCCTCCCGCCCGCCCACCCGGGCCCCCCACTCACAGCACTCCTCGTTGACCGTGCACTTCTCCGTTTCCTCAGTGGGCAGCGTGCACACGGAGCCGTCCTCCGGGAACTGCTTCACATACCTCTCCCGGGACCTCATGCCCATGCCGCAGGAGATGCTGCAGGGCGACCAGGTGATCCACTCGGACATGGTGCAGGTGGAGCCGTCTGCAACACACCAAGTGAACGCTGCAGCAGTGCACGGTGGCAGGGGTGCCCGCCAGGCCGCGCGGTGGGAACTTCCCACCAGCCGGAATCAAGAGGAGTCAGGCAGTTGAGGTTGTCTGCACACCTAAGAGGTCTAAATCCTTAAACCGGCAAAGTTCTCTAAGAGGAAATGCCTCTTTTCCAGGTGCATGGGACACTCAGAATTACTCCTTATCTCATGAAAATACATTTGAAAGATGTTTGTATGGAAAGGATGGTGTTTAAAAAATGTACACATATATATCTAATATAATTTAATCTACATATAATTTAAGATAAATCATAATCCATTTGTATGAGGAACAATCCTTCCCTGTGGAGGGGGAGGTTAAGGACCTCAGCTCCTCAGCTTAGACAGCTCCCCAGTCCCAGCCCCAAGAAGGAGGCTTCAATGTTGACAGACCAGTCCCAGCTTTCTTCCCGCCTGTTTGTAGGAATGACTTGTCTATGGGAGGGTTTACTCCCCTTCAAAGTGCTTATTGTGGGCAAAATGAGCTAGCAATAAACCATCGTGAAAGTGCAACGCTGGGAGAGGTGTTTAAGAGCCTCCCTCTAGGCAGAGGCAAGGAATCAATAACCTGCATGGGATAAGCTTGCTTTCTTTATCCTCAGCTTGGAAGTGGTTTTTTTTCCCCGCCATACACCAGTCCAGCCTTACAGTGCCTTCCCATTGCCTTATTGCATCCTGTAAGATCAGGGCAGAGTAGCGTAGATCAGGCAGAGAAAGGGGTCATGGCTTGGGAAGCAGATAGCTGACGTTTGCACAGCAATCAGCTTAGTGCAATCTGGAAGCTTGAGCCATCACGATATAGGTGTTGCAAGATTACACTTAAAGCCTGACCTTTGCACTGTTGCAAATAGACTGAGAATTTCTGCAATCAGCCCAAAGGTCCTGACACAAAGAAGTGAGAGTGCTCTGACTCACGCTGAGGTGGAACACAGATGAGGGGCGGTAAATGACAGAATTAGGGCAATGGATCTAGATTCAATCTGGGCTGACCTGTTAACAGGCTCCTTAAGAAGAGATTGGAGTTAAGGCCCAGAAGCAGGCTATGTGTTATCTGTAACTTGTCATAAGATGTGTCTATGTTTGTTAGCTCTTCAGTAAAAGAAGGAGGGGGTGGTCAATCTCAAGAATTCCTTTGATGTCATAAGAGAGGTTCTGTGTTCAGAGCCCTCAAGACGCTGTTGCAGATAGGAGTTTGCCCAAGGTGGACCCCACTGACATCTACTGTTAGGGTCCTTGTGCCCTCACCAGGGACACTGTCTGACTGCTAGGCAGACCCTCCCTTCCTGAACTCCTGCCAGCCCCTGGCTGGTCTGGGTTGTCTCCTCACCTTCGTCGCTGCAGCCAGGGCCCATGCAGGGCTGGAAGTCCTGAGTATCAGGGCAGGGGACGCTGAGGTCCAGCTGTGCCTTCAGCATGCGCTGTCGCATCCTCTTGCCTTTGTCGCAGGTGGAGGAGCTGCAGGCGGACCATGGGGACCAGTTGGAGTAGATGCAGGTTTCAGGGGTGTCATCTGGAAAGAGTGTTCGGCATGTTTTCCCTGGGAGCCTATGGGAGCTGCCACTGGCCCTCTCCCCATACCAGCTCATCTCGGGACAAGAAAAGCCATGCTGCCAGACTGGCCTCAGTGAGCCTGCGTGCTCCTGGGATGGAAGCAGCCATCTACTTCCCTTTAAAGATGATAGTTTAACATCTTGCTAATAAATATCTAAATAAGCAGAATGATTCTTATTATCCCTTCCTCTCAACACATGAACATCTTCTCATTTTCAGTCCCTCATCTTGGCATTGTTTC
The DNA here is from genome assembly GCF_028885625.2 of Pongo pygmaeus. Classification (NCBI taxonomy): domain Eukaryota; kingdom Metazoa; phylum Chordata; class Mammalia; order Primates; family Hominidae; genus Pongo; species Pongo pygmaeus. Next base: position 61,864,855 of record NC_072382.2, read on the forward strand.
CACACACATGCAGGCTCACTGTAGGTAATTTTGAAAAGCTCAAGGCTTGTTTTCATGCCATGGCTTCGTCTTCCCAATGATCTCATACACAGTTGTCGTGGTAAGAATAAGAGCAGCTGCTATTCATTGAGTACTTATGTACCAGCACCATTCTAAGAGCCTTACATGTTTTATCCCATTTAATTCTCACAACTGTATGAAGCGGGTTCTTTTATTATCCCCATTTGACTGTTGAGGAAACTGAGACAGAAAGGTTAGCTTCTTGCCCAAGATCACATGTCTGCTGAGAGTCCAGGTTGTCTGGCTCCAGATCCCATAAGAAAACTTGACCTGGAACCATGACTGTGTCGCTCCCCCCTGATTGTAGGATCTGGGCCTTTCTTTGCTTGCTGGGAAAGTGAATGTATCCACACCTGCCTCATAGGCTGGCCTGAGAATCAAAGCAGAGAGTGGTCTGAATCCTGCAAAGCCCATTCAAATGAGATTTACATGATTGTTTTAAAGGCCTGATGTTGTTGAGTGTATATTCTGATGTCATATCTTCACCAATTCCCTTATCCTTTGTGCCTAACCTTGGCCTTGTTTTCGATTATTTCTTGAGGAGAAATCCTCAGAGATAGGATTACCAAGTCAAAGCACATGGTTTATGGTTCTTAAAACAGGTTAGCAAATTGCTTTCTCAAAGGGTTATGTCAATTTATGTTGCCACCTGCAACAGAAGAAAACAACGTACCTTCATCTTTCTCTTCTGGAGCCAGGTCAGCTACAATATCATCGACATTGTCAGGTACAATATTGCATTGTTCCCCCTGCAAAAGGAATTTTACTTGGAGGGCTCACATGAGAGAAAGAAGGGAATGTGCAGGGGGAAGATGAAAGAGGACTAAAACCTAATGCCCATTCTGTATACAAATTGTATGCCATGGCAAAGTTCTGGGCCAACATTTACAAACAATCTGCCTGAGAAAGAAATGCCAGGAAAGCAGGAATGGCTAACCAGGGATGATAAATACATAACTTGGGTACCACCACTCCGCAGTTCCTGGTCCATGGCAGATATTAGTAATCAATTACGGAACTCACAGTGAAAGCAATTTGCCTGGATCAAATTGTTCATTTGAGCACTGGGCCTCACTGCTGAGTTAATTTTGCTCATTTTCTTTTTTTTCTTTTTTTTTTGAGATGGAGTTTCGCTCTTGTCACCCAGGCTGGAGTGCAATGGCGCAATCTTGGCTCACTGTAACCTCCACCTCCAGGGTTCAAGCAATTCTGCCTTAGCCTCCCAAGTAGCTGGAATTCAGGTCCCTGCCACCATGCCAGGCCAATTTTTGTATTTTTAGTAGAGATGGGGTTTCACCATGTTGGCCAGGCTGGTCTTGAATTCCTGACCTCAGGTGATCTGCCCACCTCGGCCTCCCAAAGGGCTGGGATTACAGGCATGGGCTACTGTGCCTGGCCTGCTTATTTTCATCTTATGAAATAATTTGCATGTTAGAAACCCGGGGAGGCCCAGGAATTCCATATCCTGAGGTGCTTTCTGCCAGTGACTCCATGATTCTAGAGCAGAAAAGTGTACAATCTCCCTGGCACTCCTACCGGGAAGGGTCGATGCCAGAGTGGGTTCTAACCCAGTACCTTCCGTGCGATTCTCTCGATGACAACTCTGGCTACTTGAGTGATGGACCCACCCTCTGGGTCGTAGAAAGGACTCTGAGGATGGTCCAGGCTGGTCAGGGGCCGGATTTTCTCCTGGGGAATGGTGGGTTTGTTGGGTGACTGCAAGAAAACATACAGAGGTAGAGAGTAAGAAATAAAATTGGGAAAACCCACAAAAGCCATTTGTTATATGGATCAGAGCAAAGTCCTTGATAGGAATTTAACAAGTGTAACTACTATTTATATTTATGGAATTGTGTTCATGCCACATACTGTGCTGGGAAATTTCTAGAACTATATTTTAAAATTCTTCCATGTACATGGTAGGATCGTGCTAAGATGAAGAAGCCAAGTTTCAGAGAGGCCATCCCAGTTAGGAAATGGCTGAGCCAGGTTGGCCTGAATCTCAAACTCTTTCTAATAGACCAGGCATTGGAAAACTTTTTTCTGTAAAGGGTCAGATGCTAAATATTTTAGGCTTTGTGAACCATATTGTGTCTGTTGCTAATATTCATCTCAGCTGTGGTAGTGGGAAAACAGCCGCAGATAATATGTACTTGGAGGAGTGTAACTGGCTTTGAAAACTTTCTTGACAAATCACATTGTAGGGCAGATTTGTCTTCCAAACCATAGTTTGCATATGTCTGTTCTAGATTGTTCTCCCATTGGTTTTCTGATGGCTCCAGATTTCAATGCAATAGATCATATCAGAGAAGTATGACAGTCAGTCAGGACAGAATGCAAACTCCTTAGCCCAGCTGTCCAGAAACCTTCGCTCTTGCCATCATGGCTTTGGAATGCTGTCCCCTGCTCAACTGGGAACTGCTCTTTAGCAGTTCCCTCTCCGTGCTCTCCTGGCCACTGCACAGACAGTTCCCAGAGCCCAAATCACACCATATGTGATGATGAGACCATGCCGGCCTCCTCAGCCAGACTGAAAGTTCACCTAGGACAGAGCCTGGGACAGATCCCCTCTGTGTCCAGGACACTCAGGAAGGGTCTGGGTAAGGAGAATGTGCTGGGGAAGTTTGCCACTCACCACTCCAGGCACACACACACACCTCATAGGTCACCCCGCTGTCAGTGCCAGCGTCCCAGGGAATCAGGTCTTGCACCACCTTCTGGACCCAGCCACATTCCTTGGTGCACAGATCTTCTGCAGATAAACCTACGTTCCAGTCGGGACTAGGGCCCATCATGGTCAGGAAGGACATTAAATGGCGCGTTCTGTCCACGGAAAATTCAGCTGAAGGTGCTGCTCTCCTGGAAACGAAATACAGAGACCATTATATTAGAGTTCTGGGGGTTGGTCCTCACTCTGAGGGAAATCTGTCCAGATTATGAAGAATGAGAGGGACAGAGAGTATTCACATTCGTGGTCTCCCACTGAACTCTGCCTTTGGCCACTGTGGGTTTATACCCTTCTCTGTCCTGAGCCCATCCATTGAACAAATGTGGAGAGAACCATATACTACCACCCTATCCAGTTTCTCTGTTTTTTTTTTTCTTTAAGAGACGGAGTCTTGCTCTGTCACCGAGGCTGGAGTGCAGTGGTGTGATCACGGCTCCCTGTTGCCTCAAACTTCTGGGCTCAAGTGATCCTTGCACCTCAACCTCCCATCAGAGGGGTCATCTCCCCCAGCTTCCTGTTTCTATTGCCCTCAGAAGGCCGCCGATAGCAGGCACTGTCCAGCGCCAGACTGTACCCATCAGCTCACAGCTGGGAAGCAGGGACCAGCTGTAGAGTCAGAGACCTTTGGCCGACACCCCTGGTTGCTGGGAATAACATCCTGAGTCTAAGCTATCAGAGGCCGCTCTTCAACCTCTATCTCTTTGTGTCACTCAGATTCTCAGGAGTGGCTGGGACCATGTGAGATACATGGCAGCAACCACTCAGAGTGGCTGGAAAGGAAAGAGTCACATTCGCAGAGCACATAGTGGGTGGCAGTCCCATATTATTTCATTTTCCCCTCATGACAATCCTGTGGGGTTAGAATTATTATCCTGTCTCATAGAGAGGCCATGAAAGTGAATAAGTGGTTAATGAACTAACAGACACAGCTAGGAGGGGGCTGAGGTTTGAAGGCAGCTTGGCCTGACTCTGCACCCCTAGGCTGCTAATCATGGGGAATCCTTGGCCAGAGACCAACTGTTCTGTTCAGTCCAGCTGGCAGCTGGTCTGCCTCAGCTGTCTGGAAGTCCCTGTGCCCTCTGTTGGGACCAGCTGCTTCTGGCTGCCCTCACCTGGCACCAGAAAGCAATGACTGCAGACCCGACTGGGGCCTGGGGAACTGGACCCCTTGGGCTCTGGTATCACCTCTTACAGCTGTGTGTCCTTGGGCAGATTATCAAACCTTTCTGCATCTCAGTGTCCAAATCTTTAAAATGGTGATCACAAATGTCTCCTCCAAAGGGTTCCTGTGAATTTCAAATGAGCTAGCTTGCAGACAGTACTTAGCCCAGTGCCTGGCCCTAGAGCTCTTATTACCATTAGTGTTACTGAGAGAAGCACCATAGGGTCATATGGAGGTCAGAAAGGGGACAGGTGGGAGGAAACGACTTCCTGAATGGACTATCCATTTTAGCCTGATGCCAGTCTAGGTTCTGGCACAGGAGTGGAGAAGAACCTGGCCTGAGCCTTGGCTTTGGCATCCGTTGATTGACAAGGCCCTGGTGCTGCCTGCCATGCACCCCCTCCCTTATCCCACCCTACCTGCTACCTAAGAAGCTCCCTGGGCCCTGACAGGCCAGCCTAGCTGCAGGTTAGCTGCAGGTTCCACTTGTACTTGCATCTATTGGGCAAGCTCTTCAGCGATTGGAAAAGTGTGGTCCTTGGACCAGCAGCATCAGCAACCTCTAGGAACTTGTTAGAAATACAGATTCTTGAGCCCCACCCTAGATTTGCTGAATTAGAGACTTGGGGTAGGACCCAGAAATTTGTTTTAATAATCCCTCCAGATGTTAATATACCTCAAGCTTAAGAATGCTGGGCCCACTCATCTTTCAAGCCTCAGGTCATGTCACCTCTTCCAGCAGCCTTTCTGCCTGCCTTCGGCTGAGGCAAATACATAGCGCTGGATTCCTACACTCTGCGCAGGTCTTGCCTTCGGCTGAGGCAAGTACGTAGCGCTGGATTCCCACATTCTGTGCAGGTCTCCATAGCCAGATCCCATGAATGTAATCACTTCCTCACTGTTCCCTCTCCCCAACTTAGACCGGGAGTTCCTTGAAGGAACTCTGTGTTTCATAGCTGCACCCCAGGACCTAGGTGTCCAGTGGGCCGACTGAACAAACATGCGTATGATGACTTGAGCTCCTCCACTTCCTAGCTTTAGATCTTGGGCAAGTTGCTCACCCTCTTCGAGTCTCAATATCTTCATCTAGCAATATATACCTGCAGTGTTGCTGTCAGGATCAAATGAGATACTTTATTAGGAAGTCTTTATAAACTGCTAAAGTATTGCAATGACATCATCAGCTACTTAGGCACAAATCAGGGGATTTAATTTCCTTTTCCCACGTGTGCATTTTCTGGCATGTAGGTCAGTGATTTTAGCAGCTTCTTTAAAGACCTGGTTCACACAAGGATTGCAGTCTATGGAGGTGTGGCATTACCTCACCTAGGGACTCACAGGACAGGGTTCTGGTCTGCCTTCTAGTAACTGCTGAGCAGAGAGCACTGGCACCTGGGTGCAGCTGCCCTCAGGGGTGGTCCAGCAGTCCCCTGGGAGGCAGGTTTCCTCTTCCATTGTCATAGAGACTGACCGCTCCATCTATTGCCTTCCTGTCTTCCTAAGTATGTGATTTGGGGCCAGATTAGTCATTCATATCCTGTACCCCATGGGTGACTATTCACAGTGACAATCTAAGGGGACAAAACCAGTTCTAATCCAGAGCTGTAGAAACGAAACCAACTGCCACCCTAACACATTACCCTGAAACCTGCCCAGCCAATGGGTGTAACCATCTGAGACCAATGCCTTGTGGAAATCATTCTCAGTAAATGCATTTTGTCCCAATCTGTTGTATCCAAATCTGTAGCTGAAGCGAGGTACCCTCTAGACCCTGGTGTTTCAAGGTGTGGGAAACATGGGGCAGCCAATTCCTGACCATGAGGTCACATGGCTGACTTACCTTGGGTGATAGAGTAAATCTGAATCTATAAGGGCCTGAGAACAATTTTCTAGCATCTTCAGATATGCCCTGCAGCTTTCTCTTACCCTTGACTGGAGAATCCCTCCTTGACCCCATTTATGTAACACTTCCTGGAGGAGGTATTTCCTGACCTCTCCCCAGATTGCTTAGACCTCCTGTTCTACCTCCCCATGGCATGCTGAACTCACTCTCGCTTTGGAATTTTTTGTTAATATCTGCCTTTCCCATCAGGTTCCAATAGAGTGAGGACCATTTCTGCCGTGTTCATAGCTATATCCCAGTGTCTGGCTTAGAACTTGACATGCCGTGGATTCTCTTCAAATGTTTGTTGAAGTAAATGAATTAATCTAAGAAATGAACATGGAGCTCTTGTATTTCCTTTGACCTTCAAATTTAATTAAGCATCACTTCAAAGTATTTATTCTATAATAAAAAATAATGAAATGAATAAGAATCTATATGAGTTTTCCTTAGAAAATGCTAGATAGGACTGGAGTGCTTTAATTTGTTCAAACTGTCATAAAAATTTTTATGCTTTTGTATATGCCATGTCTTCCAAGATATATTTTGTTAATTTGGTTTCAACTTTCTACCTGGGACTTAGATTTATATCCGTTTTCTAGCAGAGGGTTGATCTAGCCATACCATATACCAGAGTATATGATAAAGCATGATAGACAAAATAGCGTGATATTCAGATAAGACAGAAATATAAATCAGCAACACAGACTGGAGATCCCAGAAACTATAGATAAGGACTATACAAAATAGGCTTTTCAAATTAGGGGGAAAGAAAAGATTGTGCAACAAGTGGGGTTGGGCTAAGTTAACTGTAATAAAAAAAATACTGGATTCACATGTAATATACCACACAAGAAAAAAAAAAACAGACCCAGAGTCAAATAGAAAATAACCAGATCATAGAAAAAAATAAAGCTTTCAGATCTGTTAGAGAAACATTAATTTTTTCAACTTTGAAACAATAAAAGCAATTATAAAGAAAAGAATTGAATTATCTATCAATGAAAACCTGTAAAATGAAAACAGCAGTACTGAATTGGAGAGAAAAATGACATGCTGGCAAAAAATGTCTCCACTGAGTGTGACTGACAAAGTGTTAATATCTATATTATCTACAGAGTTAATCCAAATATGTAGAAAAAGACAATGATCCCACTAGATAAAGAAAAGTTATGAACAGACAATTCACATCAGATATGAAGGCCCAGAGAAATGTTTCCTTTTCCTACATTTGGAGAGGCAGCATGGTGTGGAGGAAAGAACCCAGGGCACTGGTGACAGTCAGAGCTGGATTCGAATCAGCTGCTTTTTTAATAGCTATGTGATGGGGGCTTCCACCTCACCTTTCTTTGCGGTTACTACATCTGCCAAATGGGAGCATCATCATTCTACCCCAAGGTTTTATTGTGAGAAAATTGCTTATCATTGTGAGGGACACATAACAGGGCTTGGTAGAGGTTGATTTTCTTCTCATTCAACTTTTCCAAACAAAATGTTCCAAAACACCATAAAAGAAAAGAGGTATGAAAGGATTTTGATACTGCTTCTAGAGACTTACCATCCCCTCCTAAATTACAGATCCACACCCGTGAGACTCAGGAGGGTTTCCTAAAACACTCATATGCTGTGTTCTCTCTCTCATCCTGAGTTTTCAGAGTTGAAAAAACTCAATCTGGCCACTAGAGGGCGCCCAAGCCATTCACCAGGCTGAAGTTCTGCAGGGGTGTGTGTGGAGAAAGGTTTGAGGGAGGTTCCTGCAACGTTGGAAAACGCTATGTTTATAACCAGGAGGCATCTAGGACTCCAGGTCCATCTGGACCCTTAGATCTACCACCTGCTTCTCTGTCCAAGGCCCGTCTTCCTTTAGCATCCCGAGGACATCGATGGACCTGTGCAGGTATTGCAGGAGGCAGGGAGAGCCCTGACTCTTCCGGCCCAATTTAAGAGAAATCTCTGGCCTCCTGGGGAGCATGGCTTTGAATTTCTGGAGAAGGTGACCATGTCTCTACCCCACTGGCCTCTCAAACACGACCTTTGTCTAATCAATGTTAATCCAGCAGAGTGGCTGGGAATAATTTAAGGTGGTGACAGTGGTTTGCAGGATTCATTTTAAGAAAGGAAATAAAAGTTATTTGTAAAAGTTCCAGTAATTCTTAGCATTCAGATGCAATTGGAGGAACTGGATGATGGACATTCAGAATTGATTTGTAGGGAATCTGGGCATTTTCTACTTAGGCACCGGAGGAACTAGGAAAGGATGTGGGTTTTGTTAAGAGTCTGCCTTTCCTGTCTCTACCTGCACCCTGGGCTGTCGAAGCCACAGCTTGATTTATTGAGCTAAACAAGTCAGCAGCTAATTTGCTCATTCATGGCTGTCCTTTGAGAAGTGGTCCTGGGGATAAAGATGCAGATCACTGAAAAACAAGTCAGTTTCAACGGGCAGGACCTTGCAAAGTAGGTCACCCTGGCTTTCCACTGGGCCGAGGGAGGCTGGAATCCCATTAACCTCAATCAGACAGGCTCAGCAAAGAGAGGCAAGGCTGTTTCTGCAAAACAAAACTTGGCTGCATGTAGGCTTCCTCATTTGACTTCCTAATGAGATTTGGAAGAGGAAAGGGGAGACTGGGGTATGGGAAAATCAAAGGAAAATTCCTTTCCCTTAACAAGCCAGTAGCGCCGAGTGCAGAGGTTTTGGGTGTTTGGGAGGTCTGAGTGTTTGCCATCAATTAATTTTGTTCCACTGGGGCCTCAGGAAGTCTGAGGGGTAGGTGAAATGTGGTAAGGTGTCCCAAAATATTCATTTCAGTTTTTCAGAAAGTCTCTCCCATCTTAAAAAAGAAAAAGAAAACGCTCCTTTGACTCTTTCATCCCCTTGGAGCCAGGTTCTCTTCTTTCATAGCAAACTTCACTGAAGAGTGGTCTGTACTTGCTGACTCCGTAACCTCATGCTCTGTTCACAGCTCACCTGCTCCGGGTTGTTTTTCCTCCTCATCACTCAGCAGAAAGGATTCTCCGTAAGGTCACTGATGACCTTCCTGTTGATAAACCCAAAGGGCTTCCTGTAGCCTTGATCTTTCTTGTTTTCTCGGCTGCACTGGGCACAGCCAACCACTCGCCTCAAACACTTTCTTGCCCTGGCTTTCTCGGTCCAAGCTTCCTTATCAATTTCTTTGCTGCCCCTTTGCTGTGTCCTTTGCAGGCAAGATTCCTCAACATTCAATAGTAGAGATCTTTGGAACTCAGTCCTAAGCCCTTGATTCCTATTCTTATGCCCTTGGCATTGATTGTCTCCCATTCCTTGAGGACTCCCAATTTTAGATCTCAACGCAGAATTCTTGCCCTGAGTTCCAGAGCTATCTAGCCAACCATGTACTTAACACCTCTAACTGGAAATCTTGAATACATCTTAACAACTTACATTTAGAACTGATCCCATGATCTTTCCCACTGAACTTCATCTAATGTTTTCAGCCTTGTGAGTGGCTTCACCACTCCTTCGTTATGCCAGCCAGACACATGGGAAACATCTTGACTGCTCTTTCTCTGCCTGCTTATTCCACCCATCGCCACAGCCTGTTGATTTTACCTCCTACGTGCCTCACACATCTCTGTACCTCTCTCCTTTTCCGCCACCACTACCATCCTAGTGAAGTCACAGTTAATTCTCTCCAGTTTTCTGCAGTAGCCCCTCTCACTGGGCTCCTGCATCTACCCTTTCACACAGGGGCCAGAGTGCTGTTATTGCTTTTTATTTTTTAATGCAAATATGATCATGTCATCCTTTTGCTTAAAACCCTTCAATGATTTACCATTATTATTTGAGACAGGGTCTCGCTCTGTCACCCAGACTGGAGTGCATGGCTCACTGCAGCCTCAACCTCCTTGGCTAAAGTGATCCTCCTGCCTCAGCCTCCCAGGTAGCTGACACCACAGGCACATGCCACCATGCCTGGCTAATTTTTTAAATTTTTTGTAGAGATGGGGGTCTTGCTTTGTTGCCCAGGCTGTTCTCAAACTCCTGGGCTCGAGTGAGCCTCCTGCCTCCACTTCCCAAAATGTTAAGATTACAGTTGTGAGCCACTGCACCTGGTCTTACTCATTACTTTTAATGCAAAAATTCAAATAAAAAATTTCAAAGGTTACATGGCTTGGCCTCACACCAAACTCATCTTTGATTTCTGGATCTAGTTAGACCAAAGCCTTTTAGTGCCTTAGACAGACTCTACTCCCTCATACAGGGCCTTTACAGATACATGATGGTCCTCCAGATTTTCTAAAATGTTCTCCCCTTGGTTTTCTTCTTTGCTTAGTTAATTCCTACTGCTTCCTTACTCTTAGCTTCATTGCCTTTTTAGGGGGAAGCTATCTCTAACCCCCCAGGCACTCTCATGGCACTTTATGCCTTTCCTTCATAGATATGTCACATTTATTTGTGTGATCATTTAGTAAATATCTCCCCCCACTGAATTGTAATCTCCATAAGGAACTGTGCTGTGCTCACCACAGTTGCCCTAAGCACCTTTCACAGGACTTTTTTTGGGGGGGCCCTCCTATCAAGGATGTTTCAATCCTCCTTGATAGGATACAGGGTAAGTGAAAGTAAGATTTTTTTTTGTTTTGGGGTAGGTGTGAGACCATTTGGTGCGGTCACATTGTTAATTTCATGCCAATCAGAAGGCTCATTGGCAGGTATATATGTCTTGATTAATTTAAACATGGGAAAATGAATGAATTGTTACTTAATTGGAAGGATCGTGTTATAGTGAAAAGCACAGGCATTAGAATCAGTCGGGTACTGTTGGCATTCTATATCCACCCTTGCTATCATACGACCTCTGAGTCTCAGTTTGGTCATTGATAAAATGGACATTGCAATACCTACCTCATGGTTATTAGGATTAAAAGGGATAATAAATGTCAGTGCCTACTTGGGCCCAAGGGGATGCTGAAGGTAAAAGGACTGCTCTCTCTTTCCTCTCTCCCTCCCTTCCTCTTTCCTGAATGTGCTTTGATTTGTAGTTTACATCTTTCTAAGCCCAGGCTCCTCAAGAGAAAACTGGTATAAAGACTCCTTAATGGTGTAAAAATTGGTACCCACAAACTCTCCCCACCCCTACCTGCCTTTGATCCCCTGCCCACTTAGAGGACCAGAAGTGAGGGGTTCTTCACACATAGGTTCTGGGAGCCAAGGAACTGGGAGAATCTGAAGAGACAGCAGAGTAAGGAGATTCAGGGTGACCCGACTGGTAACTGATGTTAATTATGTGAAGGGCACCAAGGGCTTTTGTGAATTCACATCATTGTTTTTTGGTAGGACAGGGATGAGACGGGCAAAGGTGCACCTGCCAGGAGAGTGCCCTGGGCAGGCCCTGCCTCGTGTTGCTTCTCCTTGGAGGGCAAGGCATTTCCTAGGCTGGGTGGGTTTTCTCCTGCCCTGGTGTGAGCTTCCTTAGGAAGGATCCAGAGCAAGGCTTAGAGCTCACAGCAGGCTAGAAAAGGCCTCCATGCAGCCAGCTGGGCTGGCCAGCTGTCTGAGTGCTAGTCTCTCTTTCCCTCCTCAGGCCTCCACTCAGAGCCTCAGCTCCGCCCAAGCCTGGGCCAGTCCTGACCAGGGCAAGGAACACCTTCCAGGCACAGCCCCATGTCCCTCCTGCACACAGCAGGAGAGGGTTCTGCCCCTGCTCTGGGGCTCCAGAGCCATCCTCACCCTAACATTTATCCCCTTGGAGTATACAAGGCTGCCATGATGACATTATATTTTATATATTCAGGTTATATGGTGCTGCCTGGACTTGTGCAAAGGGAAAACCTGGAGTGGCCCAACTTTGTCTGTTGTCTGTCTCCTCTCTGGCTGAGTGTTCCAGAGAGCTAGGACTGCATGTGCAGGGCTGGTGCACAGTAGGGAATGAGCCATTAGTTTGCTGAATGGTTAAATGAGCAGGTATCAGGTGCCTCGCCATAGCTTCCCTGCTCCCAGCCAGTCAGCTATGAGCATTCCTCCTCCCTCACTCCTGCTGCCCTATCCTGGGGTGTCTTCCTTTTGAATGTCCAGCACTTTCCTCCCTTCCTATCCTGTGGATTTCACCTTTTCTCCCACTGAGCAGCGTCTCACACATTCCTCACATTGTTGCCGTCTTCAATATTGGTGTTAATGGATGTAGACTACTCCCTAGAGGGGCTGGCCAAGGCTTCTTCATAAACCATCTTCTTGGGGTCAGTCGGGAACTTCTTCTGCTCCAGGCCTTGCATCTTTAAAGGATGAGCAGAATCAAAGCTTGTTCAAGGAACTGCCCAGGATTCGGGGTGGCCTGCATGAGGTGCAGTGTGGGGAGGACAGGAGATGAACCCTGATGTGTGTTCTGCCCACCTGTGCATGCTAAACTAAGGAGTGTGGACTTGATCTTGAGACTAAGCGAGGTCACAGAGGGATGAAGAAGGAGAGGACTCAACAGATTTGGATTCTTTTTTGTTGTTGTTGAGACAGAGTCTTACTCCCATCACCTAGGCTGGAGTGCAGTGGCGCGATCACGACTCACTGCTGCTTGACTCCCTGGGCCCGGGTGATGCTCCTACTTTAGCCTCCTGAGTAGGTGGGACTACAGGCATGCACCACCACACCCAGCTAGTTTTTGTATTTTTAATAGAAGCAGGGTTTCACCATGTTGCCCAGGCTGGCTGGAGGATTTGGATTCTTTTTTTTTGAGACGGATTCTCGCTCTGTCACCAGGCTGGAGTGCAGTGGTGCGATCTCAGCTCACTGCAACCTCCGATTCCCTGGTTCAAGTGATTCTCCTGCCTCAGCCTCCCAAGTAGCTAGGATTACAGACACGTGCCACCACGCCCAACTAATTTTTGTATTTTTAGTAGAGACTGGGTTTCACCATGTTGGCCAGCATGGTCTCGATCTCCTGACCTCGTGATCTGCCCGCCTTGGCTTCTTAAAATGCTGAGATTACAGCATGAGCCACTGTGCCCGGCCAATATTTGGATTCTTAAAAGATCACTCTAGTAACTGTGGATGAGGAATTGGACTGAGGGAGACTACAGCAAAGGAAAGAGGTGACGTGGTCCAGGTGAGAAAGGGTGATGGCTTGAAGGAAGGGGAGGAGAACAGCCAAGTAAGGACTGATTTGTGAGCTGCTCAGAAGGCAGAATCCACAGGGCTTTGAGACTCACTGTACTTTCAATATTTCTCCACATGGAGAACAGCAGGTTTGTTTGAAGGTGATGGGACCCATTTTGGACATGATGAGTTTAAGGTCCAGGTGGACCATCCATGGAGGTGTCCAAAAACCTGACGGATATACCACTGTATCCGTCCATTTGGCAGGAGGTAGTTTTGGGGACTGTCAGCATAACCCTGGTCACCTGACTCAAGGGCAGATAAAATCTCTATGGGATAGAGGAGACAGAAAAGAAACGGGACTGAGAATGGAACCCAGGGTAAATCTGGCTTTCCACACATCAGACTGGCTAAGCATGAGTACACCTGTGTGCTCTGAGGGTGAGGGCATGTTCGGTCTGTTGTGGCTGACAGCATGAGTGAACATAGAACAGTTAATCATCACATCTGAGTTGGTATTAAAGCCATCACATCTGGCTGTGGTATTAAAGCCATTGAGGGAAAACAGAGCCTGAGCCTGCATCGTTGAGAAGATGGGGCAGGTGTGATGCTCTGCACATAGAAAGCATCTTGCCTGCTTGTTAACTGAGAAGTGGTGCTAACTTTAACAGCATAGCTGGTATATGGTGGCCATTAGGTAGGTGGCTTTGAGAAGGGGCTAGGATAAGACAGGCCAAGCGAGGGACTTGTGTTACTTACACGTTGAGAGGCTGCCAGGCTGGCCATTGGGCTTTGGCTTTGATGACGGTGAGGACCTCATCACTCTGCAAAAAAGCACCACAAATATTTAGTGAACAGAGCTGGGCTCATGGGAACAATAGGGCTTTGACCTGGTGACACCGTTCACCCCCACCCCTTACCTGCTGTTGGGGCTCTTCCTGCCTGGGTGTAGAGCTACCTCTCTCTGGGATGGGGGAACCCTGGGGCCTCAGTGATACTGGGAGAGGGGATTGAGTGTCCAGGTATGTCCTGGACACTGAAGGGCCACTGAGTCATAGTTTTGGTTTCCAGCTCAGCCCATCCCTTCCCCACTAGAGCAGAGATCTGGCCTGGATTCTGCCTTGGTTGGCCAGACTCCCATGTCATGTCCATTCCAGAGGGCAGAGCCATGCTCTGTGTCCAGCCACTGAGTGGGGCCTGCTCCAGGCCAGCTGGGTCAGCAGGAGCTGCAATGTGGCTAACACCTGGCCCCGAGGACTGTCCCCCCAAGGCCTGTCCTGCTGGTGAGACCCATGCGCTGGATCAGACTCCCTTGGACGAGGAGGCCAGCACAAAGTCAAGGCCTCACACCTGTGGTGCCCCTCAGGTTCTCTGGCTCTGTTTTACTTTGGATGGTGAATAAAGCATCATAAAGTTATTTTAGGGATAACCGGGGAAACTAGAGTAATTTTTTGAGGAATAATTTGATAATTAACATTTTGAAGGAAAGCACTGAATGGTAATCATAGGGCAAAAATCAGAACTTTGTTGATCTTGCTCAACTTTGAGGTTTGGTTGGGTTTTTATTTTCAATTACACACTGTGGGTGAGGGTGCCATGATCTTTGCAAGGCTGGAGGCCTCCACAGGTCCAAGTTCAGCTTTGGTTGGGAGCTTTCCCCAGAGTGGAGTCAGCTGGTCCTGTATGGCCCCTTTCCCTGGCCTGGGCCCAGCAGTGCTCAGACACAATAGTCCATTGTGTGTGGAAAACTCCAGAATGTCACCAGCTGGGAAAGGAAGGGCTTTGTTGCCAACTGAACAGATCCCTGAGTTCCAGGATAAGAGACTTGCTTGGCTGGCTCATGGCGACAAGGCTACAGTCCTTAGAGTTGTGCCTGGCAGCAGGTGCCTAGAATGCAGTTAGAATGCATTGTGACCTTATCCCTGGTTGGTACCTTGCCAAGAAAATCCCACAGCCCCATGGAAACTGAAAGGAAGGAGGACAGTGGTGTCTCTGAGGCTCAGGCCCAGAGGTTATAAAAAGCTCTCTGGTCCATAGCTTCCCATTTACCATGCAGGAAGGGGCTGTTGGGTGGTGGTGGTGCAGAGGAAGGCGGCTTAGTCCTGGGCGAGGGGAAGGGCCCACAAGGACAGGCCAGCAGCGGTGAGCCACCCAGGAAGCTTGCAGCCTCCTCCTGGGCTCAGGCTCCCCGGGGTGCCCTCTTTCCATCAGATGAAAAAAATCTTCGGATGCACAGACACCCCAACATTCACATGTCTGCAGGCAAAGCATTTCCCAACAGAGCAGTTGCATTTCTTATGCAAAATATATTTATTTGTTTACAGTGTATCCCTTCTTCCCTCCTAAGAAATATCTGTTGAATGACCGAGAAGTTGTTTATCATGAAGTCATATATGGAACATAACCTATCTGTCTCCTGAGTGCCAGCTCCGTGTCTCCCCAGACCTGGTTTTCCTCCAGTCATCTCATATGCCTCATGGCTGAGCCCATCCTCTGACCTCAGAGTCCTGCTCCTCCTCCAGCAGCCCAGCCTGGGTTGAAGGCACAGCTCAGGCATGCCTGAGCCGGGCGCCGAACACCACCAGCTCCCTTCACCCCCGACACCAGTCAGGCTGAGGATTCCTGTGTTCACCTCCTTCCACAGTCTCCCCTCTGGCCGCCCTGTCTCCAGTATCTTCTTGCTTCCCCCAATTCATCCTCCACTTGCTGCAAATCTGACTGTATCTGTCTCCTGCCAAAACTCTTCAAAGGCTCCTCGCAACTTCCATGACAATTTCTTACTTCCTGGGTTTTGCTTATGTGGTCCTCATCATCTAGTTCTGCTCTACTTTTTTTCTTTGATTTTTAATTCCAGAATAATACACACATTGTGGAAAATTTTAGCATCACAGAAACTCACAATGTAAATGTTGAACACAGTCTACTTCAACAGCAACCCTGCCTTCTGTCTCCTTCTCCATTTCCAGAATATTACAGCATGGTGTGTATCTTTCCAGATCTTCTACGATGCACATGTAAGGATGTGTGTGTGTGTGCATGCATTATATTTAGCTTTCTCACCAAATTTGTGTCATACTGAATATCTTGTTCTATACCATGACTTTAAAATATTTCCTTAATATCATATCACAGGAAACTTTCCATCAGTACATACTATATACTATGTACACTATATACTATATATCTTAGCTCTCTTTTTTGATTTTTAAAGTGTTGGATATCTTCAAATTATGGCAAGTCAGGTCAAGACTTATAAAAAGGAAATCCAAGATATCAGATCCTGGTAATGAGATACTGTCTGATGACAATCCCTTTGCTCTTGAAGAAATATTTCACTAGAAAATAAAATCAATGTGGGTGGAGTGAAGGTGGCTGCCAAGTTAGCTGGCCCTGCAGATTCACCTTGCTTTACAGTTAAATTCTGGTTTACAGGTCCCAGCTGATATAGTGATTTTGCTTTTGTAATATATAACTACACACACACACACACACACACACACACACACACACAAATATTGCTTCTTGGCCTTTTGGCCAAGATCAAATGTATAACTCCACAAATATAGTTTGGACCCTACATTACCATTTATTTATGATGATGAAACTCCATTTAGATCTATGGAGGCTCCAAGGATGGTGGGACCATATATGTGGGCATGACAGCTTCCTGCTGTAAATCTTTTCATCTAGTGGTTACACAACATCTGCAGGGTCAACAGCTTATTGTTCTCTTTTTTGGTGATCATTTGAGTTAAATGAAATAAGAAAGCAGGAGTATTCTACCACATTTATTTAAAAAGCTAAATATTTTTGTTGAAGCAGCAAGTTATCTGGTAGAACTTAACTTCTATAGGATCAGAGAGAATCTTGCTCATTCATGGCCATATCACCATGTCCACGGCCGCTCAGTAGATTGTTGAAAAAGCGAAACCACACCATTCTCTTTGATGTATGCAGACAGTTATACAGCAGGGGATGTTCTCTAATTTGTTCCGCTGGCACCATTAGTAAATATTTAGTTGTTTTCATAAATGATGCTGTGATGAAGACTCATGTACATATTTATTTGCTCATACATCCAAGGATTCCTGTGTCATTGAGTCATAGGAGTGATCAAAATGTGAAGCAAATTTAAAACTGTGGTTGGCCCTACCAAATTGCCCTCCAAATGTCTGTACTAATTTCTACTCCCAGCAAGGATGTGTATGTGCCCCTGTTCTCAACTTAGGGCACATGGGATACTATCCATCTTTTTAATGTTTATGAATCCAGCAGGCAGGAAAGTAGCGTAGTTGAGAAGCATAAGCTCTGGAATCATACCTGAGGTCATATGCTGATGGTACCATTTACTAGCTCTGTGTTTTTGTTTTGTTTTGTTTTTGAGACAGGGTCTCACTTTGTTACCCAGGTTGTAGTGCAGTGGCACGATCTCAGCTCACTGCAGGCTCAGCCTCCTGGGCTCAAGCAATCCTCCCACCTCAGCCTCCTAGTAGCTAGGACTACGGGTGTGCACCACTACTCATGGCTAATTTTTGTATTTTTGTAGAGATGGGGTTTCGCCACATTGCCCAGGTTGGTGTTAAACTCCTGAGCTCAAGTGATCTGCCCACCTCGGCCTCCCAAAGTGCTGGGATTACAGGTGTGAGCCACCATGCCCTGCCAAACTCTGTTTTTTTTGGCAAGTCTTGTGACCTCTCTTAGTTTTCTCATCTGCGAAATAGGGTAAAAAGAGGATCTTCTGCATGTGGTTGTTAGGGGGACTAAATGACAACTCATGTAATGTGGCAATGAAGGGCCTGGCACATAGCAGGTGCTCCACAAAAATTACTGATCATTCTTATTCTTACTTACATTCAGGCTAAGCTGGTATCAGAATTGACTTGCCCTGCCCGAGTACAGAGACTGGAGCGAACAGTTGCAGGTACAAACCCACAAAGCCTCAGGAGAACTTCCCTCCATTGAAAGCTAAGCTCTGAGTCTCAGGAAGCGTATGATGGAAGGCTTATGTAGCTTGGATGAGGGCACTGAGGCCCTGGGCATTTCACATTCTGAAGAATGAAGGACTTAAATTCAGAGTAAGCAACCCACACTTCAGACTTAAATGAAAAGCTTATTTTAACAAGTCTCTAAGGCACAGACAGGAACTTTCAAGAATCCTTAGAGCCCCTTCTCAGCTCCCACAGGACCCTTTTCAAACAAAGTGTCTCAGGGCATCCATTGTTCATGGTTCATTCGGATGATGCCAACACTTTTCTAAAGACATGCCAATTAAAATAGGAAAAAACCCAAAGATACTACAGGTCACTCATATTCATCTTCCATTTTGCTTTTGTAAGAATATTGTGGGGATATAATAGCTGTACTTGTACCTCACAGTTACTGGTACCAAATGGGAACAGCATAGCCCCTAACAGGCCATGGGCTGAGGTCAGGTCTGGAGGGAAGTGGGTTCATGTGGAATGAAAACAGATCTGGGACAGATCTGTTCTGGAGGCAGCAATTACATCAATACCAGGAGATAAACAGGGTGGTCTGAGCAGAACAGAGAGTAAGACTGTGAGTCTAGGGTCAGGGCTGGTGTCTGAACCAATCTTACCCTACGCTGGCCCTCCTCTGCACTCCAGAGCCAGCCACCCAATGAGGAAGAGCTCCGCACATCCCAGCCGTGCCCACAGCAGAAGGCCAGAGTCTGTCACCTCCCCCTGCCCCTTTCTTCCTAACTTTTTGACTTTGTCTTCCAGTCCTGAACCACAAGCTGTTTCCTCATCCTAAACATTCCTTTGCTCCTGGTAGCACTGAGGCTCAAGACCTCAGTGTGGAGTCAGCCTGGCCAACTTGCCTGATGCCCCTGCCATCTCTCCTCCCCACAGGAAGAGAAATGGGGTGCAATCCATGATCAGAGAGGGAAAGGAATAGAAACAGGTGGAAACAGCAACAATAATAAAACAATAATTATTTATTTTTTATGTGCTAAGCATCTTTCTAACCTTGCAAATTGCCTAATAGATAGCATCTGATTTAATCCTTACAACACATTTGCAAGGTGGATATATACTTTTTAATCCTCAGAAACACATTTATTCAGCCAAATTAGTTTCACAGTTAGTTAACTGGCTGAGCTACAGTTTAGACCTCAGTCTGATTCTAGAGGCCACACTCGTTGCCACCATGAACCCAGGCAGAGGGGGCCTGAAAGTACACACTGTGGCACAGGAGAACCAGGCCCACCCCTCCTACTTCTGCTGCTCTTAAGGGCACATCCTAGCCTACTTTCAGTTCTGCATATCACAACCACACGTGGAAGACTATCAGACCATGTTCACAACACTGAAAGTTAATGCTGTTCTGACCACCGGTTTTGATGAAGCCGGGGAGGCACAGGCTCCTTGGGCTGAAGAAAAACTGTCTGCTACTAAACAGGGGAAAACCCAGTGCCACTAATTGCAAATGCAGTGATACGCAGCCATATACACAGTGTGCATTCCCCCATTCAGCAGCTTGTTTCTTACAGAAAGCTTTGGAAATAGCTATCATGCTCTCCACTGCAGATGAGGAAGCTGAGGCTCAGGGAAGTCAGGTCACTTGCTGACCACACAGGAACCACGATTCCAATGCAGGTGTATCTGACTCCAAACTCACGCTCTTTCCACTTTCCCTGACTGTCCTTTTTCTCCATCCTTCTCTCCTCCCTCCCCCATGTTGCTCATTCTGCAGTGAGAGCACAGCTGACCCTGGTTGGTGGCTTTCTCCAAGGAGCCCTTGCTTTGAGGCACAGGCTTACTGGGGTTCCCTCTGGGAGAGCAGTGTCTGGAATCTTGCATGGAGACCCCGGTGAGCACTATTTGGCCCCATTATTTGCTTTTTCTCTTTCCCAGTTGCCATGCACAAAAAATATCCATCCTGACAACTTCTACCTCTGAAGGTAATTTTTTCATGCCTGGGTGAGTGTTCTGGTGATGAGTAGCAGGAAATGAGCCATTTTATGAGGTGATAACAGGGCTATAAGCATCTTTAAAACCAATTGTGCCCAACGGTAGCCTCCCCTCATTTCAACAGGCTCTGGGCTTCTCAGGTCATAAATAAAACAGCTCATATTTGGTGGCACTTTGCAGTTTGCCCACGGTCTGCACTGCTGCTCTCTGAGGAAGGCAGGCGTGTGTCCCCATTTCTCAGGTGAGGCAACTAAGACTCAGCTCTCCTCTGACAGCAGATTCACTGCTCCCCTCAAGGTCACCAGTGACCTCTCCATGCCAAAGCCAAAGTCAGTGCCCAGCTCTCAGCTCTTGTGACCCCTCAGCAGTATTTGACACAGCTGGTCACTCACTCCCTCTGCCTTGAAAAGCTTTCTCCTTGGCTCTGGGACTTGCTGCCTCTGATTTTCTTTCCACTTCATCAACTGTTTCTTCTCAGTCTCCCTCGCTGACTCCTATTCACTTTCCTCTAAAGCTTGAAGTGCTCCAGGGCTCAAGCCTTTGGTCTTCTTCTCTTCTATCCACACTCCCTTGGTGATTTCATTTAGTCCTCTGCCTTAAAAAGCCAACTGTGTATATGCTGATGATTCCTAAGCTGTAATCTTCTATTGCAAACTAGCCTCTGACTCTAGACTTGCATATCAGCCACTCAACATTTTCATCTGGGTATCTAAATGGCATCTCAAACTCAACAACGTGCCTGAAGCCAAACTCCTGATCTTCCCCTCCCTAAGCCCAGCCTCCTTCATTCTTCCCATCCCATTACATGGCAATGCCGTACCTTCAGTTCCATCCACCCTGGATGCCTCTTTCTCTCCCACCCTGTACCTGATCCATCGGCACACCCTGTCAACTCCACTTCCAAAATATCTTCATGATCCAACCACTTACCGTCTCCTGCCTGCCTCCATCCTGATCCAAGCCACCATCATCGCTCAGCTAGATGAGTGCAGTTGCTTCCTAGCAGGTCTCTCTACCTCCCCTCCCTTCCTCCAGACTCTTGTTCATGCAGCGGTCATATCATGCCATTCCTCTGGCCAAAATCCTCCAGTGGCTTTGCATCTCACAGCAGACAGGACCTTGCTCTGGTCCCCCACGCCCTCCATGGTCTGCCTGTCCTCCTGAGCCTCATCTCTTACTACTCTTCCACAACCTGGGTTTCGGCATCCTGGACTTCTTATGTATCTTTAAACATGCCAGGCACACTTTGCACTTGCTGTTCCCTGTGGCTGGAATGCTGTTCTCCCAGATACCAGAGCACTCTCTCCTTTGTTTCTTCCAGGTCTTTGCTCAAATGTCAGCTTCTCAGTGAGGCCTTTGATGTCCATGGCAGGTCCCTGCCCCCTTTTTGACTCAGCATCCCTATTCCTTTAACCCAGTATCTTTTCTTCATAACATTTGCCATTGTCCAGTTGACTGTGCATTTTGCTTACTTTTTTTTTTTTTTGAGGCAGGGTCTTTCTCTGTTGGCTACGCTGGAGTACAGGGGCATAATCATGGCTCACTGTAGAATGACCTCCTGGGCTCAAGCCATCCTTCTATCCTCAGCATACCAAATAGCTGGGACTACAGGTGCCTACCACCACGCCCAGTTACTTTTAAAATTATCTGTAGAGATGGGGTCTTGCTTTGTTTCTCAGGCTGGTCTCAAACTCCTGGGCTCAAGCCATCTGCTTGCCTCAGCCTCCCAAAGTGTTGGGATTACAGGCGTGAGCCACCGTGTCCTGCCTTATTTACTTTTTATTATCTATCTCCCCCTGCTAGAATGGAAGCTCCAAGAGGGCGAGGGTGTTTGTCTGTTTTGCTCACTGCTGTACTATCAGTGTTTAGATCTGTGTTGGGAACATGCTCAACTAATACTTGTTGGATGAATGAGAGGCTGTGATGAGGAAGGGGTTGGTGTCCTCCGAGGCCTAGTCCGTGGGCACTCCCTTGATTTAGGATGGAGCCAGAGCAGTGTGAAGTGACATTCATAGACCTGGGTGTTAGCTGGAGGCGCTGGAGGAGCAGTGAGAGTCCCAGCATAGAGCCGTGCCAGCACGGCCAGGTAGAGGAGGGGAAGGGACAGCATACAGAGGCCACTTTGGGAACCGTGGTCAGAACTCACAGGTTCTGAACCTGGCTCAGGTGCGCTGGCTGGCCGTTCATAAGTGCTCATTCTACGCCCTGTTCCCCGGGAAGCAGCTACCATTACAAGCTGCTGTCTGATCAGCTATTTCAGAGCCAGAGAAAGTATCTGAAGCCCATTAGCAGATCCACTAGAAGATGATGCATTTGCACAGAAGCATTTCAAATTCAATTTCTTTTTATTTCTTTTCAAACACAGCTTGTAATTTCAATGGGAAAATTGCATAATGTCCATAGATAACGATTTTCCCCTGAAATGGTTTTGTGGAAGCAGCTTGGCATTTCTGAAGCCAGAGAGGAAGGGACCATCAGAGCTGTTCTGGGCCTGCCCCACTGCCCCTCCGCCCAAGGGCTGCCTCCGGTGGGTGGGAGCTCTGAGGACTCACATCACCCTATGACCTTCTGTGTGCTGGCATTGGCCATCGGCATTTACTTAGCTTGTCCTTTGGTAACTGAAGTACCATCCTGGGTTTAACCTAATTATCTGCATTT
This sequence comes from Pongo pygmaeus, assembly GCF_028885625.2. NCBI lineage: Eukaryota > Metazoa > Chordata > Mammalia > Primates > Hominidae > Pongo > Pongo pygmaeus. The sequence continues at coordinate 61,887,340 of NC_072382.2, forward strand.
TTACTATGTTCTTTTTAGTGCTCACACAAGTCTGCTGCTCCCCTGAGTAAAATCAGTGAGCAAAGGAGCAGAAGAGGCTGATGGGGCATGCCTGCCTCCCATCCCACCAGCCCCCAGGACCTGCTTTTCCGTGGTCCGCCTCCCCATCTTCTACCTGACCTTCAGCAGTCAGAAAAACCTTAGTGCCAAGGCCAGAGCAAAGAAGGGAAAAGGGGGCTACAGCAGAAGATATTCAATCGTCACGTAGGTGATGCCAAATCCAAACAGGAGAGAACATCAAGCAAGGGCTGTCTGCCTTCAAACAGAAAGGGCTGTGAGGAAGCCCAGACCATAAGCCAGGCCAGATCTGACTAGAGGTGCCTCAACCTGTAAGGGTAGTGCCCCTTTCAGCACCCCTAACCCTGCCCCATGGGAACACATCCTGTAGTCTTCAAGAAACAGCATTTGTGGCCGGGTGCTTTGGCTCACACTGTAATCCCAGCACTTTGGGAGGCCAAGGTGGATGGATCACCTGAGGTCAGAAGTTTGAGACCAGCCTGGCCAACATGGTGAAACCCCATCTCTAAAAGTACAAAAATTAGCTGGGCATGGTGGCAGGCACCTGTAATCCCAGCTACTTGGGAGGCTGAGGCAGGGGAATTGCTTGAACTCAGGAGGCAGAGGTTGCAGTGAGCTGAGATTGCACCATTGCACTCCAGACTGGGTGACAAGAGCAAAACTCCGTCTCAAAAAAAAAAAAAAAAAAGAAAAAAAGAAAAAGAAACAGTATTGGACACTCCTCAACCATGATTCCCATCCCCACTGCCATCCCAGGGCAGGTCCTGTCCCAGAAGCCAGCATTAGAGCAGGGGCCGCATTGCATCCCTTCTATATCCCCAGCACCAGCCTGGCTTGTGAGAGGTATGCAGGGAATATTTAAGGGATAAATAATAAATTAGTTAATTAAACAATTAGTTAACAATAAGCTAGAGGAAGCCTCTGGCCTTGGCTGCCCTCCCAGAGGGTTTAGGGGCTCTTGTTCAGAGTGTGATGGGACTGGGACATGGCTGAGGGGTTTGTGAGGAGAAGAGTGGTATATGACCTGATTCATATTTTTAAAGGATCCTGCTGGCTGCTCTGGGAAAGTAACTGGAGTGGCGTAAGCTGGGGAGCAAGGACCCCAGGCAGGAGGCCATTGCTCTGTCTGGCGACATAGGGCCAGGGAAGAGCAATGGAAGGGGTGCAAGGCATGGGATGCAGACATATTTTACAGGTTGGCTCGGCGTTATCTGCTGAGGGATTGGATGTGAGGTGTAAAACAAAGAGGGGTCAAGGATGACTCCAAAAGGAGGTGTCATGTAGGAAGGTAGATATGTGAGGCCGGAGCTCAACGGAGAAGTCCAGGCTGGAGACGTAAACTCCAAGTCATCAGCATAGAGACTGGTAGTTAAAACCACAGGATAGATTACCTGGGGAGTGAATGGAGGCAGAGGAGAGGATGGGGGAGAGCCAAGCAGACTAAGGTACAATGGCCAGAGAGATAGGAGGACACCAGCACCTGCCCAGGGCCTCTTAAGAAACCCTGTGCTGCCCCCACCGCTACCTCTGCAGCCCCTGTTTACTGCTGCCCTACTGCCCCCCTCCCACGTGCTCATTGCTGCTGCCGCTGCCCCACCGGCCACTACTGAAAATACAATGGAAGCAGGTTCAGGAAAGACGGAGGTGAACTAGTGGAGCCAGCAAGCCCAGACAGCACTTTTTGAGAAGTCTGCTGTGGAGCTGAGAAAAATGGCAGTAGCAGGAAGGACGTATGATTATTTTTTGAAAGATGTGCGATATGAGGGCAAGTTTGTATGTCCAAGTGTATAATCCAATATAGAAGATAAACTCATATTGCAGGAGAGAGGGAGGGTGCACTTGCAGGAATGGATCCCTAAGGTGAGATCCAGACCTGGGAGGGAGGAGTGGTCTTCCAGAGTTGCCAGAGTGGGGAGGGAAAAGGGAAGCAGAGGACAGAGCTGCAGATGCTCTGGTTACTGGTTATCTGCAGGTGCTCTGGTTAGTGGTTACAGGCATGAGCCAGAGAGCAGGTGGGTTGGGTTGCTGGGGCTGATGGTGAGGACTCATTCATCCAGCAATGATAGATGGAGCCCCTAGTCTGTGCCAGGCCTATTCCATGTGCTGGAGAATGAGCCCTGAACAGAAGACACACCCATCCTTGTCCTCAAGGAGCTTACATTCCGGAGGAGGAGGCAGACGTAACAGCTACACGGTGTGTTCAGCGCTGATTAGCTCTCCAGGGAAAATACAGCCACGAAGGGTGAGGGGGAGGGCCAGGATGGGGTGAGAGAGTTATGCTGCAATTTTAAATAGAGTGGTGGAGGAAGCCTTCACCAATAAAGTGACTCAAGTATTTTAAGAAACAGATGCTGATGCATATGAAAGGGCCAGGAAAGAACTCTACCAAAATGAAAATATACCTCACATACTGAAATAAGGTCTTTAGAATTTAAAAACATAACCATGTTTTGGCCACACACACAGACACAGACACAGACACAGACACAGACACAGACACACACACACACACACACACACACGTATATACTTTTGAATCTTTTTTTTTTCAGACATTGCTATATAGTCTTTGGATTCACCATTAAAAAAATCATGTCACAAATGAGAGTATCTCTAAGATATATTAAATGTTAAAAGCAAACTACAGTACAGTTTGTATAGTAATCTATTTGTGTAATCTATTTACCTTTGTGGAGAGGGGTGGTAAGGATAAAGAAAATTGTGTGTGTATATATTTCTAGTTGCATAAAGTATCTCTGGAAGGATATATTAGAACACTACAAAAATCAGTTGCCTCAGGGGAAGGGAACTAGGTAACCAGGGAGCAAGCAAAAGGCTGAGGATTGTCACTGTGTAACCTTATATATCTTTTGATTTTCAAACCAATTGCCATTAAATATATTTAATATATTGCCATTAAATATATTGCCATTAAATTTATATTGCCATTAAATATATTGCCATTAAAAAAATGGAGGCTGGGGCCAGGCGTGGTGGCTCATGCCTGTAATCCCAGCACTTTGGGAGGCCAAGGCAGGTGGATCACGAGGTCAGGAGATCGAGACCATCCTGGCTAACACGGTAAAACCCTGTCTACTAAAAATACAAAAAATTAGCCGGGCGTGGTGGCATGCGCCTGTAGTCCCAGCTACTCGGGAGGCTGAGGCAGGAGAATTGCTTGAACCTGGGAGGTGGAGGTTGCAGTGAGCTGTGATCATGCCACTGCTCTCCAGCCTGGGTGATAGAGCGAGACTCCATCTCGAAAAAAAAAAAGAAAAAAAATGGCGGCTGGGCACAGTGGCTCATGCCTGTAATCCCAGCACTTTGGGAGGCTAAGGCAAGAAGATCACTTGAGTCCAAGAATTCGAGACCAGCCTGGGCAACAGAGTGAGACTTCATCTCTACAAATAATACAAATAAAACATAAAAAATAAATTAGCTGGGTGTGGTGGCACACGCCTGTAGTCCCAGCTACTCAGCTACTCAGGAGGCTGAGGTGGGAGGATCGCTTGAGCTCAGGAAGTCAAGGCTGCAGTGAGCTGTGATTGTGCCACTGCAGCCTAGTCTGGGTGGCAGAGTGAGACCCTGTCTCACCACCACCACGAAAAAAGAAAGGAAGGAAGGAAGGAGAGAGAGAGAAAGAAAAATGGAAAGTAGAAAGAAAAGGTCGCATCCAAGCCTGTTTCCCAGGGTTTTTTCAACTGGTTAGTCATGAAGGCTTTTGAGGTGGGCACTGTGTGAGGCTGACCCTGCCTGTGGAGGAGAGTAGGGCGGACGTCTAGACCCAATGGGCTTGGAGCCAAGGCAGCGGCTGGGAAGGTGGGCAGAGGGACAGAGCGCAATGGCAGGGGTAGAATTCATAAGATAGCTGATGAGTTCTTCACTTGACAATTTTAAAGAGTGTTAGGCTTTGTTAGGCAAGGAGTATCTTTAAAGTAATGGCAGTTTCAAAAGAAATGAGAATTCATCCACACACCAAGATCTCCTTCTCCTTCTCTTTCTTTACTTAGAAATGTCTGACCCAGGTGTTATTCTGGCAGCCTAGTTTGCTGGGTCTTTAAATGTAATAACATTTCACTTCATCATCTCCCTTTATCAACTGATTTCCATAAAAAGCTTTCAAATTATTAAGTAATGAAGCTCCAAGTGACCCGAACGGGGCAGAAGTAAGTGTGCCTTAAGGTGCTCAGCACATTAGTATCAAATAAGGATCCTGGGAATGCTGCTTTCTTAAATGTTGCTATTTAAATGCAAAGTAACAGCTCTCCTAAGCTGTGAAAGCTTAACCCTTTTCATTCTCGAGTACCCCACATATTTGAGGTTGAGGAGAGACTTGGGAGATGACAGGAGAAATTTTGTGTTGTGGCAGACACTAAAGGGTGTCCGTTCTAGGAATTTGAGAACACACACATACACACACACACACACACATACACGGACACACACACAGACACACACACACACACACACACAGAGGCTGGCCTCTCTTCCAGGTTTCCCATGGTAGCAGAAGTTTCTCTGACTGTGAAAACCCTCTTTTATTTTTGTGGCTCATGGAGCAGGAGTTGAAGAGCGGTGTGGTGGAATAGGCAGACCGAGGGTTCAACTCTTGGTTTGGTCACTTATATGCTGCACAAGTTTGGGGAAAGTGCTGTCCTCTCTGAGCCTGACTCTGTCTGTAAAACACATGTTAATGAGCTCCTTTCTGGGTCAGACACTGTGCTGGGCTCCCATCACAGGGCAGTAGACCAGACAGACTGCCCTTGTGGAGCTTGTTTCCTACTGGGTTAATCACAGTGCATGAAGGTTAAATGAGATGGTGTCAGTCAGGGCCAGGTGAATAGTAATGAAGGGGGTGCCTCTGATGACTTAATCATACTGGCAGGCTCTCCACCCCGCTTCTGTCAGTGCAACCTCTCACTACTGCCTGACCCACCTTTCGACCAAATCTCCTACATCACCTGTCATGCCCAGGCACCCCAAGGCTCATGCTTTTGCATTGAATCCTTCTGTCTGGAATGCTCCTGCCCTTGTCCCCTCAAGCCACTCCTCTTCTGAAAAGGCTTACTGATGACCCAAGACTCTCAGATCCTCTTTGTCCATG